>NW_022589754.1:8805259-9345633 GCF_004348235.1 Phoca vitulina | reverse complement strand
CTGCCTGTGTTCTCCTTTAGGATTTTGATGGACTCCTGTCTCACATTGAGGTCTTTCAACCATTTGGAGTCTATTTTTGTGTGTGGTGTAAGGAAATGGTCCAGTTTCTGATATGAGGAATTCTTAATCTCAGGAAACAAACTGAGGGTTGCTGGAGTGGGGGGTGGGGTGGGAGGGATGGGGTGACTGGGTGATGGACACTGGGGAGGGTATGTGTTCTGGTAAGCGCTGTGAATTGTGCAAGACTGTTGAATCTCAGATCTGTACCTCTGAAACAAATAATGCAATATATGTTAAGAAAGAAAAAAAGAAGAAGAAGAATGTAGCAGGAGGGGAAGAATGAAGGGGGGGAAATCGGAGGGGGAGAAGAACCATGAGAGACAATGGACTCTGAAAAACAAACTGAGGGTTCTAGAGGGGAGGGGGTTGGGAGGATGGGTTAGCCTGGTGATGGGTATTGAGGAGGGCACGTTCTGCATGGAGCACTGGGTGTTATGCACAAACAATGAATCATGGAACACTATATCTAAAACTAATGATGTAATGTATGGGGATTAACATAACAATAAAAAAATTTAAAACTAAAAAAAAAAAAAAAAAGAAAGGCACTGTGGTATAGTACACGGTTTTATTTTTTAAATATTTTTATTTATTTGTCAGAGCGAGAGAGAGAGAGCATGCACACAAGCAGGGAGAGCAGCAGGCAGAGGGAGAAGCAGGCTCCCTGCTCAGCAGGGAGCCCGATGTAGGGCTCGATCCCAAGACCCTGGGATCATGACCTGAGCCGAATGCAGACGCTCAACCGACTGAGCCCACTGAGGCATCCCTAGTACACTGTTATAAAAACCTTTTTTAAAAAGCACTAATATCTAAGTTATGGGAATAAAAAGTAGACAGTAAGGGGAAAAAAAGGACTAACATCCTTTTATTTTTATATTTATTTTATTATTTTCCTTTTGGGAAGAGCTGTGGGAGAGTTGAAGCACTTTGTGTTAATTTGGTATTCAATATTCCTTTTCCTTTTTGTTCTTGGGCAAAGGGTTATAGCACCAAAAGCAAAATACAGTAAGTAAAGTCTATAAATGAAAAAGCATGACACCTTTAACAACTCAGCATACCAAGTTATAAAACAGATGGTTTCTTTCCAGACATCCTATAACAATTAAATAGCATTTCTTTCCTGCTGGATTTTTAAAATCTTCTTTAAAGCACAGACAAGGTCTTGTTGTTCTTAGTATACCCTCACAGTACACCTCAAAGTCAGCAAATAATCGATAAATGTTTATCAAAGTAAACAAATAATTCCTAAAATCAGAAATTTACCATATAACAAATAACTTCAAAGCAACTGCCCCCTTTTAATGTGGAATGTTTGCTTCCTATCAGAAATATTACTAAGCATGATGTATTTCTTATAAAAATTGAAGCTTAAAGTTAAGTATAATTTTAGGAAAGATGCTAATTAGATAAAAATCATTCTCAAACTGAAAAGGGAAACTTCACTATCTTTAAAATTATAAACATAAACATATGTCCAAGTCCTTTAAAGAATACTTCTTGCCATACAGAATTAAGTAACTAATAAGAAAGCTGTTGGGGATACAAGAATTAAATCAAGGCAAGTGAACACTATGCAGTTGTTTTTAAAAAAGCAGAAGTATATGTACCAATATGGAAAGATGTTCAAGAAACATCTAGGTAAAAAGAACAAGTTGCAGAAGAGTACATATGATATGATTCCATTTGTGTTTGTATGTTTTTAAAGGTATATAAATTTACATACAGAAAATTTTCCAAAGTATTCAAGATCCTATTCACATTCTATAATAATATAAGAAAGCCAAATCACTATCAATTTAATATTTCATAACATTACAATGAAACAATATTCTTTAAAGAAGTGTTTTAAATGTAACATAAAAACAGTAGATTTAAACCCCCATGTGGCCCTAAGCCATTATCAAAGGGATTTGATAGAGGTTGTCGCAAAAGCTCTTTTTTCTTAGATGCTCTATCAGTAAACTTTAAATGGAAGAATAGTTCACTGATTAGAAAAACAAAATATTTTTTATATAGACAAAAGACATTTTTAAAAAATTTCCAAATGTTTACCGTTCATGTTACTTGAATTGACATGTACATTAAAAGTTAACTGGAGAAATCACTGATTTATGTTAACATTAGATATTTATTACTATTACCTTTTGCTTTAATTAAATGTGTCCAACCATATGAAGAACTAAGATACTTAGGAGGTTTGGGGTTTTTTTGTTTTGTTTGTTTTTGTTTTTTAAACAAATGACTAAAGTGACTTTGGTAGAGTGACACCATAACCAGCTGGCTGCTTTTCCAATTCTCTTAACAGCTACATAGAACATTAAGTGCTTGAATTTGAAGCCAAGACAACAGGAAAAGCAACCCCCCAACAATTCTCCCTAAAATGGCTTTTTAGATTAACTAGAATGGGTTTAAATATATTTAGATCATTATTTTAGACCAGAGAACATATGGCTTTCTCTTATGTTTAAAAAGGTCAAAATTATATCTACTATCATAATAAATTTCTATACTAATCTAAATAATGTCTTTTTTAAAATCCGAGAACATCGGACCAGAAGACAGATATAGATACTACTCCTGGCTCTGCCACTTATTAGCTGGACATTATGAGCAAGTCATTGAATATCTCTGACCCTAGGTTTCCCTACTTATATAAAATATGAGGGCTTGACAAGATTACCTCTAAGCATCCTTTTCCAAGTATGAAAGTCTTACTTGCTTTGTGACAGTGAAATATATCAAGAGACACTTCTACTTGCTGATTCTTAACTGCTATATGACAGGAAAGAATGTTAAGGAAGAGATACTTAAATTTCATATAGAAATATTAAAATTATGTATGCCCTCTACTGGAGATTATTAAAAGAGAAACATACTGTTTCCTTTAAGGTTTCTACTCAGAAAGTTTTTTCTACAGGGCTGAACTTTTTACTTGGCATAAAATACGTATTTCAGATTACACTATCTTTTTGTGGTGTTATGTGGAGAACTGACCAAGCACCCTCTCATTGAAAGATGATTTTATTCTCTTTGGAAAATTCTGAAATACAGCCTTAGTCAAATGACTAACTTTCACCGTAATAGTAAAATATCTTTGGTCCATGGTAGGTTTTTTTAAAAGCTAATAATCTAAAGATATTTACCTTTGGCAGCATGGGAGTATCCCTCTTCTTCTTTTTTTCTGAATTAGGGTCATCTAATAAGTCTGGCTCGAAAGTATAAAGTTCCGTAAGCTCATTCATGGTAAAATGACGCTCAACCTGCTGCTGATCAACAACTCGAAAAGACAGTGACTGCTTAGTTACTTGCCGATCATAAATCTTATCTTCCATGGTTCCCTTTGTAAAAAGAAGGAACAATATATAAATAAATTTTGTACACATGAAACTTAATCAAGGAGAAATATAATTATTGGTTAATATAAAATAGCAAAACTTCATAGTAATATACTGCCATAAAGCAAGTTTTATTAGCAATGCTGCTTAATTCATGAGAGATTTCATCTGTTCACCATAGTTTACCTTGAGAAAAAAAGAAAAGTACATTACTGATAATCATCCTGTATTATCTGACCAATATACATTCAGGTTTTGCTTTATATATTTCTGTACTTAGTGGAAGTAGAAGAGTAGTTAGACACCAAGGTGAACAGAAATAAAGAAGTATATGAAATAAGATTTTAGAGGGTTATAAAAATAATAATTCAAGAAAGCAGTTTAATTCCTTCTCAGTGGAATATAATAAGCTCTCAATAATCACTATAAACAGCCTTTCTATCATGTCTTACTTTCTATAATTTCAGGACAGAAAATTAACAAATAAAATGCCATAACTATTATATATATATCCTTTTAAGCCAGAATGTAAAAGAGCTTTTAATTTAAATGACAGGAAAGGGATTACACTGCAGTTTGCCAATTATATTAAGTACTAAAGAAGATCAAATGAGCAAGGATCGATCTACCAATAAAACTCAGTCTCTGGTTCAGAAGCCCAGATTTGGAGGCAGGTGGAGAGAATCGCATCTGTTCCCAAAACAGATGTACCAGTAAAAAGGCAACTTGATTCTATAAACCTGTATTACCTTATATTGCATCCACCTCTTTGATTTTACTCATTTTTCTTAAATTTCAGTTTGTTTTTTAATATCTGAGTTTATATTTAAAGGAAATGACTTTAATATTCTTTTCCTAGAAAGTATTAAATATCCTTTGTAATGATTTTTTGTCATTATAAGTTAATTTTTCCTTCCTATTTCCCCATATTTTTCAAATTAAGAGAGTATCTGGTAGTGACTAAAAACAATGATCATTTGACCTTTACATCTATAAGCAAATTAGATTAACTTATTTGCTTTTCTATGTATGCTAAGTAAAAGAACTATAAATGTTTAACTTTCCTGAACAAGCAAGAAAATTCTAAATCTGTTTACCCATGCAAATCCATCTCAATCTGAGAAAGTTGACATTATAGACATGGATGAACTACAAAACAGAAAATCATGAGAGGCCAAAATTGACTTCTGCTGCTTTATGATAGTATTAGGGTTGAAGTTTTCAATTTCATTTGCTTTTCTATAATGCATATATGTTTGGCACTCCAAAAACTATCAATTTCACCCAACCTTTCACTATGAAAAAAAGAATATAAACTGTAAACCTACCTGAGCTAAGAACCTATATACATACACAGGTTTAGTTTGTCCAAAGCGATAAACTCGGAATATACTCTGGATGTCATAAGATGGATTCCAAGAAGCATCAAATATAATCACTCGATTAGCAGCTACCAGATTAATTCCAAGAGATCCTGCTTTGGTGGAAATGATAAATAATCGTCCTCTGAAAATAAAAACATGCATAAATGCTTTAGTAATAAGTGCTTCAGAGATATTTTCATTATGATATGACTTTTAAATACTAAGGCAGTTTTTTGAACAATCAGGAGTTCAAAGAATTCATTTCTCACTTACTGAAGAAAACAAGACATGTCTAAGGGGTCAGGTTGTTGATTTATATGTGCAGGAAGAATCTTACTGCTGCAAAATGAAAGAGTCTGATTTAGGAATAAAGATATATATGGAAAGCACATGTTTACAAAGTATTCAAGGTATATACAGATTCTCAATAAATGTAGAAAATCCATGTATAATGCAAAAGTCCATACTGTGTTCAGTACTGTTATGAGCAAGTACTAAGTACATCAAAATGAAGGATAGTGCTCAAGGGCCTAAGCGCAGTAGGGGTGAGTGATAGGCAATTATAATATAGTGTAATAAACATAGGGAGAGAAGTTAGACAGACGCAAGGTACTAAAGTAGCTAAAATCAAATCAAGAAGACAGAGGGCTCCAGGAAGGATGTGTTAAAAAAAAAAAAAAAAAAAGAAAAAAGACCAAAAACCGTAAGATACCTAGGAATAAAACTAACCAAAGAGGTAAAAGATCTGTACTCTAAAAACTATTGAATGCTTATGAAAGAAATTGAAGAGGACACAAAGAAATGGAAAAACATTCCATACTCATGGATACGAAGAACAAATACTGTTAAAATGTCTATACTATGCAAAGCAATCTACACATTTAGTGCAATCCTTATCAAAATACCACAGGCATTTTCCAGAGCTAGAACAAACAATCCTAAAATTTGTATGGAACCACAAAAGACCCTGAATAGCCAAGGCATTTTTGAAAAAGAAAAGTAAAGCTGGCGGCATCATAATTCCAGACTTCAAGGTATATGACAAAGCTGTAGTGATCAAGACAGTATGCTACTGGCACAAAAACAGACACATTCATCAATGGAACAGAATAGAGAGCCCAGAAATGGACCCTCAACTCTATGGTCAACTAATCTTTGACAAAGCAGGAAAAGAATATCCAGTGGAAAAAAGACAGTCTCTTCAACAAATGGTGTTGGGAAAACTGGACAGCCACATGGAGAAGAATAAAACTGGACCATTTTCTTCCACCATACACAAAAATAAATTCAAAATGGATGAAAGACCTAAATGTGAGACAGAAGTCCATCAAAATCCTAAAGGAGAACACAGGCAGCAACCTCTTCGACCTCAGCCGCAGCAACTTCTTCCTAGAAACATGGCCAAAGGCAAGGGAAGCAAGGGCAAAAATGAACTATTGGGACTTCATCAAGATAAAAACCTTTGGCACAGCAAAGGAAACAGTCAATAAAACCAAAAGACAACCAGAATGGGAGAAGATATTTGCAAATGACATATCAGATAAAGGGCTAGTATCCAAAATCTATAAAGAACTTATCAAACTCAATACCCAAAAAACAAATAATCCAGTTAAGAAATGGGCAGAAGATATGAAAAGACATTTTACCAAAGAAGACATACAAATAGCTAACAGACACATGAAAAGATGCTCAACATCACTCATCATCAGGGAAATACAAATCAAAACCACAATGAGATACTACCTCACACAGGTCAAAATGACTAAAATTAACACAGGAAACGACAGATGTTGGGGAGGATGCAGAGAAAGGGGAACCCTCTTACACTGCTGGTGGGAATGCAAACTGGTGCAGCCACTCTGGAAAAAACAGTATGGGGGGGTTCCTCAAAAAGTTAAAAACAGAACTACCCTATGACCCAGCAATTGCACTACTAGGTATTTAGCCAAAGGATATAAAAATACTGATTCAAAGGGGCACATGCACCCCATTGTTTATAACAGCAATGTCCACAATAGCCAAAATATGGAAAGAGCCCAGATGTCCAATGACTGATGAATGGATAAAAAAGATGTGGTGTACACACACACACACACACACACACACACACACACACACACAGTGGAATATTACTCAGCCATCAAAAAGAATGAAATCTTGCCATTTGCAATGATGTGGATGGAACTAGAGTGTATTATGCTAAGCAAAATAAGTCAGTCAGAGAAAGACAAATACCATATGATTTCACTCATTTTTGGAACTAAAGAAACAAAACAGATGAACATAGGGGAAGGGGAAAAACAGAGAGGGAGGCAAACCATAAGAGACTCTTAACTATAGAAAACAAAGTGAGGGCTGCTGGAGGGGACATGGGTAGGGGAGGGGTTAAATGGGTGATGGGTATTAAGGAGGGCACTTGTGATGAGCACTGGGTGTTATATGTAAGTGATGAATTACTAATTTCTACTCTTGAAACCAAAATTACACTATATGTTAACAGAATTTATTTTATTTTATTATATTAATCACCATACATTATATCATTAGTTTTTGATGTAGTGTTCATTGATTCCTTGTTTGCGTATAACACCCAGTGCTCCATTCAGAATTTAAATAAAAACCTAAAAAGTAAATTAAAAAAGGAAAGAAACTGATAGATTACATGCTGTGTTTTAACACAAGAATTTGTATTTCTGAGAATTTGGGAATGAATTAGTTGACAGGTTCATAGAAAACTAAGCAAATGTTAAAAAAGAAACCATTAATTGAACAAAAATGAACCTTGTGCATAAAAAAGGAAAAAGTAATCACAGTATTGTAAATGGTTTATGTGTGAATATTTACGTAGTCACAATAAAGCAAACACTCCAAATTGAGTTAGGCAAATACTACAAAAACATGCCGGGGAAATATATTAGGAAAAGTGTGTGTGTGCATGTAGGTAAATTCCCACCTTAGATTTTAGAAAGTAAATACCAGAAGAATTGCCAAGAGTTGAAATCTGTTACCTGGAGCAAGTCAGGTACCATGTATATGAAAGGGTTGGTCAAGGGTCTGGTTTTGATCTCAAGCCTTATAGAACCATTTTTAAAAAATATGTAAATATATTACTTCGATATAAATAAAACTAATTTAGAAAGATTTTATGTAACATTTTTTGAAAATATAAACAAATTTAAAGAAAAAAAACTACTCAGTTCCATTCCCCAGAAACAACTTCCTTTCAAATTATGGTATATTTCCTAAGGTTTCTTTTTCTAAGCATACATATTTTTGGTTTTCCATAGATATGATATCTCTGTATACAGTTTATATTATGAGCATTTCCTCAAATTTCTTGGTAAATATCATGCTTGGTAGCTAAATCATATTCCATTGGATGACTATATAATTTGTTTACTGTTGGCCAACTTAAGAGTGAGAAAATCCCTGGAATATAGTAAACTCTCAAAATTCTCTATAAAATGCCTTTATACACCAAGCCTTATTTTCTGTAATTTCATGAAGGGAAATAAATAACTAAAATACCATACTGATTACATATATAGTATTATAAACTAAAATGCAAAGAAGCTCAAAATTTAAATAACAGGAAAGAGCTTACAATTAAGAAAAATCCTGTAGAAAATAAAAACAGGTACTAAATTCATGTTTTATATTGATTTGGAGCTACCACATATCTAAGAATATAGGCTATAGAAATTAACAGAAATGCAAGAAAATACATTCATTCACACTGTTATTGATAAGAGCATAAGGTTGAAAATAAAGAATATGTACAACACAGAGGACTAGATTACACTCTGCCTATTCAATGAGTTACATTACCAATAAAAACCTATAATATTATGTGAAAAAAGCAGTATATAGAACATTATTAAGTATAACTGCAACTGCACTAAAAACCAAAACATATACATTCATACAATGTTAACAGTTCTTTTTGGTCAATGGAATTATGATACTTATTTTCTTCTTTATATTTCTCTGTAATACTACAGAGAACTGTGCTTTGTTTAATTAGTGGACATATTTAAGGGATTATGGACAGCTGGGGCTCCAAAATTATTCCAGTTATTTACATCTATTCCACACCAGTGAAAGGATCAAGCATATAGAATGGCATTAACTATGTAGGTTAAACACACACACACACATACACACACACACACCAGGAAACACACACACACACACACACACACACACACACACACACACACCAGGAAACCTTGTAGAGAACGTCAAAATTCTTTGGTATCTATCCAGTAATGAAGAGTTGAATGCATCCCAAGTACTGAACTAGACTGCTAATACAAAAGATGAAAAAATACCCATTCACTGCACTAAAGGAGTGCAACTACGAGACAAAAAACATAAAACATATGCAGTCTAATTTACAATAATGGAGGTATTGATTTACATGGTATTGATGTGATCAATGACATATTCTGGTTTTTATTTTTATTTATTTATTTTTTTTAAAGATTTTATTTATTTATTTGACAGAGAGAGACACAGCGAGAGAGGGAACACAAGCAGGGGGAAGGAAGTAGGAGAGGGAGAAGCAGGCTTCCGGCCTAGCACGGAGCCTGATGTGGGGCTGGATCCCAGGATCCTGGGATCATGACCTGAGCCGAAGGCAGACGTTTAACGACTGAGCCACCCAGGCGCCCCGACATATTCTGGTTTTTAAAAGCACGTCAGTTGGAAGCAAAACTGTTTAATTTTGTGCCCAAAAGAAAAATAAAGAAACAAAGTCAAGTAAATGAGTAAGTATTAAGAATTATTTTACAACTATTTAACCTTTAATATTATTCAGTACAGAATATGTAAATCCATACTGAGATAAGCTAATCAGGATATTTTTAGATTTTCCTAATACTATTAAAATATACACTCAAACACAATTAAAATATGAACTATTTGAATAATGCTGCTATAAAACTTCTGGGTATGTGTTTTGGTAAAGACATGTAAGCATCTCTGTTAGGTATATACCCAAGAGTAGAACTGCTGGGTCAGAGGGTATGTATATAGCACTGTTAACGCTGAACAAATAGTTCCCCAAAGTGGTCATTCCAATTTACCTTCCCACCAGCAGTGTGTGAGAGTTCCAACTGCTCCAGATCCTTGATAACTCATGGTATTACCTGTCATTATTGTAACCTTTAAAAAAATTAGCTTAAGGTTCACAAGAATTTGTAACAGTAGTATAGAGAGTTCCCATGTACCCTTCATCCAGCTCTCCCTAATGGCACTAACTTACATAACTAGAGTACATTGTCAAAACTAGGAAATTGATGTTGGTACAATACTGTGAACTCAGGCTTATTTGATTTCACCAATTTTTATAAATGTTATTCTGTTTGGTGTATAGCTGTATGAAATTTATCATGTTTGTAGACTCATGCAACCATTACCACAAGCAGGGCACAAAACTGTACCATCACCACAAAAAAACCTCTTTTGTGTTATCCCCTAGTATTCACACCTTCCCCCACTAACCCTAATCTCTGGCAACCACTTATCTGTTCTCCATCACTATAATTCTGTCACATTAAGAATGCCATATGAAAGGAATTATATAGTATGTAACCTTTCAAAAGTGGCATTTTTCATTCAGTATAATGCCCTTGAGATTCATCCAAGTCCTATGGATCAGTATCAATAGTTCATTCCTTTTTATTGCTGAGCACTATTCCAATATATAGATATAACACAATTTGTTTATCCATTCACATGTTATAAGACACCTGGGTTATTTCCAGTTTTTGACTATTACAAATAAAGCTGCTGCGAACACCTGTGTATAGGTTTCTATGTGAAAATAAGTTTTCATTTCTCTGGCATAAATTTTCAAAAGTGTGATTGCAGGGTTGTATAGTAAGAATATGTTTGTTTCATTAAAAAAAACAAAAACAAAAAACCTCCAAGTTGTTCTACAAGAGTGGCTGTGCCATTTTACATTCTCACCAGCACTGTGGGAGAGATCCAGTTTCTCTGCATCCTTACCAGCATTTGGTAGTGTCACTATTTTTTATTTTAGCCATTCTAATAGACATGAAGTTCTATCCTGTTGTGGTTTCAGTTTACATTTCCCTATTGGCTAGTGATGAACATCTTTTCAAGTGCTTATTTGCCGTGCATAGATCCTCTTAAATGAAATGTCAGTTTAAGTCCTTGGTCCATTTTCTAACTGAAAATTGTTATTTGTTTTCTTACTGTTACATTTAAAGAATTTTTATATATTCTGAATGAGTCCTTTATTAGATATGCTATTTGCAAATATTTTCTCCAAATCTGTAGTTTGTCTTTTCCTTTTCTTAACAGGGCCGTTCATAGACAAAAGTTTTTAATTTCGATTGTACAATTACTGACTTTTTTCTTTAATGGATTATATCCCTTTGGTGTCGTGACTAAAAACTCTTTGCCTACATTAGCTCCTGAAGATTTTCTTCTATGCTTTCTTAACAAGTATAATGTTTCACATTCAGATTTATGACCCATTTTTACTCAATTTTTGAATAGGGGTGAGGGTTAGGTCAAGGTTCGTTTCAGTCTATGAATAGCCAATTGTTTGAATTCCATTTGTTGAAGAGACTATCCTCCCTTCACTGAAACACTTTTGCACCTTTGTCAAAAACATTTTTAACTTGCATTTCTCTGATGTTTAAAAAGGTGAGCACCTTTCCCTATGTTTATTGGCCATATGCATACCATCTTTTGTAAAGTTCTTTTGAAGTTCTTTTCTCATCTTTCTATGAAACTGTCTGGTTTATCCTACTTATTTTTAAGAATTCTTTGTATTTTCTGGGTAAAAGTCCTTTTTGAATATATGTATTGAGAACAGCTCCTCCTAGATATTTGCAAATGACATATCCAATAAGGGGTTAATATCCAAAATATATAAAGAACTTATACAACTCAACACCAAAAAACCGAAATAATTCTATTAATAAATGGGCAGGGGATTTGAATAGACATTTTTCCAAATAAGACATACAGATGACCAATAGACACATGAAAAGATGCTCAACATCATTAACCATCAGGGAAATGCAAATCAAAACCACAATGAGATATCATCTCACACCTGTCAGAATGGCTAAAATGAAAAACACAAGAAATAACAAGTGTTAGTGAGGATGTAGAGGAAAAAGAACCTGCGTGCATTGTTGGTGGGGATGCACACTGGTACAGCCACTGTGGAAAACAGTATGGAGGCTCCTCAAAAAATTAAACATAGGATTACCATACGATCCAGTAATTCCACTACTGGGTATTTACCCAAAGAAAATGAAAACACTACTGCAAAAAGATATATGCACCCCTATGTTTATTTACAGCAGCATTATTTACAATAGCCAAGACATGAAAGCAACCCAAACGTCCACTGATAAATGAATGGATAAAGAAGATGTGGTGTGTGTGTTTGTGTGTGTATATTACACAAATATATATATACACAATGGAATATTACTCAGCCATAAAAAGAACAAGATCATGTCACTTCAGACAACATGGACGGACCTAGAGAGTTTACTGCTAAGTGAAATAAGTCAGACAGAGAAAGACAAATACCATATGATTTCACTCGTGTGGGAATTTAAGACAAAAAATGAACAAACAAAAAACCAGACTCTTAAATACAGAGAACAAACTGATGGTTGCCAAAGGGGAAGTGGGTGGGGGAGGGGTGAAATAGATAAAGGGGATCAAGAGTATGCTTTTTTTTTTTTAAGATTTATTTACTTATTTGAGAGAGCGAGAATGAGAGAGAGAGAGAGAGTACATGAGAGGGGGGAGGGTCAGAGGGAGAAGCAGGCTCCTCGCTGAGCAGGGAGCCCGATGCGGGACTTGATCCCGGGACTCCGGGATCATGACCTGAGCTGAAGGCAGTCGCTTAACCAACTGAGCCACCCAGGTGCCCAAGAGTATGCTTATTTTGATGAGCACTGACTAATGCATAAAATTACTGAATTATATTCTATACCTGAAACTAATCTAACAGTGTATGTTAATTATACTTCAATAAAAAAATGAAAACAAACCCATAAACCAAAAAAAAAAAGGTATGTCTGTATAAGCATAGAAACTTTAACTGTAGTTATATCTGGGCTACTGAACTGAATAACATTTATTGTCTTTGTGTTTTTCCATATTATTTTTAAAAATGAGAAAACAGATTCTCCTACTTTGTGGCTTGCATTTTCATTTTTTTAAAAAAAAGATTTTATTTATTTATTTATTTGAGAGAGAGAGAGCAGGGGGAGGAGCAGAGGGAGAGGGACAGACTCCACGCTGAGCGTGGAGCCTGACTCAGGGCTCAATTCCATGACCCTGAGATCATGACCTGAGCTGAAATTAAGAGTCAGACGTTTAACTGACTGAGTCACCCAGGCGCCCCTTGCCTTTTCATTTTTAATATGAAATTCCTTTGATGACTAGAAATTCTTAATTTTAATGAAGTTCAACTTATCTATATTTCCTTTTATGGTTTAGTACTTTTTGTGTCCTGTTTATGAAAGTTTTCTTTCTTTTTATTTTAGAGAGAGAGAGAACACGCATGTAAGAGGGGGAAGGGGCAGAAGGAGAGAGAAAGAGAATCTCAAGCAGACTCCCCACTGAGCAAGGAGGCCAACGCAGGGCTCGAACTCATGACCCTGCGATCATGACCTGAGCCAAAATCAAGAGTTGGACACTTAACTGACTGGGCTATCCAGGTGCCCCTATGAGTTTTCTTAATGCAAGATCAGGGAAATATTCTTTGCTGTTTCCTCCTAAAACTTGTTTTAGCTTCCACACTTAAATCTACAAACCACCTGGAATTAGTTATCAGGGAAGTACAAATTAAGACTATTAAGTCTTGGGGCACCTGGGTAGCTCAGTCAGTTAAGTGGCTGCCTTCGGCTCAGGTCATGCTCTCAGGGTCCTGGGATCAAACCCCATGTCGGGCTCCCTGCTCAGTGGGGAGCCTACTTCTCCCTCTCCCTCTGCCACTCCCCCTGCTTGTGCTCTCTCGCTCTCTCTCTCAAATAAATAAATAAAATCTTAAAAAAAAAGACTATTAAGTCTTACCAGTACATATGTATCATAACAGCTTAAAAAAAAGACATTGTCAAGTGATGATGACAGAGAACAACTGAAACACCTATGTGCTACTGGGGGGAGTGCAAATTGGTACAACTATTCTGGAAAAATGTTTTGGCAATATAAGCTAAAGCTGAAGATACATGTTATCTATTACTCAGCAATCTCACTTCTGGGCATATACCCAACAGAAACACACATACATGTTCACCAAATGAAAGAACAATCTTTAAAAAGTTGAATCTTTGGACTTCCACCTCTGGAAAGATGGGAGTAGACATACTGTTCCCTATTCCTCACAATAAGTAAAGCTAAAGACCTTGGACATTATATATAAAACAATCATAAGAAGTTTCTGAAAAGTGAGGAGGAGGAGACAGACCGGCTAGGGACCTTGGGTCCTAAGGAACAACATGGCACTGAGTTCCACTGGCTTTCTTTTTGTCTCATACATCCCAGAATGAGTACTAAAGAACCCAGCAACCTGGAAATGCCAGTGGATGCTGCCAAAAAAATCTCTAAGAAAATCCTGCTCTCTCTAGCCAAAGGACCAAAAAAGGGGCACCCTAGAAAGACAGAAAACTTTAAAATAAACACCACTCAATTCTAGTCAAACAGTAAAATGTGGTGCACCTCCACCCTTGTCACTAAAGGCTAAGTGGGGAGTTCAGACTGCTACCCTCACCTAGTTGTAACAAGGCATTGCCAGAGTGGTGTCAGAGAAGTCTGAGTTAACACAGTCCTCCCCTCAACCCAGCAGTGTCAGTAAAGACCATGTAGGGAACCCAGACATCCACCTTCATCCAGCAGTCACAAGAAAAACCCTCTCCCTCCCTATTAGGGTAGTATCCAAGGAGGTCTAGTGGAGAGTCAGGAATTATACCACAACCCAAACAGTAATGAGTTACCCCTGTAGTGTCAGTGGAGGCCAATGGGGGAGAGGTTGTAAATAGGCAATCCTAATCCTCCCAGCCAGGACAGGATCAGCAGAAGCCTACTGGGGAGACTGAACTCCCACTCTCAACTGACAGTAAATGAGGTGGGGCACCTCATCTTCCATCAGAACATGTGTCAAAAGAGGCCTGCTATGACAGATTTAAGTAAGATCCACAGTCTCGACATTTTAGTTAAAATAGATCTCTGTCAGAGTAAGAACCAGTAAAGTCATAGTAAGAACCAGTAAAATCTCAACTTCAACGAGAAAAGACAATCAGCAGACACCAACACTGAGATGACATAAATGTTAGAACTGTCTGACAAGGATGGAAAAAGTAGCTACATTTATAAAAATGCTTCATTAAGCAATTATTAACACACCTGAGACAAATGGAAAAAAAACAGAAAGCCTCAGCAGAGAAATACAAGACATAAAGAAGAACCAAACAGAAACTTCAGAACTGAAAAATACAATAAAAAACTCAATAGATGGACTAAACATTAGAATATAAAGAACGGAGATTCAGGAACTTTGAAAACAGAGCAATAGAAATGACCCAATCTAAACAATAGGTAGAAATCAAATTTTAAAAAGCCAGAAAGACCAAACATAGGCTCAGGGACCTATAGGAATATAATAAAAGATCTAACATTCATGTCTTTGGGAGTCTTAAAAGGAGAGGATAAAAAAAAAGAAGGGGTTATAATAGTATTTGAAAGAAATAATGGCTGAAAAATTACCAAAATTTAGCAAGAAACACAAACTTACAGATTCAAGAAGTTGAATGAACCACAAACAGGGAAAACCCAAAGAAATTAATGCCAAGACACACCATAGTCAAACTTCTGAAACTAAGATTTAAAAAATCTTGAAAGCAGCAAGAAACAGGACCTACTGACAGGAAAGAAAAATGATCTGAAAAACAGAAGGTTTTTTAAAAATTAAAATATATTTAACATAAAATATTATATAAAATTAAGGTATACAACATATTAGTTTGATACATTTATATACTGTAATATGATTGCCACTGTAGCAAAAATTAGCACCTCCATCATGTTAAATAATTATCATTTCTTTTTACTGGTTGGAATAATTTCTAGTCTCTTAGGAAGTTTAATGATTATAATAAAATATTGTAGTCTACATTCACTTACTGGTTTAGCCACTATGAAAAAACAATATGGAGTTTCCTCAAAATACTAAAAATAGATCTACCATATGAGCCAGCAATTCCACTTCTGGATATATATACAAAAGAAATGAAAGTAAGATGTCAAAGAGATATATGCACTCCCATGTTTACTACAGCATTATCTACAATAACCAAGATATGAAAACAACCCAAGGGCCCAGGAACAGATGAATGGATAAAAAAGATGTGATATATATATACAATGGGATAGTATTCAGCCATGAGAAAAAAGGACATCCTGCCATATGTGGCAACATGAATGTACCTTGAGCACATTATGCTAAGTGAGAAAGATAAATACTGCATGGTATCACTTATATGTGAAATTCAAAAAGTCAAACTCAGTAATAACAGGTTTTTCATAAGAAATTATGAAATCCTGAAGAAAATGGTACAACATTTTTCAAGTGCTGAAAGAAGAGAACTGCCAACCCATAATTCTATACCCATCTAAAATACTCTTCAAAAATGAAGAGGAAATCAAGAAATTCTCATATGAAGGTACTCAGAAAATTTGTTGCCAGCAGACCTGCCCCAAAAGAATGACTAAAGGAATTTCTCTAAAAAAGAATAGAAACGATAAAAGAAGAAATACTGAAACATTTGGAAGAAACAATAAAAAGTACCAAAAAAATGAGTGAATAAGGAAGATTTTCCTTCTAATTTTTCTAAATTGTGTTTAATAATTGAAGAAAAATTATTACACTGTCTGGTAATCCATTTATGTAGAGAAAACCCTTAAGACAATTATCAATGGGGAAGAGAAAGGGATGTAAGAGCATAAGGTTTCTACACTTCAATTAAAATGGTAAAATGATGACATTAGTTGACTATGATAAATTATGTCCATGTAATGTAATACTTAGAGCAACCACTATGAAAGTTATAGAAAGATACACTAAAAAATACTATAGATGAATAAAGTAACCCACAGGAAGGGTAAAATAAGAAATCAGAAAAAAAGAAAGAGAACAAATTGAACAAAAAATAAAATGGCAGCCTGAAGCCCTATATTAAATGTAAATAGTTGTACACCTTAAATTAACATAATGTTATATGTCACTTATACTTCAATTAAAAAATTTAAATGGTCTATATACACCATTTAAAAGAGACCAACAGAATGGGTAAAAAAACATGACCCAACCATATGTTGTCTACAAGAAGCTCACTTCAAATATAATGAAATAGGTGGGTTGAAAGTAAAAGGATGAAAAAGGATATACCATACAAACGACAATCAAAATAAAGTAGGAGTGGCTATATTAGTAAGAGATAAAGTAGGTTTCAGAGCAAAGAAAAACAACAAGGGATAGAGAGGGACACGGCAACCCTAAATGTGTATACACCAAACAACAAACCTGAAAATGTAAGCAGCAGAACTGAAAGGAGAAACAGACAAATACACAATTACAGTCGGAGGCTTCAACCCTCCTCTCTCAAAAATCAATAACTCAACTAGACGAAAATCAGCAAAGAAGAACATAACCCCATCAAAGAAGATATGATCTACATTTATAGAACACAATACCCAACAACAGCAAAATACACATTCTTTTCAAGGGCTAATATAAAATACACCAAGATATACCATATCTTCAGCCAGATAACAAAACATAACAAATTTAAAGGAACTGAAATCATACAGAACATGTTCTCTGCACAGAACTGAATCAAACTATAATAACAGCAAAATAATGCAAATCTCCAAATATTTGGAAATGAAACAACATACTTTCTAGCCATGAGTCAAAAAGGAAGTCTCCAAGGAAAAAAAATAACACTAAATTGAATGGAAATGAAAATACAACATGTCAAAATTTATATGACCCAGCTAAAGCAGTGGTGAGAGGGAAATTTACAGCACTGAATACTTACATTAGAAAAAAGGAAAAGTCTTAAATTAGTAATCCAACGTTCTACCTCAAGAAAAAATGAGCAAAATAAAGTCAAAGCAAGATGAAACTGAAAAATAGAAAAAAATAGAGAAAATAAAACACTGGTTCTTTGAAAACCCAATAAAACTGACAAACCTCTAGCAAAATTTTGTCAAACAAGCAAATACATAAATTACCAATCGCAACAATGAAAGAAAGGCTATCACTACAGATCCTGATATGCTATGAACAATTCTATACATAAATTTGAAATTTAGCTGAAATGAACCAATTCCTCAAAAAGCAAAAACTACCACAACTCATTCAATAAGAAATAATTTGAATGATCCTATAACTATTAAGGAAATTGAATTAGTGATTTAAAAGTTCTCCAAAAATATTCAAAGCTAGAAAGTTTCACTGGAAAATTCTACCAAAAATTTAAGATTAATCAACACAAATTCTACATCTCTTTTAGAAAATACAAGAACACTTCAACTCATTTTATGAGGTTAATACTATCCTGATGCCAAAATCAGATAAAGACAATACAAAAAAAAAAAAATGGATACAGACCAATATCTCATAAATATCCCCCAACAAAGTATTAGCAAATAAAACCCTTAGTATACAAAAAGAATTATACACCATGACCAAATGGGGTTTATTCCAGGGATGCAAGGCTGGTTCAATATTTGAAAATCAATCTACGTAATATAGCATGTAACAGGCTAAAGAAGAAAACTTATTAAAATTAAATGAGACAGGAAAAGCATCTGACAAAATTAAATACCCATTCAAATAAAAACTCTCCACAAACTAGGAACAGAAGGGAACTTCCTCAAATTTATAAAGAATACCTAAAAAATTATACAGCTAACAGTATAGTTAACCAACATTGAATGCTCTTAATATCAAGAAGTATGGAAGAATGTTCACTCTCATCATTGCTATTTAACATATTACTGAAGTTGTAGCCAGTGCAATATGGAAAGAAAAGGAAATAAACAGCATACAGATCAGAAAGGTAGAAAGAGTAAAACTATCCTTACTTGCAGATGACATAATGGTCTAGTAGAAAATCTCAGAGAATCTATTAAACAAACTCCTAGAATAAGTAAGTGAGTTCAGCAAGATCACAGGTAATAAGATCAAAACAAAAGTCAACTGCATCTCTTCATACTAGCAATGAACATGCAAAAGCCAAAATTATATCATATACAGTCATTCAGAAAAATAAAATATCTAGGTGTAAACCTAACAAAACAAATACAGGACTTATTGTTGAAAACTATCAACACTGATGAAAGAAATAAAAGATCCATATAAATAGAAAAAATATGTTCACAGGAGGCTCAATATAGTAAAACTATCAGTTCTCCCCAATGCTAAGACATTTAATGCAATTACTATTACAAGCCTTGCAAGACATTTGTAGATATATGAAGATTCTAAAATTTATATATGAAGGCAAAGATATTAGACTAGCTAAAACAATTTGGAAAAAGTAGAATAAAGTAGGAGATATCACTCAACCTGTCATTAAAGCTTACTCTAACAGCTACAATATTCAAGACTATGTGGCAATGACAAAAGAACAGACATACAGACCAATGGAACGGAACAGTGAACCAAGAAATAGACTGATTTTTCACAGAAGTGCAAAAGCAATTTGGTGGAGGAAGGATGGCTTTTTTAACAAACGATGCTAGAGCAAATGGGTATCTGTAGGCAAAACAGGAGAAAAAGAAAAAAGTGAACTTGACCCAAACCTCACAATTTATAGAAAAATTACCTCAAAATGCACCTCAGACTTAAATATAAAATATAAATTGTAAAATGTAAAACTATAAAACTAGAGCAAAAGAGAAAATCTGTATGAACTAGCACTTGTGGAAGAATTCACAGACTTGACACCAAAAACATAATATATAAAATTAACAAACTAGACTTGATCAAAACTAAAAACTTTTGCTCTGTGAACAACCTTGTGAAGGGGATGAAAAGACATGCTGTAGACTGGCAGAAAATACTGGCAAACCACATACCTGACAAATGACTCGTATTTAAATCACATAAAAAATTTCCAAAACTTAACAAAATGGGCAAAAGACCAACATTTCACTAAAGAGGATATAAAGATAAGCAGATAAACATATGAAAAGACTGCTCAACATAACCAGCCATCAGGGAAATGCAAATTTAAGACACAATGAGTTACCACTACATACCCATCAGAACAGCCAAAATAAAAAACAGTGCTAACACCAAATCCTGGTGAGGATGCAGAAAACCTTGATCTTTCGCACTTTATTGGTGGCATTGTAAAGAAGTACAGCCACTCTGAAAAACAACTTGGCAGTTTATTAAAAAACCAGCCACTTACCATGCAACCTAGCTATCATACTCCTGGGCATTTATACTAGAGAAATGAAATTGTAGGTCTACACTAAACCTGTACACAACATTCACAGCAGCTTTGTTTTTTTTTTTAAGATTTATTTATTTGAGAGAGAGAGAGAGAGCAAGCAAGCAGGCAGGGGGAGGGACAGAAGGAGAGGAAGACAAGCAGACGCCCTGCTGAGTGGGGAGCCCAATGCGGGACTTGACCCTAGGCCCCTGAGATCATGTCCTGAGTTGAAATCAAGAGCTGGCTGCTTAACCGACTGAACCACCCAGGTGTCCCAGATTTAAAATTATTTTTTAAAAACTCTCTGTGCAAACAAAAAATGTTTCCTACCTCACATTAGTTTCATCATTAAATTCTTCAGCCCATTTTTTCCTTGACTGTGCAGTAGTAGAACCATCTAAACGGTAATAATCAATGTTTCGCAGCCACTTCCCTTCACCTGAAAATTTAACAAGAAAAGAGAGATTTGATATATATTGTTCTGCTAGTAATAACAGATTTTCTTCCCTGCTCACCATTTAAAATCTGGTTATATATATTTTATTTGCATAGTAAAATATAAATTTTTTTAATCAAGGTGTAATTCACTATATTAACAAATAAATTCACCACAGATTTATTTCCAATAGATATTGAATAGCAAAGGTACTTTAAAAAAGTATTTCATCACTGGGAGCCGCGCACGGAGAGGTTCTGAGCCCGCAAGGCAGAGGTGCCACCACGAGACAACTTGCACTGATATGTTGTTGATTTGTTTGCATTGAACTCATGGCCAGCAGTGCTGTAAGTCATTCCTGAACCCAGCCTGTCCGCTGCTGTTCTCTGTAAGGTGCATCGCAGCCTCCTGGTACTTAGGAAACTGGACAACACTTAAACGCCAGCCTAAAGGCCACTTGAAACCGAAAGATTGCCACCAAAAAGCTCAAAAATGTGAAGACCATAACACTAAATAGGCTGTGGAACAGAAGCTTATTTACCGGATCAGAACTGAAACAAGAAAGAAGGAAGGTATCATCTTGTCCCACCTTGACTGGAAGTGTGTTTCTCAGGCAACTCGAGTTTTTTGCCACTCAGCACGTGTTGGCGAATAACTGCTGAAGTACCGCAAGTATTGATTTTGGAGTTACAAATAAATTTAGCAGAAAGGCAAATTCACAAATGTGGAATCCACAAATAACAAGAAAAAAAAAGTATTTCATCTACATGTGAATTTCTTAGAAGATTTCCTTGATTAGAAACCTTTAAAACTGTAAAAAGAATATGGTTAAACTGCATTATGTTCATGAAGCTTGCTTTTAATTAAATCTGTAAATGTCCAGGTCTCCTCCCTTATTAACAAGTTGATACTGATCAACTTTTGGACAGTGAGGTGAATATTTACCCAAGACTTACATTAAAACTAAAATACCAAATTAAGTACTTATGATATTTTTATATTTTATTATACATAATTTCCATTCCAGTTCTTTTAATTGTAAACATACTACTACTATTTCCCCTCCAGAGTCACATCCTAGAATCTTAACATAAAAACAAGAAGTTGACAAAACTGAGATTTAGATCTTTCAGCAAACTTTTTATTTAAATTTAGTACTTAGTTTAAAAGGTGCTTTTCAACATGTTTATTACTTACCCATATCTTTACTTATACTGAAAACTTGTAATTTCCTTGCTGGAAATTTGGCAATTGGTAAGAAAGTCTATTTATTTATTTGTGATTTTTATTTCTTTCAATTGGAAAAAAAAGGCATACACAGCTAAGGAAAAAAGAATTTGAGATAGATGGCTGGATAAAAAAGAGGCTGGAGTCACATTTCCATTAATTGTTCACCTAACAGGGTAATTATTAAAGTTAATATGCTAATCATAAATAAATTAAATATGGTATTAATATTTTTAAAGTATTTCAACATACTCACCTTTCTCTGATAATACAAATGAATAATCTGTACTATGAATCCAACACTTAAAAAGTGATAAAGTCAGCACAGGTTAGTCACCAAAATTATACATTTTTTAAAAAATCCCAGGTTCACCATTTATTAGCATTTTCATTTACAAAATGTGAAAATGTGTTTATCTTTAAAAATGGAGCTAGCTGAGCACCTACTGTATAGGGTTACTGTTTTTTAAATGAGCTGATATAAGAAAAAAAAACCGTTAGAACAGTGCCTGTCACACAGTAATTAAGCTCACTGAGTACTTAATATTATCATCCAAGATCCCACATCAAATTATGTATGTCTCTACTAGGGCACATTTATATGTGATCATCCCTATAACATGATTTCCTGTAATACCCCTGAACCTAGTTCAGTGTCCAGTACACAGCAATAGTAGTAGTAGTAGTGACACAAAGGACAAACTGAACTGATTAATAGTTAAAACAAATGTTTGTTGAAGATAATTTATTAAATTAAATATAAACTAACAACCATATGGAAAAATATTCAATCTTGCCAGTGGTCAAAAAAGTACAAATTAAAACAATGACAATTGTTTTTACCCATTAAAGATGGGGAAAATGTAATTATAGTACTACAGGTATATAGTAAAATAGGCATTTTCCATTTATTCATGATAGTAGAATAAATTGATATAACTTTTCTGGTACTTTGTCTTTCAGATAATGAAGCACTGCCAGAACACAGAACTGAACTAATAAAACTAATAATAGATAACAGAAAAATCCATTTAAGCCAACATTATACTTAACCATACTCAAATCAAGGAATACATATATACACTACCCATATATAGGTTAAAGACATATCAATAAGGAGGGGCCTTAGAAACAAAGAAGGGGGTAGTGATAAAGATTAAAAAGTGCCAGTGTATACCTAGCACTTAAACGTAATGGGAACATAAAAAATGCATCACCAGAGCATGATTCTCTATGGAAAATAACTAAAGAATATCCAGGTAAGGGCAATGTATTACCCTGCCAGTTCAGCAAACATTTACTATGGACCTACTACATGTCCAGTTCTGTGAGGGACATCAGTAAAGCCTTGCCCGATCAATTTACATATTGTCCCCCAAAACTGCCTATCACCTTTAAAGTATTTCATTATTTCTCCATTGCATTTTTAAACTACACATTTCCTGTTTGTTTCTTATTGGTCTTCTCTAACAAAAATGTAGCCTCTAGGAGGTTAGGGACATATTTTTTTTGTTAGCTTCTTTATCCTTAGCATCTAGATTGTGCCTTGCACGTGGTAAGTACCCTATACTTACAAAATGAAATAAACCCTGGAATACTTTATGGGTTCTGTAAACAGCTAATTTGAGGTGTGCTAATGAGGCAGTGGCTTGGTGGTGACTCTTAACCCCAGTTAGGGAAGGAGGAGTGATCTCTTCACTTCTTTAGCAACCCAGGCCCAATGTACTAATATTCCATGTAAGATTTTGCTTGGGAAAAAAAGGAATTCTACTCTTTTTTACTAGGTAAATGTCTTAGTAAACCAATGACATAGTATATGGTATGGTATCAAATAAAGAGCAAATGTTCCTTTTCAATTACTACAGTGACCTAAGCAACCAATGCACCTGTCTAAAAATAAAGATACCACCTGCCTACAGCTTGCACAGGAGGTTATTAGGGTTTTATTTCCTAAAAAATTATTATATTTAAAATGAGTACAATAAGAGAAAATATTACCAATATTATCAACAGGATTAGAAAATTAAAATTAAAAACAATAGCACTATATTCCAAGAGTACTCCAGGTACCATCAGACAAAAAAAGAAAAGATCACAATACATTTTTTCACAGAACTAGAACAAAGAATCCTAAAATTTGTATAGAACCACAAAATATGCCAAACAGTCAAAGCAATCTTGAGAAAGAAGAATAAAGCTGGAGGTATCATGCTCCCTGGTCTCAAACTATACTACAAAGATATAGTCATCAAAACAGTATGGTACTAGAGCAAAAGCAGATACATAAAACAATGGAATAAGACAGAGAGCCCATAAATAAACCCATCCATATATGGTAAATTAATCTATGCCAAAGGAGGCAAGAATATGCAATGGGGGAAAAAAAGCCTCTTCAATAAATGGTGTAGGGAAAACTAGACAGCTACACGCAAAAGAATGAAACTGGACCACTATCTTACACCATATACAAAAATAAATTCAAAATGGTTTAAAGACTTGAATGTAAGACCTGAAACAATAAAACTCCCAGAAGAAAACATAGGCAGTAAGCTCACTGACATCCATTTTAGCAATATTTTTTTTTTGGACCAGTCTTCTCAAGCAAGGGCAATGAAAGCTAAAATAAACAAATGGGATTATATCAAATTAGAAAGTTTTTGCAGTGAAGAAAACCTTCAACAAAACAAAATGGCTATCTACTGAATGGGAGAAGATATTTGCAAATCATAAACCCAATAAGGGGTTCAATTCCAAAACATAGAAGAACTTACACAACTTAATATCAAAAAACCCAAATAAAATGATTTAAAAATGGGCAGAAGACTTGAATAGACATTTTTTCAAAGACAACATAAAGATGGCCAACAGGCACATGAAAAGATACACAACATCACTAGGCATCAGCAAAGTGCAAATTAAAACCACAATAAGGTATCACTCCACACTGCTTAGATTAGCTATTATCAAAAAGACAAAAAATAACAAGTGTCAGCAAGGATGTTGAAAAAAGGGAACCTTTATACACTGTTGGTGGGAATGTAAAATTGATGCAGCCACTATGGAGGTTCCTCAAAAAATTAGAATAGAACTACCCCATGATCCAATATTCCACTTTTGGGTATTTTTCCAAAGAAAACGGAAACACCAAATCAAAGAGATATATTAACCCCTATTTTCACTGCAGCATTATTTACAATAGCTAAGATATGGAAGGAACCTAATAAAATAAAATCACACACACACACACACACACACACACACACACAGAGAGAGGAATATTACTCAGCCATAAACAAGGATGAGATCTTGCCACCTGGCAACAACATGGATGGACCTAGAGGGTATTATGCTAAGGAAAATAAGTAAGACAGAGAAAGACAAATACTATATGATTTTACTCATATGTGGAATCTAACAAACAGAAAGACAGAAAGAGACTCATAGTTACAGGAAACAAGCTATTGGTTACCAGAGTGGGGAGGAGTTGGGGAATGAGCAAAAAATGTGAACAGAATTAAGAGATACAAACTTCCAGCTATTAAATAAAGTCATGGTATGTAATGTACAGCATAAAGAATATGGCCAATAGTATTGTAATAACTTTGTGCAGTAAACACATGGTAACTAGACTATCATGGAGGTCATTTCATAATGTATAAAAATATCAAATCACTATGATGTACACTTGAAATGAATAGGGTACTGTGTGTCAGATATACTTCAAATTTTAAAAAGGCCACAATTATAGCCTCCTTTTTGAAAGTATTTCTTCATCAAAAATAGGCTTATATCTCAATAGCTGTTAAAAGAAAAACAGGATTCTGATCATTCAAATAACTACATAATTATCCACAGAAAAGATATAAATAATAAAAAGATTCCCTTTTATTAGAAAGGAAACCTAAATGTAGTCTTTATATTGTTGGTAACAAGGTAACTGTCAACTTTAATATTTATGTATCTATTTTTAAAGTTTTATTTATTTAAGTAATCTCTATACCCAATGTGGGGCTCAAACCCACAACCCCAAGATCAAGAGTTGCATGTTCTTCCAACGGAGCCAGCCAGGCACCCCTCAACTTCAATATTTAGATAAAGAAATATGAGTACTGTAAATAGTATTCATAACATACACTGTGTTATGATTCTCAAATAGAAAAATAGTATACCCTAAAATCACCATTTTACATGGAAATTTAACCAGAAGAAATTTTTAAAAATCTACTCTCATCAAGGCACCTACAGTAGACTACCTGTAATAGTGAAAAATTGAATATAATAATCCTGATATATAATAATGGAGAAATAAGTAAATTACGATTTTACTGGACAGATGACTGTAGAGCTGAAAGTGACAGAACATCATATATGGAGTGACATCAAAATGTTTATGAAATCAGTGAAAAAAACAAAATTTAATTTATGGGGAGAGGGACTTCTGGTATGACAACATACGGAGCTTCATAGACTTGCTCCCCAGCAAAAGTGAAAATTTTAAAATGGCGGTGATGGTTGCATGGTAATATGGGTGTACTTAATGCCATAGAACTATACACTTAAAAATGATCAAAATGGTAAAAACCTGTTTCCCTTCCTATCTCTCCCCTCCCAATTTGGCTTTTTTCCCCCAATTAATTGACTGATTAGGGGAAATACGGTTAAGGAGTTGTCTGAGATAGTTTGAGGCAGAGAGATTAGAACAACTTCTTAAACCACAGAAATATTGCCCCTCAATTTCCTGGACATTTAATTTTTTTGTCTTTAACATCTGTATTCACCATTAGACTATTAGCTCCTCAAGAAAGGGACTACAACTGTGTTTCCTAGTCGTTGGCAGAACAGCTGGTAGGTACTCATCAAATTTTTTTAAATTTAATGTCCATTAACTTTATATATAAATCTGTCTTATAGAGTAAACAAATCATTACGGAGTTTTAAGTTTCTTGTCCCATATCTCTTATCAGTTTTTTAAAATTTGTATTTTTAATAAAAGACAGATAAATCAGAAAGATTTGGTGCAAAACAAAACAAAACAAACTCCTGTTTTACCCAACCTCCACTAGCAGCTGGCTATGTAACTTCTTATATTGTACTAAGAAAAAAAAACAAAAACAAAAAACAACCACATACCATAAAATTTACCATCTTAACCATTTTAAGTGTATAGTTCAGTTGTGTTAACAGATCTCCAGAACTTTTTATACTTGCAAACTGAAACTCTATATCCACTAAACCACAACTCCCCATTCTCCCCTTCCCCACAGTAAGCACCGTTCTACTTTGTCTCTGTGTATCTGACTACCTTAGATATGTGAAGTAAATGAAATCACACAGTATTCACCGTTTTTTGTGGTTTATTCCACTTTTGTGCTGGTTTGTTTCTTCAGGGTTGTAGCATGTGACGAGATTTCCTTCCTTTTAAGAGCTGAAAAATATTCCATTGTGTATATACCACATTCTGTTTATCCATTCATCCACCAACATACACTTGGATTATTTCTACCTTTTCATTATTGTGAATAATGTGGCTATGAATATGGGTGTACAAATATCTCTTTCAAGACTACACTTTCAATTCTTTTGAGTATTTACCCAGAAGTAGTGTTGTTGGATCATATAATTCTAGTTTTAATTTTCTGAGGAACTGCCATACTGATTTACACAGTAGTTGTATCATTTTACATTCCCACCAAGAGTGCACCAATGTTCCAAATTCTCCACATCATCACCAACCTGTTATTTACGGATTTGTTTGACAGTAGCCATTCTAATAGTGTGAGGTTATATTTCACTGTGGTTTTGATTTGTGTTTCTCTAAAGATTAATGATGTTGGGCATATTTTCATGTGCTTGTAGGTCATTTGTATATTATCTTCAGAGATATGTCTATTTGAATCTTCTAGCCATTTTCTGAATCAGGTTATCTGTTTGTTGTTGAATTATAGTAGTTCTTTATGTATTCTGAATATTAACCCCTTACAAGATAGATGATTTGCAAATGTTTTCTCCTATTCTGTAGGTTGCTTTTTCACTCTGACAAAATGTTAAATTTTATGTTATGTATATTTTATAATATTGCTGCTGCTGCTGATAAAAACTACCCACAAGAAAAACCCAGGTCCAGATGGTTTCAGTGCTAAATTTTGGCAAACATTTAAAGAACTCATACCAATTCTTCCCAAACTCTTTCAAAAACCAGGAAAAGGAATACTTCTTGACTCATTAAATGAGGCCAGTATTAGCCTCCTACCAAAACCAGACAAAGATATTAAAAGAAAGCAAAACTGAAAATTAGTTATATCTTATGTATAAGGATGCACAAATCCTCAACAAAATACCAGTGAACAGAATCCAGCAACATATAAAGAGAATTATACACCATAACCTGCTTCCCAGGAATAAATCCCACCTGGTCATGATGGATAATCTTTTTAATGTACTGTTGGATCCTACTGCCTAGGATCTTGTTGAGAATTTTGGCATCCACATTCATCAGGGATATTGGTCTGTAATTCTCCTTTTTGATGGTGTCTTTGCATGGTTTTGGGATCAAGGTAATGCTGGCCTCATAGAATGAGTTTGGAAGTGTTCCTTCCATTTCTATTTTTTTAAATAGCTTCAGAAGAATAAGTATTACTTCTTCTTTAAACGTTTGGGAGAATTCCCCTGGGAACCCATCAGGCCCTGGACTCTTGTTTTTTGGGAGGTTTTTGATCATTGCTTCAATTCTGTTACTGGTTATTGGTATTTAACCCAAAAATACAGATGTACTGAAAAGAAGGGGCACATGCACTGTAATGTTCATAGCAGCAATGCCCACAATAGCCAAACTGTAGAAGGAGCTGAGATGCCCTTCAGCAAACGAATGGATGAAGAAGATGTGGTCCATATACACAATGGAATATTAGCCATCAGAAAGGATGAATACCCACCAATTGCATCAACATGGATGGAACTGGAGGGGATTATGCTAAGTGAAATAAGTCAAGCAGAGAAAGACAATTATCATATGGTTTCACTTATATGTGGAACATAAGGAATAGCATGGAGGACATTAGGAGAAGGAAGGGAAAAATGAAGGAGGGAAAATCAGAGAGAGAGATGAACCATGAGAGACTATGGACTCTGGGAAACAAACTGAGGGTTTCAGAGGGGAGGGCGGTAGGGGATGGGTTAGCCCAGTGATTGGTATTAAGGAGGGCACGTACAGCAATGAGCACTGGGTGTTATATGCAAACAATGAATTATGGAACACTACACCACAAACTAATGAAGTAGTGTATAGTGACTAACAAAATAAATAAATAAATAAACAAATAAATATCCACTTAAAAACTATTAGGACTAATAAATGAGTTAATATACAAAACTCAATTTTTTTAAACATTTGCAAGGAATAATCCAAAAATATAATTAAGAAAATTCTATTACAATACCATCAAAAAGAATAAAATAAGTAAGAATAAATTTAACACATGACATTTAAAATGTATACACTAAAAACCACAAAATACTGGTGAAAGAAAATTAAAGACCTAAACAAATGCTAAAACGTTCTATGTTCATGGATCAGAAGACTTAATATTGTTAAGATGGCAATACTTCCTAAAATGAAATACAGATTCAAGGTAATCCCTATCAGAATCTTAATCAGAATCCCTATGCTGATTTCTCTGTAGAAATTTACAAGGTGATTCTAAAATTCATATGGAATTGCCAGGGACCCAGAATAGCCAAAATAATCTTGAAGAGAAACAAAGTAGGAGGACTCACTTTCACCAAAACTTACACAGAGAGTGACTCCTCTGATGGATCTAGGTAAAGTAAACTGAAAACCTTCTGGAAAGGATTCACCATTCTACATGCTATTAAAAACATTTGTGATTCATGGGAAGAGTTCAAAATATCAACATTAACAGGAGTTTGGAAGAAGTTGAATCCAACCCTCACAGATGACTTTGAGAGGAGGACGTAACTGCAGATATGGTTGAAATAGCAAGAGAACTAGAATTAGAAGTGAAGCCTGAAGATAGGACTGAATTGCTACAATGTCATTATAAAACTTGAACAGATGAGGAGTTGCCTCTTACAGGTGAGCAAAGAAAGTGGTTTCCTGAGGTGGAATCTACTCCTGGTGAAGATGCTGTGAAGATTACTGAAATGCCAACACCATGGCAAAATCCTCCACCAGAAAAAAATTACAACTTGCTGAAAACTCAGATGATGGTTGGCGTCTTTTAGCAATAAAGTATTTTTTAATTAAAGTATATACTTTTTTTAGATATAATGCTATTGCACACTTAACAGACTACAGAATAGTGTAAATATAACTTTTATATGCACTTTTATATGCACTGGGAAACCAAAAAAAACTAATTTGACTCCCTTTATTGAAGTATTCACATTATTGCAGTGGTCTGGAACCAAACCCGCAATAACTCTGAGGTATACCTGTAACAAAACAAAACAAAACAAAACAAAACAGAAGGTAAGTATTGGTGAAGATGTGGAGAAACTGGAACCCTTATATACGGCTTGTGGAAATGTAAAATAGTGCAGCCAGTATGGAAAACAGTCTGGTGGTTCCTCAGTAAGTTAAAATTACCATATGACCCAATAATTCCATTCCTAAGTATATATCCAAAAGAAGTGAAAACAGATGTTTAAATAAAAACATGCATACAAATATTTATCACAGCACTAGTCAGAACAGTCAGAAAATGAAAACAACCCAGATATCTGTGAATGAATAAATGGATAATCAAAATGTGGGTATTATCCATACAATGGAATATTATTAGATCTTTATGGCCTAATGAATGAAGTACTGACACATGCTACAACATGGAAGAACTTTGAAAACATACTACGTGAAAGAAGCCAGTCACAAAAGACCACATATTATATGAATCCATTTATATGAAAGTTTCAGAATAGGTCAATCTGTAGAAACAGAAAGTAGTTTCATTAGTGATTGCTTAAGATCTGAAGAGGTGGAAGGCAGGGGTAGGAGGGTAATAGCTAAAGGGTACAGGGTTTCTTTGGTGGTGATTAAAAAGGCTGAAAATTGTGGTGATAGTTGCAGAACTCTATGAAAATACTAAAAACCACTGAATTGTTCACTTAAAATGGATGAACTGCATGATATGTGAATTATCTCAATAAAGCTCTTTATAAGAACAAAAAATCTTGGGGCGCCTGGGTGGGTCAGTCGTTAAGCGTCTGCCTTCAGCTCAGGTCACAATCCCAGGGTCCTGGGATCGAGCCCCACATCGGGCTCCCTGCTCCACGGGAAGCCTGCTTCACCCTCTCCCTCTCCCCCTGCTTGTGTTCCTGCTCTCACTATCTCCCTCAGATAAATTTTAAAAAAAATCTTAAAAAAAAAATAACAAAAAATCTTATTTCATGTTGCAATTGCAACAATAAAGACCATATATATATAGATAAGGACAAGAAGAATGTGCAGAAAAAATAGATATATTAAAGTTGTGTGTCTGGGGAGTATTTTTTCTTTTATTGTTAAAATGTTTGTATAATACGTTTAAATGAAGGTTCCAAAAATTATGATATAGAAATGTTTGTAACTCACCTTTATAAATAAGAGGTTTATCTTTATCTTCTGTCTTTTCCCTACTGGCCAATTCAAGAAAATCTTCAATCAAGTCCAGAGATATGAGAGACTGGCTGAAAACAAGGCTAAAAAAGTGGATTAGTGTTAATGGATTAGAAGGGTCACATAGTAAAGATAACACTTCTTCCCAAATTGACTTACAAATTCAACACAATTCTAATCAAAACCACAGTAGGATTTTTGAGAAATTAACGAGCTGATTCTATAAAGTTTATATGAGAATGCTGAGCACACAGAGTAGCCAAAACAACTCTGAAAGAGAAAAAGTTGGAGGCCTAACTCTACATGATTTCAACACTTAAAAAGCTAGAGTAATCAGAATGGTGTAGTACTGATTAAGGGACAAGCACAAATTGATGGTACAGAATATAGAGTTCAGATATAGAGCCACACAATATATAGTTAGCTAAATGGCTTTTCACAAAGAGGCAAAGGCAATTCAGTGGAAAAAAGATAATCTTTTCAACAATGGTCTTGGCAAAATTCAACATCCATATGCAAAAAAAAAAAATGAACTTTGGCTTAAACCTCACATTTTATAGAAAAAATAATTCAAAATGGAATATAAATCTGATTTCAAAATGTAAAACTGCAGAATGTTTAGAAAAACGCAAGAAGAAAATCCTCATAACTTGGGGTTAGACAATTCTGAGACATAACACCAAAAGTATGATCTATGGGAAAAAAAAGTTGATGAAGTGGATTTCATCAAAATTAAAAACTTTTAGTGTACAAAAGAAACTATTTAAAGAATATGAGAAAAAATGTTAACTATTAAAAGAATTTGAGTAATTTTAGACTTGTACACATTCTAAAACACTTTGTTGTTCCATTTCAAATATGTCTGCAGATTCCTGATTCTCCATCCCAATAGTTCCCTAACTCCTGTTTTGAGCCATGAAAACTATTTGTTCACATAAAGTCTTATGTGTTATTAAAATGTTCACATAAAGTCTTACGTGGTATTAAAATGAAACTAAAAATAATTTCAGGTGTACAATACACTGATTCAACACTTCCATACAACACCTGGTACTCATCACAAGTGCACTCTTTAATCCCCATCATCTATTTAACATGAAACTAACATTATACATTACACTGTATGTTAACTAACTGGAATTTAAATAAAAACTTTAATATATATATATATATTAAATATATGATATTAAATAAATAAATAAATAAATAACCTGGGTAGCTCAGTTGGTTAAGTGTCTGACTCTGATTTTGGCTCAGGTCACGACCTCAGGGTCGTGAGATACAGCCCCAGGTCGGGCTCCACGCTCAGCTGGGAGTCTGCTTGAGATTCCCTCTCCCTCTGCCCCACCTCCCACCCACCCCCCACTTATGCTCTCTCTCTCTCTCAAATAAAAAATCTTTTTAAACAGGACGCCTGGGTGGCTCAGTCGGTTAAGCGTCTGCCTTCAGCTCAGGTCATGATCCCAGGGTCCTGGGATTAAGTCCCACATCGGGCTCCTTGCTCAGCAAGGAGCCTGCTTCTCCCTCTGCCTGCCTCTGTCTCTCTCTCTCTGATAAATAAATAAAAAATATTAAAAAAAATATTAAAAAAAATTTTTTTAAACAAATAAAACAAATAAACAAAGCAGGGTGCTTTAGGCCTTGGGGGAGAAGATAAAAGTGTCCCTGGCCCCTCAGCCTCTGCTCTAGCCTTCTCTTTTCACCAACTTTCATGGGTTCTGAAAAACAGTGTGAAAACCACTGGTCTCATCTATCCCACTGGTGAGAAGTAGACACAATTATACACAGGAAATGAAAAAAATCTAGAAAGGGAATAAAGGATAAAGGAGGGCTCGTTCTCTCCCTTATATATGCAAACAAAGTAGGTCAGTATACAAGGAACTAGACACCTGTCCAAGCATATTGTTTGGTTTTATTTGATTCTGAAAGCTGTACTCTAGGAGAAAGATACTTTTATGACTCCAGAAGATCCTTCAACACTCATTGCTCGAAGTCTTCAGATTTAGTAGAACTGAAAAAAACAATTCAAGTTATGAAACAGCTGTTGGGAGTTTTTAACATGTGCTTTGGCTATTGTATGACTTCCTAAACTCTGCACTATGGGGGTCTACCGTCTCCCAGTTGGTATTCCTAGAATACTGGTAAGGAAATGAATGTATTCCTAGTACTCAGTGTAAATGACCAACAGTCTTGATCCCTCAATAGACTGATTATTTTTCCTAGAATCAAACACTTTATTTAATCAATTCTTTTTGAGCTACAAATTAAGGTTTTTGGCAGTTCCTGTAACTGGGAAATTTAAATTCTTAGAAATACTAATTATTTATTTAATTGGAATTAATCTGAGATTTGGGGTACTGTTCTGGAAAAAGGTTGACCTGAGTCCACATTAAGGCTGGTTCTGGGAACCACTGAGCTCGGAAAAATCTATGAAAAAGATGTTATTAGGACTAAGTGGCTACATACTAATGGTTATCTCTTAACTTTTTCTAGTTGCAGATAACATGAACAACTACGCCCTGACTGGTAATAATTTTCATCCTTGTATAAACTATTTTGGCTTTATCCATTTTATTAATGACCCATATGAAAATACAGAAGCAATACAAATCAAATTCATACATATCAAAAAATCTAGAAATTACAATTCAATCAAAATTTTATACTTAAATGACAGAAAATAAGTCAGAAGGGCTGGGCTGAAACTAGTAGTGTACTGGAATTAGCTGTAACTTGCTTGAAACAGGAAAGTGGATTGTTAGCATTTTTTCCCACGACTGTTAGTAGCTTAAGATTGGCCACAGTGGGAGTATTTTACCAAGGATATCAGCAAATGTTACAAATTAGGGCTCTATGTGCTTCTTTGCTTTCTCTGTTATCATTTTTTGAAGAGTCAGTTGTCAAACATTTATCAACACACCACTGGCTAAAAATCACTAAAATTCATTTATCTCTTGCCCTATGAAATATCAAGTTTTCACGTGGGTCAAAAGATCAACTGCACAAATAGAGAATAGATGAATCTGATTTGACACCAGTTCTTCTTAAAAAAAAAAAAAAAAAAAAGTCTCAGTTGACCGTATGTTTAATATGAACCAACAGTGTTATTTAGATGTTAGAAAACCTCTCTATCGGATTGCATGAATGGAAGTACAGGGTCCTGAATAAACAAGAACCAGCTTCACTGTAACTCTGTGTTAATCAAAACTCAGCTGAAGTATTTTGTTTACTATGACCATATTTTGAGATGGGTGCTAAAAAACTGAAGTATGTTCAAGACCATATGGTCAGGATTGAAATTATGCCATACAAAGAACAGATCAATGAACTCAGAAGAAAAAGCTAAAAGTGACAAGAGAGATAAACCCACCATTTTTTGAAGAGGAGACAATTGAAACAGTAGTACTGATGTCTGCAACCTACATTGAAAGGCATCAGGAAAATAAGATGGATAGATAAACAGATATGTAATAAAGAAAGTACAATAAAATATAGAATATAGTATAGATTCTAGGTGACAGGTATATGGGTATTCACTATAAAATTCTTTCTGCTTTTTATGTTTGAAAATTTCCACAAGGAAATGTTGGACAAATAAAAAATAGTGGTAATATCACAGTTATGGAAATGAATAGTTTTATAGTCCTAACACTGATAATGTCTATCAGTTGGACTCAGAACTTAAAAAAATCACTATATGAGTCTAAAAAAAGGCAGTAGGTATGTTCAATTTTAAACCATAAGGAAAACAGCTATAGGGATAAAGTATAAGCTAAAGATAAGGATAGGATTTCTAAAAATGTGAAGTATTCAACTGTAGGTATCCCTCTGAAATTGCAAATGTTCTATCATGGGAGAGGTTAGGAGAACATCTATGATGAATATGGTAAAGGAGCTTCTTGCACTGGTGAGGAAATTAAAAGACCACTAAAATCCCTTCCACACTCTTAAATTTTTGTACGGTACCCAAATAAAAGATTAATTTTAAACTACCTAAGTTGATAGCAGAAAAAAAGCATGAGCATGTCACAGCAATAATCTCTCCTGAACTTTTAGGAACTCTGAATTCAAATACCCACTTTCTACTTGCATCTCTCATGGATATCTAATAGGCCTCTCAAATTTAACATGGCCAGAGCAGAACTCTTTACTACCTCTAATAAACTTAGTTCTTCCCTACTGTTCTCCATTTTAGTAAGTAACACCAGGATCCACTAGCCACTGAATCTGGAAGCCTGAGAGTCATCTCTGACTACTCTCACATTCTTACTGCCCTGCATTAATGTACCAAATCCTGTTGTTTCTATTCCAAAACATATCCTTTACCTCCAATACTACCAACTCCATTCCAGGCCAACATCATCCCTTATCTGAACCACTTGTTTCTGTATTTAAAAAGTGGCAATATACAACAAAAATAAATTTTAGTGAGTACTTACTAAGTGCAAGGCATAATGGTTAATAAAAAATAATGAAACAGTCTGTGTCTTCAAACTCACTATCCAGTGAAAAACATACAAGAATATTAGAATGTGTAAATAGTAGAAGTATATTAAAAGATGGTATAGTAATTATATTAATAGTGGATCTATCTCTTCCCAAGAAAGTTAAAGGAACTAAGTTTGAAACTTCTTTAAGATAAAACGTTTAATTTAAGTCTTATGTTAAACTGTTATTAAAAGAATCACAGAGGGGCGCCTGGGTGGCTCAGTCGTTAAGCGCCTGCCTTCGGCTCGGGTTGTGATCCCGGGGTACTGGGATCGAGCCCTGCATCGGGCTCCCCGCTCGGCGGGAAGCCTGCTTCTCCCTCTCCCATTCCCCCTGCTTGTATTCCCTCTCTTGCTGTGTCTCTCTCTGTCGAATGGATAAAATCTTTAAAATAAATAAATAAATAAATAAATAAATAAATAAATAAATAAATAAAAGAATCACAGAGGGCGGCTGGGTGGCTCAGCTGGTTAAGCGACTGCCTTCGGCTCAGGTCATGATCCTGGGGTCCTGGGATCGAGTCCCACATTGGGCTCCCCCTGCTCTGCGGGGAGCTTGCTTCTTCTCCCTCTGCCTCTGCCTGCCACTCCCCCCTGCTTGTGCTCACATTCTCTCTCTCTCCCCATCAAATACATAAATAAAATCTTAAAAAAAAAAAAGAACCACAGATATATTTTAAAAATATTTTATGAACACATGTTGGGACCTTGTAACAACCTAAAAAGTAAGTCTGGTTCAAAACTTTAAAAGTATGTTTTTTTCGAACAGTAATTTGAAGGATGAGAACAAGAACAAAAACAAAGGAGATATGATAGAGAATAGTCAAAGAGGTGAAATGAAGTCAGAGGTATCCACTAGATTTGGGGATTAAAAGGTCACTAATTGACTTTAGGGGGAAAAAATCTCAATAAAGTAGGAACCACACTGCATGGATTGAAAAATAATTTTTAAAGATGGTGAAATATAGATATCCACTAGAGACCTGGCTCAAAGAAATAAGTTCAAGGTGCAACAGCCAGAAAGGGAAAACAGCACTGAAGAAATAACCAGAATACGTACTCAGAACTAGTGGCTTAGAAGGAAGAGAGTTGTTTATCACTACACTACTAAAGAAATTACATCTTCAGAAAGGAAGAAAATAAAACAGATTTCTTTCAAATAAATTGTTTAAACAATAGAAAGGTTATAAAAAGGTTCATTTATATAATAAAAATAGAAGAAACTTACACTTTATCACCAATTTCCTCTGCCATTCGAAGAATTTCAAAGAGAAGTACCATTTTTCCAGAATGTTCTAAAACCTCAGCATCAGCATCTGTAACAAAATCTTTGTACCAGTCTGGAGCTGGGCTGCTTGGATTAGAAGAGGAAGTAGCTTTACCTAAATAAAATAAATGAAACATAAATAAGTAGGCAAATAAGGAAAGAAACTCAAAGATCCAGAGAGAAGGATTAAGAGACCAAGAGAAATAGGAGGAAGGGGGGGAAGGGGAGGGAAGAGAAGGGAGGAGGGGAGAAGGGGGAAGAAGGGGAAGGAGGGCACCCTCTTTCAAGAAGAGAAAAAAAGACCACCCCAGGAAAGAGAGAGCTTTACTGTGCAGAAAAGACACAAGGTGGGCAGTGTAGTAGAGGGGACAAACCCAACTCTAGGAGAAGGAGAGAAAGACAGGGAGTGGGACACATACAAACAGGCACAAATGAATGCAAAGGAAGAAAAACATTGAGGGGAGGAGGCATGCACACCAAGTAAGAGAGTAAGCAAGAGAAAGACCCTGAGAAAGTACAACTATGAGAAACAGTGCCTAGGAGCAGGGGGCTCGAAAAACAGAGACCCTAAGTGACAAAGCCCGCCCCCGCTCCAAGCACTGAGAGTGTGTAACTCCCAACACAAACCCCAAGAGATAGGGACTAGGACAGAAAAAGACCTAGAGAACCAAAGAGAGACAGACAGAGGTAGGGAGGAGAAGAGGGAGGGAAGAGAAATAGACTGATTCAGAGACCAAGAGAGAAAAGATCTTAGGGGCAGGAAATATTTCACAGTCCTAACAGAATTCTGGAAAACAAAAAGTGACTGATCCCAGAATGACCATATCACATTAAATCATTTTGTTATTTTCTCCACAAACTCTGAAAAGAAAGTAACACAAAATAATCTATTAAATATCTAAACATAAACAGTTCAATTCAAAATTAGGAACATAAGGTTTACCTGTTTTTGTACCTTCCCTCAATTGCTTTTTAATGTATTTTAAATTTTTCCATATTTTTGTTATATATATTTTACATATTCACAAAAGTATACAGAATATGGTGAATAGCCATGTTCCCACATCCCATCTTCATTAAATTTTACCACTTGCTAAATCTGCTTCTGATGCAATTGACACCTAATATGTGACCATACCCAATCTCATTCTCTTCTTTCCCTCCCATCTTTCTGAGAGATATCTAAAATCCTAAATTCTAATACTCTCTCGGTTTAGAGGGTATTAAGCTATGTGAAATAAGTCAGACTGAGAAAGATAAATACCATATGATTCCACTCATAAATGGAATTTTTAAAAATGAATAAACAAACAAAAAGCAGGATCAGACCTATAAATAGAGAGAAAAAACTGATGGTTGCCAGAGGGAAGGGAGTGGGGGTTTGGGAAAAATGGGTGAAGGGGAGAGGGAGATACAGGCCTCCAGTTATGGAATGAGTAAGTCATGGGAATCTAAAAACAATACAAAGCAAAACATGAATAAACAAACAAAAAGCAGAATCAGACCTATAAATACAGAGAACAAACTAAGTCATGGGAATAAAAGGCACATGATATTGTCAATAAAAGTCGATATTGTAACAGCAATGTAACAGGACAGATGGTAGCTACACTTGTGGTGAATATAGCATAATGCATAAACTTGTCCAATAACTAGGTTGTACACTTGGAACTAATGTAATATTGTGTGTCAATTATACTAAAAAATGTAAAAGAACAAAATAAAATTTATTATGTATCAAAATAAATAAAATAAAATCCTAAATTCTGTATTTACTATTTCTGTGTATGTTTTATATTTTTACTACACATGTATCCTTAAACTGTACATTACCATTCATGTTTTCAAACTATATGTAAGCAGGCTGTATCTTTCTATGACTTACTTTTTCATTAAATGTAGTTTTTCATTTTTCACTCAAAGTGAGACTTATTCAATCACTCTAACTGCTATGTAGAATTCTGCACAAATATACCATCATTTATTAGCTCTCCTCATAGACATTATAAACATCTCATTAGTCTCACAGATATTTAGATTATTTCTAATTTTTGGCTACTGTCAAATGAACACTCAATTTTGTTATATTTTTCTAGAATATTGTCTACTTCATCTAAGTTTTAAATTTTCTGGCATAAACTTACACTTTTGATTTTTAAAATTATCACTTTAAACATAATACAGTCTTTATCAAATATTTCTATTATTGGAGGCCCTTAAGAATCTAATTATGCTGTTTGTTTTGTGTGTTAACTTTTGCCAGGCTGACTGCTAACTTATTTTGTTGCTAACTTTTTCTAAAGTTAATTGTTTACTCAGGTATTCTATCATTTTTATTTTCATTTCACTTTCAGTGTAGCTGTAATATGTGAGAATCCTGGGTAGAGATCATACATCTCCACACTTACTCTGCATCTGTTTCTGCCAGGTGCTCCAGGGGATCAACAATCCAGGATTACTTTTGAGGTATTGCAGCTTGAGATTTTTATTTATTTATTATTTAATTTTTAAAGATTTATTTATTTATTTGAGAGAGAGAGAGAGGACGTGAGCATGGGGGAGAGGGGCAAAGGGAGAGAAGAAAGAGAATCTCCAGCAGACTCCCTGCTGAGGGAAGAGCCCGACCCGGGGCTTGTTCCCACAACCCTGAGATCATGACCTGAGATGAAATCAAGAGTTGGTCATTCAGTTGACTGAGCCACCCAGGAGCCCCATCAGCTTGAGATTTTTAGACTAAGTAACATAAATTCAAATCATAACCTATGTAAGCCCATGATTATGAATCCAAGGAAACTATTTTTCTCAACCCAGAGACCAGGGTGAAACAGATAAGCTTCCTTGACATCTCCCTGGATGGATGGGCAAATTTTTCTTCTACCCTATTCTTCAATGGTCTACGTACCCTTTGAAGAGATTCCGCTTTAATCTGGGTTCAAAGAACTCTCCACCTTATAGAGGGCTCAAGGCCTTGTATCCTATCCCTGGGTAGGTGAAAACCAAAGTTGCTAGTCTGAAGACTAGCATATCCCTAAGGCTTTCACAGCATACCTTCTTGAAATTACTGTTTAAATTATCAGTTCCAGGGCGCCTGGGTGGCTGTCATTAAGCGTCTGCCTTCAGCTCAGGTCATGGTCCCAGGGTCCTGAGATTAAGCCCAGCATCGGGCTCCCTGCTCAGCGGGAAGCCTGCTTCCCCCTGCTTGTTTTCCCTCTCACCCCTGATTGTTTTCCCTCTCTCGTTGTGTCTCTCTCTGTCAAATAAATAAATAAAATTAAATAAATAAATAAATAAATGATCAGTTCCTTCTTTGTGTCTGAGTCCTGGTGATTTCCATTACTTATAGAGAGCTCATTATGTATTGATATTCAAACCACAATTAACTACTGCCTAAACATGTCACATATTTGCAAGAATCCATACCTTTCCTTGAATGCCTTATATTATTTTCTCCCCTTCTTTGCTTGGCAAACTTCTTTTTATGCTTCACTATCCTTTAAGAATCAACTGAAATTTCACCTCAGAAAGCTTCCTTTGCAAGGCTGGCCCTAGGCTGTTGTCTGCGCACTTGAATGGTACATAGCTCCTTGTACTATTATAAAACTTTCCCTGATAAGAATGGCTCACTGTGCCTAGATTGTACAATGTGGTTTGTTCTGAACCCCTGTTTCCTTTCTGGGAGTCTGAGATTTGGTAAGAGCCAGGCAGACAGTGTGTTTAAAGCACATAAAAAACTTAGATACTTGGTCTCTAATGAGCTTCTTTGGTAGATGACACTTTACATATATTATCACAACTTATTTCTGGAGAAATTAGTACATCTTAGGTGACTCCATTGGGAGAAGACTCTTAGAAGGTTATGCCTGGTTTCCTCTGGACTCTGCCCCATCTGCTTTTTCCCTTTGCTGATTTTGCTTTCTACCCTTTCATTGTAATAAATCATAGACCTGAATATGACTATATGCTGTCTTGTTAATCACTGAGCCTGATGATGGTCTTGGGGCAACTGACAAACAGCTTATGAAGCCAATGTTAACTAAACTCCTTTCTACAACTGGCAAATAACAAACGCATTTAGGGAATTCTGCAGTTCCACAGATTGCACATAACTTCAGTAATGGTTACCCAAATATACTAGAGGTAATTTAACTAAAGTGAAAATGTTAGCAATAAAAAAATGCTAGCATAAAGTTAGTAAAAATGTGGCAGCTAGGTAAGAAATCCCAAAGCTTAGGATAGGTGATAATTTCTGTGCAAAAGATTCCATTCTAATTTTGATCCTATTGGATATAATGAAAATACTTTACAGTAATGTCTAAAAAAATAAAAACTGATCCAGAAAATAAGGGTTTATTACTCCAGTTAATAAATATCCTGAATATGTAATTAAAACTTACAAACTGGTATTTTATGTTGGATATTCTTATTTCAACATCCACATGGATTAACTATTACTTCTGTTATAACTTTGTCCTTATATATCTGATAAGAAACAGTAAATTAATCAATCAAAGCCGCTCCTTAATATCCACTCTGGATATCACAAAATGCTTATAAGGTAAGGCAAAAAGAAATACAAACAAATAAAAAGCAACAACTTTACCCCTAATTTCTTGAAGCACATTTTTCTAAATATATATTTAACCACCATATTTGCATCAAGATACACTGCAGTTTTATAAAGAAAAGTAGCAATATCATTAAAGTATTATGTATCTATGTAGTACTAGTAGTAGAATGTTAAGCTCCATGAGTGCATTTTGTTGACTGATAGAACCCAAGCTTCTATAGCAGTGCCTGGACCAATTTGTCATTTGGAACCCACAGCCTGCCCTATCTGCTTTTAAGTTCACGACATGCCCCAATTCTTTCTAAACATTTTCACCTTGTGAAATATATGAAAAACAATAATGTTTACCTAACATACCTAACATACCAGGAGAAAACGGAAGAGGCTACTCATTTCTGGAGGTAACCCAGCTACCTCAGACCCCACTTGTACTTCTAAGAGATGAAGGGATCAAGACCTCAGCACTTTTATTTAACCCATTTACAGCACAGAATGAGACATACTGGTTTGTATACTCTCCCTGTTCTCCTAACCAAAAGTTATGAAAAAAAATTTCAACAAGAACATTTTAAGAAAACCATTCCCAGGAACACATAAATTTTAACCTATATATTTCCAATTCTGAGATGACTGAGGAGAAATTTAAGTGAAAAGTCAGACCAGGAGAGCAGGGAGAGAGATAACAGAAGCTTCCTATTAACTAAAACTAGAACCACTCCTTTACTATTCTTAGAAAAATACTCTTTAAAACTAATTGGAAGATTAACACTGATAATAAATTGCATTTATGGGACAAGAGCAGAGAAGAACAAGGAGGAGAGTTTGGTAGTTTAATTTTTACTATCCCCCTGATTTCTAAGAGAAGTAAACGGAGGTCTGTGGTTAGGCTGCCATCTGCTTACTCGAATAAGGTAGTGAAGAGAAAAATGTTTTATTTTGTTTTATTTTTTGAAGGTTTTATTTTAATTCCAGTTAGTTAACATACAGTATACTATCAATTTCAGGTGTACAATATAGTGATTCAACACTTTCATACAAGACCGAATGCTCATCATAAGTGCACTCCTCGATCCCCAACACCTTTTTAACCCATTCCCCCATCCATCTTCCCTCTGGTAACCATCACTTTGTTCTCTATAGTTAAGAGTCTATTTCTTAGTTTGCATCTTTCACTCTTTTTATCCCTTTACTGTTACAATTTTGTTTCTTTTTTGTTTTTGTTTTTGGTTGTTTTGTTTTATTTAAATTTTATTATGTTAGTCACCATACAATACATCATTAGTTTTTGATGTGGTGATCCACGATCCACTGTTTTCGTATAACACCCAGTGCTCCATGCAGTACATGCCCTCCTTAATACCCATCACTGGGCCAACCAATCCTCCCTCCCCCCTCCCCTCTAGAACCCTGTTTGTTTCTCAGAGTCCATAGTCTCTCATGGTTCATCTCCCCCTCCAATTCCCCCCCCCATTTTTCCCTTCCTTCTCCTAATGTCCTCCATGTTATTCCTTATGTTCCACAAATAAGTGAAACCATATGATAATTGACTTTCTCTGCTTGACTTATTTCACTTAGCATAATCTCCTCCAGTCCCATCCATGTGGATGTAAAAGTTGGGTATTCATCCTTTCTGATGGCTGAGTAATATTCCATTGTATATATGGACCACATCTTCTTTATCCATTCATCTGTTGAAGGGCATCTCGGCTCTTTCCACAGTTTGGCTATTGCGGACATTGCTGCTATGAACATTGGGGTGCATATGGCCCTTCTTTTCACTACATCTGTGTCTTTGGGGTAAATACCCAGGACTGCAATTGCTGGGTCATAGGGTAGCTCTATTTTTAAATGTTTGAGGCACCTCCATACTGTTTTCCAAAGTGGCTATACCAACTTGCATTCCCACCAACAGTGTAAGAGGGTTCCCCTTTCTCCACAACCTCTCCAACATTTGTTGTTTCTTGCCCTATCCATTTTTGCCATTCTGACTGGTATAAGGTGGTATCTCAATGTGGTTTTGATTTGGATTTCCCTGATGGCTAATGATGATGAACATTTTTTCAAGTGTCTGTTAGTCATTTGTATGTCTTCTTCAGAGAACTGTCTTTTCATATCTTCAGCCCATTTTTTGACTTGATTATTTGCTTTTTGGGTGTTGAGTTTGAGAAGTTCTTTATAGATCTTGGATACCAGCCCTTTAGCTGAAGTGTCATTTGCAAGTATCTTCTCCCATTCTGTGGGTTGCCTCTTTATTTTGTTGACTGTTTCCTTTGCTGTGCAGAAGCTTTTTATCTTGATGAAGTCCCAAAAGTTCATTTTTGCTTTTGTTTACTAGCTTTTGGAGATGTATCTTGAAAGAAGTTGCTGTGGCCGATGTCGAAGAGGTTACTGCCTATGTTCTCTTCTAGGATTTTGATGGATTCCTGTCTCACATTGAGGTCTTTCATCCACTTTATCTTTGTGAATGGTGTTAGAGAATGGTCGAGTTTCATTCTTCTGCATGTGGCTGTCCAATTTTCCCAGCACCATTTATTGAAGAGACTGTCTTTTTGCCATTGCATGTTTTCTCTTGTTTTGTCAAAGATTATTTGACCATAGAGTTGAGGGTCCATATCTGGGTTCTTTATTCTGTTCCATTGGTCTATATGTCTGTTTTTGTGCCAGTACCATGCTGTCTTGGTGATCACTGCTTTGTAATATAGCTTGAAATCGGGCAACGTGATGCCCCCAGCTTTGTTTTTCTTTTTCAACATTTCCTTGGCGATTCGGGGTCTTTTCTGATTCCATACAAATTTTAGGATTGTTTGTTCCAGCACTTTGAAAAATGTCATTGGAATTTTGATCGGGATGGCATTGAAGGTATAGATTGCTCTGGGTAGCAAAGACATTTTAACAAGTTTATTCTTCCGATCCATGAGCATGGAATGGTTTTCCATCTTTTTGTGTCTTCTTCAATTTCTTTCATGAGTGTTCTGTAGTTCCTAGAGTATAGATCCTTTACCTCTTTGGTTAGGTTTATTCCGAGGTATCTTACGGTTTTTGGTGCTATTGTAAATGGAATTGTTTCTCTAATTTCTCTTTCTACAGTTGCATTGTTAGTGTATAAGAAAGCAACTGATTTCTGTGCATTGATTTTGTATCCTGCCACGTTACTGAATTGCTGTATGAGTTCTAGTAATTTGGGGGTGGCGTCTTTTGGGTTTTCCACAGAAAGTATCATGTTGTCTGTGAAAAGAGAGAGTTTGACTTCTTCTTTGCCAATCTGAATACCTTTTATTTCTTTTTGTTGTCTGATTGCTGTTGCTAGGACTTACAGTACTATGTTGAACAATAGTGGCGAGAGTGGGCATCCCTGACGTGTTCCTGATCTTAAGGGACAGGCTCTCAGCTTTTCCCCATTGAGGATGATATTTGCTGTGGGTTTTTCATAGATGGATTTTATAAACTTGAGGAATGTTCCCTCTATCCCTATACTCTGAAGAGTTTGAATCAGGAAAGGATGTTGTATTTTGTCAAATGCTTTTTCTGCATCAATTGAGAGGACCATATGGTTCTTCTCTCTCCTCTTATTAATGTGTTCTACCACACTGATTGATTTGTGAATGTTGAACCACCCTTGCATCCCAGGGATAAATCCCACTTAGTCGTGGTGGATGATCCTTTTAATGTATTGTTGGATCCTATTAGCTAGGATTTTGTTGAGGATTTTGGAATCCATATCATCAGAGAAATTGGTCTGAAATTCTCCTTTTTGATGGGGTTTTTGCCTGGTTTGGGGATTAAGGTAATGCTGGCCTCATAGAATGAGTTTGGAGGTTTTCCTTCTGTTTCTATTTTTTGAAACAGCTTCAGGAGAATAGGTATTATTTCTTCTTTGAATGTTTGGTAGAATTCTCCAGGGAATCCATCAGGCCCTGGACTCTTGTTTTTTGGGAGGTTTTGGATCACTGCTTCAATCTCATTACTGGTTATTGGCCTATTCAGGTTGTCAATTTCTTCCTGTTTCAGTCTTGGCAGCTTATAGGTTTCCAGGAAGGCCTCCATTTTATCCAGATTGCTCAGTTTATTGGCATAGAGTTGTTGATAATAATTTCTAATAATTGTTTCTATTTCCTTGGTGTTAGTCGTGATCTCTCCCCTTTCATTCATCATTTTATTAATTTGGGTCCTTTCTCTTTTCTTTTGGATAAGTCTGGCCAGTGGTTTATCAATCTTATTAATTCTTTCAAAGAACCAACTTCTAGTTTCGTTGATCTGATCTACTGTGTTTCTGGTTTCTAATTCATTGATCCCTGCTCTAATTTTAGTTATTTCTCTTCTAATGCGTGGCTTAGGCGTCGTTTGTTGCTTTTTCTCTAGTTCTTTAAGGTGTAGAGTTAGTTGGTGAATTCGGGATTTTTCTTTTTGAGAAAGGCTTGGATGGCTATGTATTTTCCCCTTACGACTGCCTTTGCAGTATCCCATAGGTTTTGGACCAATGTGTTTTCGTTCTCATTGATTTCCATGAATTGTTTAAGTTCTTCTTTGATTTCCTGGTTGACCCCAACATTCATGAGCAGAGTGGTCTTTAGCTTCCAAGTGTTTGAATTTCTGCCAAATTTTTTCTTGTGATTGAGTTCCAGTTTTAGAGCACTGTGGTCTGAGAATATGCAGGGAATAATCTCAATCTTTTGGTATCGGTTGAGACCTGATTTGTGACCCAGTATATGGTGTATTCTGGAGAAAGTTCCATGTGCGCTCGAGAAGAATGAGTATTCTGTTGTTTTAGGGTGGAATGTTCTGTAAATATCTATGAGGTCCAACTGGTCCAATGTATCATTCAAAGCTCTTGTTTCCTTGATGATTTTCTGCTTAGGTGAACTGTCCATTGCTGAGAGTGGAGTATTGAGGTCTCCTACAATTAAAGTATTGTTATCAATATGACTATTTTGGTTAATAGTTGGCTTATGTAGATGGCTGCTCCCATGTTAGGGGCATAGATATTTACAATTGTTAGATCTTCTTGTTGGATAGACCCTTTAAGAATGATATAGTGTCCTTCTGTCTCTTATTACACACTTTAGTTTAAAATCTAATTTGTCAGATATAAGAATTGCTACCCCAGCTTTCTTTTGAGGTCCGCTGGCATGGAAGATGGATCTCCATCCCTTCACTTTCAGTCTGGATGTATATTTAGGTTCCAAATGAGTCTCTTGTAGACAGCATATGGATGGGTCCTGTCTTTTTATCCAACCGGCAACCCTGTGCCATTTTATGGGAGCGTTTAGGCCATTCACGTTGAGAGTGATTATTGAAAGATATGAATTAATTGTCATCATGTTGCCTGTGAAGACGTTGTGTTTATAGATTGTCCCTGTAAATTTCTGTTGTATGTCACTCTTGGGGTCTTTCTCTTTTTATAGGACCCCCGCTTAATATTTCTTGCAGGACCGGCCTAGTGGTCACATATTCTTTCATTTTCTGCCGGTCGTGGAAGCTCTGCATCTCTCTATCCATTCTAAATGAAAGCCTTGCCACATAAAGTATTCTTGGCTGCATGTTCTTCTCATTTAGTACCCTGAATATGTCTTGCCAGGCCTTTCTGGCTTGCCAGGTCTCTGTGGATAGGTCTGACATTATTCTGATGTTCCTCCCTCTGTACATAAGGAATCTCTTCCCCCTAACTGCCCTTAAGATGGTTTCCTTGGTTCTAAGATTTGCGAGTTTTACTATTACATGACGGGGTGTTGGCCTGTTTTCCTTGATCTTGGGAGGGGTCCTATCTGCCTCTAGGACTCGAATGTTTGTTTCTTTCCCCAGATTAGGGAAGTTCTCAGCTACAATTTGCTCAAATACATCTTCTAGTCCTCTCTCCCTCTCCACTCCCTCCAGGATTCCAATTATTCTGACATTGGAACGCTTCATGGTGTCACTTATTTCTCTGATTCTATTTTCATGGATTCTGAGTTGTTTTTCCCTGTCCTCCTCTTTTCCCTTTTTATCTATTATATTGTCTTCCAGGTCGCTTATTCGTTCTTCTGCCTCAATTACCCTAGCTGTTAGATTTTCTAGATTGGATTGGATCTCATTGATAGCATTTTTAAGTTCTGCCAATTCAGCTTTCATTTCTGCCCTTAGAGACTCTATGTTGCCATTAATTGATTTCTCCATTCTAGCCATTGTCTTCACAATTGCTAGCCTGAATTCCATCTCCGACATCTTGGTTATATCTGCATCCATTTGTAAATATGCAGCATAAGTCATCATCTGTGAGTCTTTTCTATTTTGGGGGCTCCTCCTCCTAGTCATTCTGTTGATGGGTGTTTGAGGGAATGTATAGAGTCCAAATTATTGACCAGAACCCAAGCAAGATGCACCTGTTTTCTTGGGACCTTAGGGTTGCTGGCCTCTTATTTTCCCAGCCTGTCTTCTGCGGGAGGGGCCTGCCGCGCTGTTACTCAGGCAACCCTGTTCGGGCGGATTTGCCCTGCGCCCCTGTGGCTGGGGATGGACTCAGTGGGAATCAGTTTTGGGGGCTTTTGTTCTCTGGTGGCTTTCCCTGACAGCTTTCCGCGTCTTTTCCACGAGTCAGAGCATAAGAGACCGTTTCCAACCCTCTGCCTCAGAGCAGAGAGACCGCAGTCTGTTCTTCAGTGAACTCTCCAGGCCACACTGTCTCAGTTTCTGTCCGTGCTGCTATAAACTGCAGCGTCCTGGGTTGTGCGCCCCTCCGCAGCGCTCCCAGTCCTGCCTCCAGGTTGGAGCACGTCTCTGCCCTTTGTACTTCTAAAACCACCAGCCGCTCCCAGTTCACGTGCGCGTGACCCCGCCGCTCCGGGTTTCCCTCCCGGGGGCTGCCCTAAAGTCCTTTCCCCGCCGCTACCGGTCTGCGAGTCTGTGCCCCGTCCACAGTGCGCGAGTCTGTCACTCACCGGCGGTGTAGGATCCCCACGGTCAGGCACCATCCTGCTGCCCTTACAAATTTGCCTCTTAAATTCCACATATAGGTGAAATCACAGGGTATTTATCATTCTTAGAGTGACTTACTTTGCTTAGCATAATACTCTCTAGTTCTATCCATGTTGTTTCAAAGGTCAAGATTTCATTCTTTTTGATGGTTGAGTAATATTCCATTGTAATTATATATCACCTCCTCTTCATCCATTTGTCTACAGATGGACACGAGGGCTTGTTCCCTAATTTGGCTATTGTTGATAATCGCTGTTTTACACATAGGGGCGCATATATCCTTTTGAATTAATTTTTTTGTATTTTATGGGTAAATACCCAGTACTGCAATTATGGGATCGTAGAGTAGTTCTATTTTTAACTTTCTGTGGAATCTTCATACTCTTTTCCAGAGTGGCTGCACTAGTTTGCATTCCCACCAAGAGTGCAAAAGTGTTCCTTTTTTTCCATATCCTCACCAGCATCTGTTGTTTCTACTGTTGATCTGACAGGTATGAGGTGATATCTCATTGTAGTTTTGATTTGCATTTCCCTGATGATAAGTGGCCTCTATTGGCCATCTGTGTATCTTCTTTGGAAAAATGGCTATTCATGTCGGCTGTGCATTTTTACTTCAATTGTTCATTTCTTGGGTGTTGAGGTTTAGAGGTTCTTTATATATTCCAGATATTAACCCTCTATCAGATATGTAATTTGCAAATATTGTCTCCCATTCTGAAGGCTGCCTTTTAGTTTTGTTGGGTGTTTCCTTCACCGTGCAGAAGCTGTTTATTTTGATGAAGTCCCAATAGTTTATTTCTGCTTTTACTTCCCCTGCCTCAGGAAACATATCTAGAAACAACTTGCTATAGCCAATGTCAGAGAGGCAGGAGACATATCTAGAAACAACTTGCTATAGCCAATGTCAGAGGTATTACTGCCTGTGTTCTCTTCTAGGATTTTTTATGGTTTCAGGTCTCACAGTTATGTCTTTTAATCCATTTTGAATTTCTATTTGTGTGTGGTATATAATAAAGTGGTCCCATTTCATTCTTTTGCATGTTGCTGTCCAGTTTTCCCAACACCACTTGTTGAAGAAACACTGTTTCTCCCATTAGATACTTTTTTTTTTTAAAGATTTTATTTATTTATTTGACAGAGAGACAGTGAGAAAGGGAACACAAGCAGGGGGGTTGGGAGAGGGAGAAGCAGGCTTCCTGCAGAGCAGGGAGCCCCATGCAGGGCTCAATCCCAGGACCCTGGGATCATGACCTGAGCCAAAGGCAGACGCTTAATGACTGAGCCACCCAGGCGCCCCTCTCCCATTAGATACTCTTTCCTGCTTTGTCAAAGACTAATTGTCCATAGAGTTGTAGGTTCATTTCTGGGCTTTTGATTCTGTTCCATTAATCTATGTGAGTATTTTTACACCACACCATACTATTTTGATTAATATGGCTCTATAATATAACTTGAAGACTGAAATTGTAATACCTCCAGCTTTTGTTTCTTTTTCAAGGTTGCTTTGGCTACTTGAGGTACTGGTGGTCCCATAGAAATTTTAGGATTGTTTGTTCTCGCTCTGTGACAAATGCTCTTGGTATTTTGATAGGGATAGCATTAAATATGTAAATTGCTTTAGGTAGCATAGACATTTTGACAATGTTTTCCTCCAATCCATGAGCATGGAATGTCATTCTGTTTGTGTCCTCCTCAATTTCTTTCATCAGTGTTTTATACTTTTCAGAGTACAGATCTTTCACCTTCTTGGTTGAGTTTATTCCTACCTATCTTCTTACTTTTGGTAAAATTATAAATGAGACTGACTCCTTAATTTTTGTTTATGCTGCTTCATTATTGGTGTATAGAAATCCAACAGATTTCTCTACATTCATTTTGTATCCTGCCACTTTATTGGATTCATGTATCAGTTCTAGCAGCTTTTTGGTGGAGTCTTTGGGTTTTCTATATAGAGTATCTTGTCATCTGCAAATAAAGTTTTACTTCTTCCTTGCCAATTTGGGTGTCTTTTCTTTCTTTTTGTTGTCTGATTGCTGTGAGTAGGATTTCCAGTACTATGTTACGTAACAGTGGTGAGAATGGACATCCCTGTCTTGCTCCTGACCACAGAGGAAAAGCTCTCAGTTTTCCCCCACCGGGCATGATACTACTGTGGGTTTTTCATATATGGCCTTTCTGGTGATGAGGTATGCTCCCTCTAAACCTACATTGTTGAGGGTTTTTATCATGAATGGATGATATACTATGTCAAAGCTTTTTCTGAATCTACTAAAATGATTGTATGGTTCTTATCCTTTATTAATGTAGTATAATGTAGTTGATTGATCTGTGAATGCTGAACCCCCCCCCTTGCAACCCAGTAATAAGTCCCACTTGATCACTGTGAATGATTTTTTTTAAATGTATTGTTGAATTTGGTTGCTAGAATGTTATTGAGAATTTTGCATCTATGTGCATCTATAGTATTAGCCTAGAGTTCTATTTTTTAGGGGACTCTTCATCTGGTTTTGCTATCAGGGTAATGCTGTCTTCATAAAAGGGTTTAATGTCACCTACTATTATTGTATTATCATCAATGAATTCCTTTACATTTGTTATTGCTTTATATATTTGGGTGCTCCCAAGTTGGTGGCATAAATATTTACAATTCTTAGATCTTGTTAGATAGACCCCTTTATTATGATATAGTATGCTTTTTCATCTCCTATTAGAGTCTTTGGTTAAAACCCAGTTTGTCTGATAGAAGTATGGCTACTCCGACTTTCTTTTGACATCCATTTGCAAGATAAATGTTTCTCCATCACCTCACTTTCAATTTGAAGGTGTCTTTAGGCCTAAAATGGGTCTCTTGCAGGCAGCATATAAATGGGTCTTATCTTTTTGTATCCATTCTGACATCCTATGACTTTTGATTGGAGCATTTAGTCCATTTACATTCAGAAGGATTATTGACAGAGTATGTATTTAGTGCCATTGTATTACTTGTTTTGTTGTTGTTTCTGGAGATTTTCTCTGTTCCTTTCTGGACTTTGTCATTTTTGGTCTTTCTTTCCCACTCTTTGAGAGGGAAAGAAAGGCAGTGATTCATCAGTGATTCATCCCCTTTAATATTTCTTGCAGGGCTCATTTACCGGTCATGAACTCCTTTAGTTTCTGTTTGTCTGGGGAAACTCTATCTCTCCTATTTATTCTGAATCACAGCCTTGCTGGATAAAGTATTCCTGGTTGCATATTTTTCCCTTTCAGCACTTTGAATATATCAGGCCACTCTCTTCTGGCTTGCCAAATTTCTGTTGAGAAATCTCCAGCAAGCCTTACGGCTTTTCCCTTGTAAGTTAAGGACTTCTTTTGTCCTGTTTTAAGATATTTTTCTTTATCACTATATTTTACAAATTTAATTAGAGTATGTCTTGGTGTTGGCCTGCTTTTGTTGATTTTGATGGGAGTTTTCTGTGCCTCCTGGATCTGGATGTGTGTTTCTGAGCAAGGAAGTTCTCAGCTATTATTCTTCCAAGTACACTTTCTGCCCCCTATTCTCTTAAAAAGAGAAATGTTTATTAAGGAATCACCAAATTAGTTCAGGTGCAGACCTAAAACCAGCCAAGCTTGTTTGAACCCAGGGTCATTCACCAAGCTGGCCTCCATATCCCTCTTTTCTTCACAGTCAATTGCTTTGCTATATGACTCTCAAATGACAAATAATTATTTTTTTTAAGATTTTTTTTTAATTTATTCATTTGAGACACAGAAATATATATATATATATATATATATATATATATAGAGAGAGAGAGAGAGAGAGAGAGAGAGAGAGAGAGCATGAGCAGAGGGAGAGGGAGAAGCAGGCTCCCCGCTGAGCCAGGAGCCCAACGTGGGGCTCGATCCCAGGACCCTGGGATCATGACCCAAGCCGAAGGCAGACGCTTAACCATCTGAGCCACCCAGGCGCTCCTCAAATGACAAATATTTAGAGCTATTTATACTCTTCTATCTCTAGATATTTTATTTAAAATATTCAGACATTTGGTCCCAACTTTGGAGTTCCTAGACACCCAGTCAGGCTGCACCAAGAATATATGGAGCCTCAACACTAATCCTTCAAATGTAGATATGGCTCAAGACAACTTCAGCCAATAAAAAATTCAGACTTTCACTTGTGTGTACACTCATGCACAAGAAAAGGAGAGAAAGAGAAAACAAAAGAGGTGATAGAGGAGAACACAGGCAGAAACCTCTTTGACCTCAGCCATAGCAACTTCTTACTAGACACGTCACCAAAGGCAAGGGAAACAAAAGCAAAAATGAACTACTGGGACTTCATCAAGATAAAAAGTTTCTGCATAGTGAAGGAAATAATTAACAAAACTATAAGGCAGCCTATGGAATGAGAGAAGGTATTTGCAAACAACATATCTGATAAAGGGTTAGTATGCAAAATCTACAAACAACTTATCAAACTCAACACCCAAAAAACAAATAATCCAGTTAATAAATGGGCAGAAGGCATGAATAGACACTTTTCCAAAAAAGACATACAGATGGCTAACAAACACATGAAAAAATGCTCAACATCACATCATCAGGGAAATACAAATCAAAACCATGATGAGATACCATCTCACACTTATCAGGATGGCTAAAATTAACAACAGAAGAACAACAGGTGTTGGTGAGGATACAGAGAAAGGGGAACCCTCTTGCACTGTTGGTGGGAATGCAAACTGCTGCAGCCACTCTGAACAGTACGGAGGTTCCTCAAAATGTTAAAAATAGAACTACCCTATGATCCAGCAATTGCACTAATAGGTATTTACCCAAAAGATACAAAAATACAGATTTGAAGGGATACATGTACCCTGATGCTTATAGTAGCACTATCAACAATAGCCAAACTATGGGGAGAGCCCAGATGTCCATCAACATAAGAATGGATAAAGAAGATGTGGTATATATATACAATGGAATATTACTCAGCCATAATATAGAATCTAATCTTGACATTTGCAAGGACATGGATGGAGCTAGAATGCATTATTCTAAGTGAAATAAGCCAGTCAGAGAAAGACAAATACCATATGATCTCACTCATATGTGGAATTTAAGAAAGAAAACAGATGAACATACGGGAACGGAGAAAAGAAAAAAGGAGAGAGGGAAACAAGCCATAAGAGACTCTTTTTAAAAATTTTTTTATTTAAATTCAATTTAGTTAACATATAGTTATTATTAGTTTCAGGGACATAATTTAGTGATTCATCAGTTACATGTAACACCAAGTACTCATTACATCAAGTGCCCTCCTCCTTAATGCCCATACCCCCAGTTACCCCATCCCCCACCCAACCCTCCAGCCATAAGACTCTCTTAAGGACAGAGAACAAACTGAGGGTTGATAGAAGGAGATGGGTGGGGGATGGGCTAGATGGGTGATGGGTATTGAGGAGGGCACTTATTTTGATGAGCACCGGGTGTTGTATGTAAGTGATGATTCACTAAATTCTACTCCAGAACTACTCCAGAAACCAATATTGCACTGTATGTTAACTACCTAAAATTTAAATTAAAAAAATAGAAATAAATTAATTTTAAAAAGAGGTGATAAACTGTATATGAAAAAGGGAAAACTTAAAGTATGCAACAATTATAGATTATGAAGAATTACAAAGGAAAAAGGCTAAAACATTAACACTAGTTTCATTGTATAAAGTTAATTACAATGATACTCTATTACATGAAATGTTTCCAGTTATTTATATGTAGTTAATTGAAAATACCATCATGGCTCTGAAATTGGATGTATCTAGGTCTAAATCCGACTTCTACTGATCATTTATAAAAATAAAGATATCAACAGCATTGTAAGTCTGCTCAAGAATTAAGTCAGCTAACACATGGAGTGAAAATATAGCATTTAGTTTATATACATATAAATAAACATTAGTTTTTCTTTCTTCTTTCTCTAAATATCAGAGAGAGCACAATGGCTTGCTTTTAATTAAACATTCACCAGATATTTGTCATTATGTGACCTGATTATCCAAGATGCTTACTAAAAGCATCTAGGAAAGATATTGCTTTGAGAGAAATAGTAAGGATAAATTAATTATTGAAAAAAAGCATGGACATGATAATTTCTAAATCAGTGTTCCATTATAAAGGCAACATTCATTAGACTCACTTTCTTCCAGCTTTAATGAAACTGAGGGATTGCTTCCTGTTTCATCCACATTTCCTTCACCACCTCCTCGAGATCTTGAATTCCAGACTTTAATCACTTCAACATCATTGTCACTGCCACTTCCACTTGAGCTACTATCTTTCTTCCCTTTCTTCCCCTTCGTTTTCTTCTTTCTATAAAAGGAACAAATTCAAACTGTTAGGAAAGCACAGAAAAGATATAAATGCCAATTATGAGAGAACAATCAGCAATTAGGGATTTTAAATGTGTCAACACAGGACACAAAAATTATTCAATTTACTTTGTATAATCATCGGAGCTTAAACTCATGGAGGTTTCATCGGAATCTGAAGCTATAAATTCATCCATACTGTCTTCATCAAAGTATCCCTAGAGGAAAAAAAAATGATGAATGTTTTAATAGTTTACTTCAACTTATATTGAAAATTATAATGATGTTTACTTTACCTGAGGATAAGTTAATTGTCATGGGATAAAAAAAGAACTGAAAGAACTACCATAGATTAAAAAAGGAAAGGAGACTTAACAGATATGATTACTAAATGCAATGCGAAATCTTGGATTGAATCATGGAAAAGAAAAAGGACATAAGTACAAAAACTGGTGAAATCCAATTAAAGTCTATTGTATGGGTTAGCCCAGTGATGGGTATTAAGGAGGGCACGTACTGCATGGAGCACTGGGTGTTATACGAAAACAATGAATCATGAATCACTACATCAAAAACTAATGATGTATGGTGACTAACATAATAAAATTAAATTAAATTAAAAAAAATAATAGTCTATTGTTTAGTTAGTACTATTGACCCAATGTTACTTTTTAAATTTTTATCATTTTACCATGGTTATACAGATGTTAAGAATAACATTTAATACTCCTTCCATAATCATAATGCATTCTAACATATAGAAATTAACTAGAAATAAAATGGGTTGAATTACTGTACTACAAAGCAAAGGAAAATTCCAATATACAGTAAGTCTATATAGATCAACCTTTTCCTTAAGTTATTCTGCTTCCAACAGATAGGTCTTAATCGATTTTAGGTTACCTGATTTACCTTATTTTCTTTGCTAATGTAGTCCAGCTGCAAACACCAAGGATGAGTCCAGATTCTACTTAACATCTGAAAATCTTGGAAAAGTTTTGCACCTGCCTTTCCTCTTCCACCTTCACTGCTATTACCTACACCTGATCAAAAAAAAGTAGTTTATGTTAAGACATAAGAATTCTCTATGTCAGGAGAGGTGGGTGGAGGGATGGGTTAAATAGGTGATGGGGATTAAGGAGTACACTTGGGATGAGTACCGGGAGTTGTATGAAGTACTGAATCACCAAATTGTACATCTAAAACTAATTACACTGTATGTTAACTAACTGGATTTTAAATAAAAACTTAGGGAAAAAAAGAATTCTCTATGTCAACCAACATGCTTTTCTAAATTAGGGATTTTAACTTTATTCTGTGCCATGGACTCTTGTGGCAGTACAGAGAAGTTTATAGACATCTTTCTTTGAATAATGTTTTGAAACATAAAATAGGAAAACAAAAGAAACCCATTATATATAAATTATCAAAATACTAAACATAGTTGTGATACAGTAATATGTGTACTTTGTTAATGCATTAAATAACAAAATATAGCAGCAAGTCTAAGAATTTTCTGAAATTCTGAAGTCCTGGTAAAGGTAAATAATTCTGAGATATCAGTAACAATAATAGAAATATTTGATTTCTATTGGTAACAAAGTCACAGTTATCACTACTACTACTATGGTTTATTGCCCACATTATAATTGGAAAAAATGCTAGTTTTCATCAGAGGTTAGTAAAAATTAATGTGATTTTTTCTTATTCAGGTTCACATAGCCCCCCATAATTCCATCTGTGGACCCTGGATTACAAACTCCTCTTTTAAAACTGATGGTTAGCAGAGGGGAGGTGGGTGGGGGGATGGGTTAAAGAGGTGATGGGAATTAAGGAGTGCATTTGCCATGATGAGCACAGGGTGATGTACGGAAGTGTTGAATCATTATATTGTACACCTGAAACTAAATTTACACTGTATGTTAACTAACTGGAATTTTTAATTTTATTCTATTGGGGGAGGGGGACAGAGAGAGTCTTAAGCAGCCTCTGCACTGAGCAAGGAGCCCAAGGCGGGGCTTGAAATCACGACTTGGGCCGAAACCAAGACTTGGACACTTAACCAACTGGGCCACCTACGTGCCTCTAACTGGAATTCAAATGAAAACTTAAAAGCTCTTGTTTTAGATAAAGCCTCTCTGTATCCCATCTTTTAGAAATTCTTTCCAACGCTTCTTACACAAAAAAAATGTACTCCTAAAAACTGTTTTTCATGTTGAAAACATTAATTTCTTCTGCTCAGAGTAATTTCAACAAAATTAAGTTTTTTCTATAAAAGCAAAATGAAAATGAAATGAATAGACATTTCATTTATATGACACTTATCAAGGAGGTAAGATGCAAAACAAAACTGGTTAAACAAAAAAAGCAGCATTTAAGCAATAACATATTTTTCTGTCCACAGTTTTAAAAGATGTAAATTCACCAATAACTAATAAGTCTTGCCTCCACTCATGGCAAGAGAAAATTTAATGATATGAAACACTAATAAAAATGCATGAAAATCTGGCAGTGATTATTTTGCCTTTTAAGAGGTATTTCCACTGTGTATAATAGGAATCATTGCTGTGAAAATGAAGAATCTAATTTCTTGACATACAACTGCTCATAGCATTCCTTTATAATTTTTTATTTCTGCAAATCAGTAGTGATGTTCTTTCACATTCCCGATTTTAGTTGTGTCTCCTCTATTACTTTGCAAGTACAGCTAAAAAGGTATCAATTGATCTTTTCAAAAAAGCAAATTTCAGTTTCAATGATTTTCTGTGTTTTTTCCTCCTTTATATTTATTTCTGTTTCAGTCTTTATTCTTTCTTTCTACTTGCTTTGGGTTTAGTCTGCCCTAACTTTAGTTCCTTAAGCGTAAGAGGTAAGATTATAAATTTGAGATCTTTCTTCTTTTTAAATTATAGGCATTTACTGTTATAATTTTCCCTCTTTAAGCATGCTTTATCTGCATCCCATATTTTAGTACCTTGTGTTCTTGTTTTCATCCATGTCTAAATATTTTTTATTTTTCCTTGTGATTTCTTCTTTTATCTACTGGCTATTTCAGAGTCTGTTATTTATATACATTTGTGAATGTTCTAACTTTCCTTCTGTTACTGGTTTGTAATTTCATTCCCATGTGGTTAAAGAAAACATTTTGTGTGATTTTATCCTCTTATGTTAATTGAAACTTGTTTTATAATCTAAAATATGGTCTCTCTTGGAGAATATTCCACATGCACTTGAGAGGAATATGTATTCTGCTGCAGCTCGATGGAGTGTTCTTTTAGAGGTCTGTTAAGTCTGGTTGGTTTATAGTGTTTTCCAAGTCTTCTATTTCCTTGTTGATCTTCTACCCAGCTGTTCTATCACTGAACACCTTATGAGTTAATGTAAAGGAGGGGCACCTGGATGGTTCAGTCGGTTAAGTGTCTGACTCTTGATTTCAGCTCAGGTCATGATCTCAGGGTCTTAAGATCAAGCCCTGCATCAGGCTCCATGCTGGGCATGGAATCTGCTCAAGATTCTCTTTCCCTCTCCCTCTGCTCTCCTCCCCCCACCACTCGTTCTCTTTCTTAAAAAAAATTAATATAAAGAGAGATTTTTTTTTTTAAAAAGGTAATCTATACTTTATCATTTTATACTCCAAGAAAGACTAAAAGCCAATTCTTGTTTTGTGGGGGCAAAAACTACTCTTGCATATATCATAAATATCTTCTATTATAGAAAAACTTCATAAGACTTTTAGGCCTAACTGGCTAAGATAGGAAAAGCGAGGACATTTTTAAAGGGAAAAAAATTCTACCTGAAAAGGGAAAAAAGTTTCTTCTACCTACACCATTGATTTATATTAGAGTTGATATTCTCTGTAGGAAATGGGAACCACATAAAAAGGATATGTTAATAACCTAGCCAAATAAATATCCACAGAAAAATGTTCTCTACTCAAGAGTATTGATAATTATTACTGAATCATTCTATCTTTTCAAAAAAAATGTTTTTGACTCCAAATCACTTTATTGGGAAAATATACCAAAAAAGGTTAGGTGAATACATGATTAATTAATCATGACAATCTGTTATTGAACCTTATTTACACCTACAGTTTTTACATGAGATGTTATCATGGGGTCTGTAGTAAACTCAATAATGGTCTCCCAAATATATCTACATTCCAATCCTATATATATCTGCCAAATAGATCTACATTCCAATCCACCCATGAGTTATTCTATATGGAAAAAGAAAATGTGCAGATGCAATCAAGAAAAGGACCTGAAATTGAAGAAGACCATCCTAGTTTATCCAGGAGGATCCAATGCAACCACAATAGTCCCTGTAAGAGGGATCCAGAAGTGAGAGTAGAAGGTGATGTGATGACATATGCACAAATGGAGTGACACACGTTCAATATGGAGAATACAGACAGCCACCAGAAGCTGAAAAAGACAAGGAAATATTTTCCCTCCCTAGAGCAGCCAAAAGGAACCAGCCCTGCTGACTTTAGCCCAGTAACACTAACCTTGGACCCTCAACCCCCAGAACAGTAAGAGAATAAACTTGTGTTGTTCTAAGCCATCAAATTTGTGGTAATTTTCTACAGCAGCAAGAGGAAATCAACACAGCATCCTAGTGAAATGTTTATCAAACTTGGCGCACATCAGAATCACCTGGGCAATGTGTTATACACACACTTGGATCCCATTCCTATAAATTCTGATTTCCTAGATATGTGATGAGGCACAGAAATATAAACTTTCTAAGAAGGTTCTCAGGTGCTTGTGCTGCAAACTAGGGTACAAGTCATAAAGAAGAATGGTTGGGAAAACTCACTGCTTCAATTAGTTTGCTAGGGCTGCCATAGCAAATCACCACAAATCCAAAATCTTAAGACCACAGAAATATACTCCTTCACAGTTTGGGAGATCAGAAGTCCAAAATCTGTCCTACTGAGCCAAAATCAAAGTGTCCACAGGGCCATCTACATTCCCTCTGGAAGCTCCAGGAGAGAATTTATTCCTTGCCTCCTCAGGCACATGGTGGCTGCTGGCATTCCCTGACTTGCAGCCACATCAATCTCTGCCTCTGTGGTCACAATTCCTCCTCTTCTGTGTATATCAAATCTCCCTCAGACTCTCTCCTACAAAGATACCTGCAAATGGAATTAGGAGCCATCTGGACAATCCAGGACAATCTCCTCATCTCAAGATCCTTAGTTTAAGCACCTCTAAAAAAATCCCCTTTTCTTATAAGGTAACACAGGTTCCAGGACCTAGGTAAGATCTGACATCTCCGGGTGGCCATTGTTCAGCCTACCACGCTGTCTTAAGTGCCCTTCAAGGTTATTCAAGACAGTAGAGCTAAAGCAAACTTTCCAAAAATATAATACTAAAAGCTTTTTATATTCAATTTCCCTTTTGACCCCTTACAAATTACAATTACACTATTAAAATAAACCAGTCTCACCAGAGTATTCTGATGATCAATATAGCTATAATAAACAGGGAATTGGAGATGATAATAAAACACCATGGGCTATATCAATAAATTTTATAGAGTTTCCCCAAGTCCTGAAAATTATTTCAAAGAATTTTCCACATAAATGATTTAAAAGGGTTGATCTAAAGAATCGTGGGAGTAGTTTAGCCACTAAGAATTTGGAAACACCTTCTAGGATCTCCACACCGTTTTATCACAAAATCCTTACTAATTAAATAATTCCTTTGTACTATTTCAGAAATCTGTTTTCCTTTCCTCCAATGCTCCTTCGGTTAACTTGCAGGACTCAAGGCCACTTTTAAACATAACAAAGACTTAGGAAAGCCTAAAACCCAAGCAATAACACAACTACTAGGAGGTGCCCAGAAGAATTCTACTTATAATGAACAGTAAGTGAAAAAGAGTACCTCAATGATATTAGTTATTTCACTGCCTCAATACATCAATGCAGGTCCCATAAAGCTGACTTTAAGCAGATGGCTCCGTTTTGATAATCTAAACATATGCTGTTGTATCTGTTCAATTCTAAATCTAAATCTTGTAGTCATACCACCTTCTGATTAGTCACACACTATAGGAATCTCACATAAAAATTACCACCCTTGAACTATCATGCAAAGACCACTGAAATTGGTTAACATTCTTTGGAGTATGCTTATTTGATTTATGCAGAAAGTAAAAGAAACAAAGGAATAATATTTTAAGTACTGGAGAGGCCCCAGTTCATATCATCAAATAGCCCATCATTTGCCCAAATTCCCACTAACTTAAAAGTTAAGAGTGCTTCAAGCGCAAATTGTAATATCAAGGGATCTGAGACTAAAAATATCCCCAGACCCCTGGCAGAAGCAACAGCAAATCCTTTCTGGAGTAACCAAATGTTAGCCTAGGCCTCAAAGAATTACCACATATTAATACTCCAAAGGATATTAGGAACTTGTGGTCAAAAGTACTTAAACACACATGGAAACAAGGCAGCATGCCTGAAAAATTGACAGAAATTAGAGAGATGAAACAAATCTATAAAGATTTCAAAAACTGGAATAATCAGACATAGACTATAACTGTTTACTATGTTTAAAGAAATGTTAAAGATAATCTAGAAAGTACATGCAAGACACAGGAAATCATAAAGAATGAGCAATTAGCTGGAAGATAACTAAATAAAACTTCTGTAGATAAAAAAGTAAGCCACTGAGTTTTTTTAAAGTTTTATTCAGATATAGTTCACAATTTACCATTTACAATTCACTAGTGTATTCACAGAGCTGAGCAACCATCACCAAAATCTAGTTTTTAAACATTTTTATCACCCCCAAAAGAGACCCTATACCCCTAGCCATCATCCCCCAATTTATTTATTTCTCCTACACCCCTAGGAAACCACTAATCTACTTTGTCTCTACAGATCTGCCTACTCTGGACACTTCATGTAAATGGAATCATACAACATCTAGTCATTTGTGACTAGCTTCTTTCACTTAGCATATGTTTTCAAGGTTGATCTGCGTTGTAGCATGTATCAGCATTTTCTTCCTTTTCATTGCTTAATAATGTTCTATGATATGCATATATCAAATCTGTTTAACCCTTCACCAGTTGATGGGCATATAGGTTGTTTCTAGCTTTGAAGTATTATGAACAATGATGCTACGAACATTGGTGTACAAATCTTTGGGTGTACAAGTGTTTTCCTTTCTATTGAGTATACACCCAGAAGTATAATTGCTGGGTTATATGGTAACTCTATATTGAACCGTTGATTGCCAAATTGAGCTCCACATAAATTACACCATTTGACATTTGAAACCAGCAAAACACAGGGTTCCAATTCCTCCACATCCTCACCACTTACTATTTTTCTATTTCTTGGATTATAGCCATCCTAGTGAGTAACAAAAGGTATCCCACTGTGGTTTTGAGTTACATTTCCAATTATGTTGAGCATCATTTAGAGCAGTGGTTCTCATGCTGCAGGTACATCAAAATCACCTGTAGGGCTTATAAAAATGCAGGTCCCTGAGCCCTACTCCAGATCCACTTAATCAATGTCTAAAGGGTGGCACTTGGACGCATGCATATGAATGTTCTCTATTTATGAGTACAATTCAGTGGCACTGAGTACAATCACAATGTTGTGCAACCATCAACACTCCATTCCTAAAACTTTTTCATGGTCCTAGAAAGGAACTCTGTACATATTAAAAATAACTCTGTATTTTCCTCTCCCCCAAACCTTGGTAACTACTACTTTCTGCCTCTATGAATCTTACTCTAGGTACCTCTAAGTGGAATGAAACAGTATTTGTCATTTTGCATCTGGCTTATTTCACTTATCATGATAGCTTTGGGATTCATTAATATTGTAAAGTGTCAGCATTTCCTTTCTTTTTAAGACTAAATAATATCCCATGGTATGTATGTATGTATGTGTATGTGTGTATGTATGCATGTATGTATATATCATATTTATATATGATAAATATAACATTTATATATGATTTATATATGATAAATATATATTTATATATATCATTACATATATATATCAAATTGCCTTTCTCTATTCATCTGTCAATGGACACTGGGATTGCTTCCACCTTTTTGGCTATTATGAACACTACTGCTGTGTAAACATGAGTGTGCAAGTATCTATTTAAGTTCCTGCTTTCAATTATTTGGTGTATATACCTAGAAGTGGAATTGCTGAATCATACACTGGATCATTATAGAAATAACTGTATGTTTAACTCTTTGAGGAATGGCTGCATTGCTTTTCCCATAGCAGCTACACCATTTTACATTGTCACCAGCAATGCACCAGGGTTATAGTTTCTCCACTTTCTTGACAATACCTGTTCTTTCTCTCTCTCTCTTTTTTTTTTGGTAATACGCATCCTATCAGGTATTAAGTGATATCTTGTGTTTTGCTATTGGCATTTCTATAATAACCAGTGATGATGTAGAACATCTTTTCATGTGCTTATTGGCAATTTGTATATATTCTTTGGAGAAATGTCTACTGAAGTCCTTCACTCATTTTCCAATTGTGTTGAGTTTTATTGTCGTTGAGTTATAGGAGTTCTTTATATATTCTGGTTATTAATCCCTTCTCAGATACAGGATTTCAAAAAATTTTCTCCCATTCTGTGGGTTGTCTTTTCATGTGCTCCATTTCTGCATGCCTTAAAACACTGTATGGATTTTAATACTGACTTATGCTTAAAATCACGCTAACATTTACTGATTAAAAAATTAAGTAACAAACTGATGATTACCAGGGGGGAGAAAGAGGGAGGATGTCTAAAATAGTTTATGGAGATTAAGGAGTGCACATGTGATGAGCTCCGGATGTTGTATGGAAGTGTTGAATCACTATATTGTACACTATAGTGTATTGAAAATAATATTACCCTATACAGTAACTAAATGGAATTTAAATAAAAACTTTAAAAAATTAAGTATCCACATTTTAAAACATGAAGTGTTTACTGAAGGCAGAGGCTTACATGTAAATATAAACTGATAACCGATGGTAAAAGGAATACTGCAGGATTATACTGAAAAGGGGGAACAAAGGAAAATTAAGGACTATAATTTCTTTAAAATTCATGAAAACTCAGTTTCTTATTACTTTAATTCTATAAATATTAAAATATTACAAATTATTACTATTAACATTAACACAAAACTGTTCCTAGTATAAAAAGCAAAATTTAAGTGAACTTCTTAAAACCAAATAGAATCTAGGAAGAGTCACATATAAAAAACAAAAGAAATTTTGGAACGTGTGACAGAAAAACACCAAACATTTTAAGTTTAAGTGAAATACGTGCGTGATATTTCAGGAGAAATACTGTGATGGTTGGTAGTGAGAATCAAGATAGAGTAGCCTTTAATATAACCCATTTGGCCTTTCATGTAGGTTTTTTTTCAAAGGGAATATTAACTCAGGTTATGCTACTTTAAGGAAAATAAAACATCACATTTAGTTGGGTGGAACCCCAAACATTTTCACAAATGAAAGATTCATGACATCAGATGATAATTTAACAAACACACTTTTCAGAGTTAAGAGGCAGAGTAATAGGGGGACCTATGCTTGCCCCCTCCAACGAACACAGCTAGATAAATATCAAATCATTCTGAACACCCAGGAAATCAATCTGAGGACTGACAGAACAAACTGCACAACTAGAGGGAGAAAAGAGGCCAGCCACATCATGGAAGTTAGGAGGTGAGGAGACGTAATTTGGAGAAGAAAAGAACTGCTGGTGAGGCAGAGGAGAGGAAGCCCAGATCAGGAAAAGAGAGAGAGAGACAGAGAGACAGAGAGACAGAGAGACAGAAAGACAAGAAAAACACTTCCCCTACACCACTGATGGGGAAAGTGAGGGGGCTAATTATCACAAGTATTTACAAGCAGTGGAGCACAAAGTCTGGTTTTAGAAGTCCATGCCATGGGGCGCCTGGGTGGCTCAGTCGTTAAGCATCTGCCTTTGGCTCAGGTCATAATCCCAGGGTCCTGGGATGGAGCCCTGCAGGCATCAGGCTCCCTGCTCCGCGGGAAGCCTGCTTCTCCCTGTCCCACTCCCCCTGCTTGTGTTCCCTCTCTCGCTGTGTCTCTCTCTGTCAAATAAATAAATAAAATCTTTTAAAAAATTTAAAAAATAGGGGCGCCTGGGTGGCTCAGTCGTTCAGCGTCTGCCTTCGGCTCAGGTCATGATACCAGGGTCCTGGGATCGAGCCCCACATTGGGCTCCCTGCTCCACAGGGAGTCTGCTTCTCCCTCTCCCACTCCCCCTGCTTGTGTTCCTTCTCTTGCTGTGTCTCTCTCTGTCAAATAAATAAAATCTTTAAAAAAAAAAATTTTTTTAAAAAAAGGAAGTCCAATGTCATCACTGGGATTGAACCTGGCTGGCGAAGAGGTGCTCCTGTGGAGAAGAAAGGCAGAGGCTGGGGAGCAGACAGCATGATCTGAGGATCCCCTGGGTTGCACTAGGAGAGACAATTCCCTTTCATGGAGAGCATGTGGGAGAATGGCACTGCCTTTGTGGGAACAAAAGAGCAGGCAGGTGCCATTGAGTTGCCCCATTCTTTAGCATAGGAGACACCTGCTTAGGGCAGCTAACCTGCACACCAGCTTCTTGTGCTTATGGTAAACTCCAAGCCCCTGTGCGTTCCTGCAACCACCCTTCTGGGCCAAACCAGCACCAGCCACAGTGTGACGAGACCCTCCCCCAGAGGATCAGTGCAGGTCCATGCATCGCAGGGTACCTAAAATTTGGAGTTCTGAAACCCAGTCTGTATGCCTCTGATAAAACACAGGAGCATGGCACCACCAGGTGGGCAGATGCTCAGACAGAGAGAGGGTGAAGACATATATCTGAGGAATACATGGGACAAATGAGGGGAGACTGTTCGCTCTTCTATGAGAGCTTTCTGAACACTGGCAGGTGCAAACTTCCCTCTCTGGGGATGAAAGAGATGGCTGACATTTTTACCCCTGCTCGTAAGAACAGACAGATTGCAGTGAGAAATACAGTGCCCACAGTGGAGGCTTGAGCTGCTTACACCAAACCCCAGCCCCCTGGACTCTGCAGGTGCTTTTTTCTTTCTTTTTTTTGCTAGGACAAGTATAGCTAATACTCAGAGCAGGAGCGCCACACCCCTCCCACCAGAAGACCAGCACAAACCCTCCACATGTACCAGTCTACTAGCCACAGAAAGCTGCAAAGCTTCAGCTCTAGGGGAAATAGGATCAGCCTGTTCTAACAAGTGGACCAAAAACACCTACTTAAAACTCACCACACACTGGAAAAGGAGCAAACACTCCACGCTGTAGGCAAGGAGAAATTCTGCAGAGGACTGACCTGAAGGAAAGAGCAGCGAAAACACAACAGCAGAGTGCACACAGCACACACCAGAAACACTTTCTGAAGCACCAGGTCCTGGACAGTATATGACCTCTTCTTAATACAACCAATACTCTCAGGAGCAGAAAATATAACAGGCTTTCATAAGACACAGGAGAAGACAGAGACCTAGACAAAATAACAAGATGGAGGAATTTGTCCCAAAACAAAGAAGAAGAGGTCACAGGCAGGGATCTAATCAAACCAGATATAAGTAATATGCTTGAACCAGAATTTAAAACAACAATTATGAGGATACTAGCTGGGCTTGAGAAAAGCAAGGAAGACACTAGGGAGTCCCCTGGCGCAGAAATAAAGACCTACGAACTAGTCATGGCAAAACAAAAACTACTATAACCAAGATGCAAAACTGACTGGATGTAATGACCACAAAGATGGAAGAAGAATAATGAGTAAGTGATATTGAAGATAAAATTATGAAAATAATGAAGCTGAAAAGAAGAGGGAAAGAAAAATGTTAGATCACGAATGTACAGTAGAGAAATGAGCGACTCCATAAAGCATAACATTTGTATCATAGGAATCCCATAAGTAGAGAGGGTAAAGGGAGCAGAAGGTTTCTTTGAGGAAACTATAGCTAAAAACTTCCCTAATCTGGGGAAGGAAACAGACATCCAAATCCAGGAGGCACAGAGAACTCCCATCAAAATCAACAAAAGCAGGGCAACACCAAGAGATATCATAGTAAAATTTGCAAAATAAAATACAGAGATACGGACAGAATCCTAAAAACAGCAATGGAAAATAAATCCCTGGAATGTCTGGGTGGCTACTCTTGATTTCGGTTCAGTTCATGATCTCAATAGGGATCGAGCCCCATGTCTGGCTCTGCACTTCAGCAGAGAGTCTGCTTGAGATTCTCTCTCTCCCTCTCCCTCCGCCCCTCCTACCCCTGCTCCTTCTCTCGCAAATAAATAAATCTTTAAAGAAAAAGAAATCCCTAATGTACAAGGGAAGACGAATAAGGTTAGCAGCACATCTAACCACAGAAACTTCACAGGCCAGAAGAGAGTGGCATGATACATTCAACATGCTGAATAGGAAATATATGCAACCAAGAATAACCGATACAGCAAGGCTGTCATTCAGAATAGAAGGTGAGATAAAGGGTTTCCCAGACAAACAAAAATTAAAGGAGTTTGTGACGACTAAACCAGCCCTTCAAGAAATATTAAAGGGGACACTTTGAGTGGGAAAGAAAGACCAAAAGCAACAAAGACTACAAAGGAACAGAGAAAATCTCCAGAAATATCAATGTTACATTTAATACAATGGCACTACATTCATATCTGTCAAATCACTGTGAATGTAAATGGACTAAATGCTCCAATCAAAAGACACAAGGTGTCAAAATGGATTTACAAAAAAAAAAAAGACCCATCTATATGCTGCCTACAAGAGATTCATTTTAGACCTAAAGACATCTGCAGATTGAAAGTGAGGGGACAGAAAAATCCTTACCATGCAAATGTATGTCAAATGAAAGCCAGAGTAGCAATAATTATACAAGACAAACTAGATTTTAAACCAAAGACTGTAATAAGAGATGAAGAAGGGCACTATATGGGGATAAAGGGGTCTATCCAATAAGGAGATGTAACAATTGTAAATATTTATGCCCCCAACTTGGGAGAACCCAAATATAAAAATCAATAACAAGGAAAATCATTTATAACAATAGAATAATAGTAGGGGACTTTAAAACCCCACTAACAGCAATGGACAGATCATCTAAGCAGAAAATCAACAAGGAAACAATGGCTTTGAATAACATACTAGACCAAATGGACTTAACAGATGCATTCAGAACATTTCATCCTAAAGCAGAAGAATACACATTCTTTTCCAGTGCACATGGAACACTCTCCAAAAGAGAATACATACTGGGTCACAAATCAGGCCTCAACAAGTACAAAAGATTTAGATCATACCATACGTATTTTCTGACCACAATACTATGAAACTTGAAGTCAACCACAAGAAAAACTTTGGAAAGAACATAAATACATGGAAGTTAAAGAACACACTACTAAAGAATGAATGGGTTAACCAGGAAATTAAAGGAGAAATAAAGATATACATGGAAGCAAATGAAAATGAAAACATGACGGTCCAAAACCTTTGGGATGCAGCAAGAACAGTCATAAAAGGGAAGTATACAGCAATACAGGCCTACCTCAAGAAGTAAGAAAAGTCTCAAATATAAAACCTAACCTCACACCTAAAAGAGCTAGAAAAGAAATAGCAAATAAAGCCTAAAGCCAGCAGAAGAAGGGAAATGGTAAAAACTAGAGCAAAAATAATTGATATAGAAACAAAAAAGAACAGTAGAACAGATGAATGAAACCAGGAGCTCTTTGAAAATTTTAATAAAATTGATAAACCCCTAGCCAGACTTATCAAAAAGAAAACAGAAAGGACCAAAATAAAATCACAAGTGAGAGAGGAGAAACCACAACCACCACTACAAAAATACAGTTATAAGAGAATACTATGAAAAATTATATGCCAGCAGACTGGGCAATCTGGAAGAAATGGATAAATTCCTAGGAGCATATAAACTTCCAAAACCAAAACAGAAGAAATAGAAAACTTGAACAGACCAACAGACAGCAAAGAAATTCAGTCAGTAATCAAAAAACAAAAAACAACAACAACAAAAAACTCCGAAAAAAGAGAAGTCCAGGATCAGATGGCTTCCCAAGGGAATTCTACCAAACATTTAAAGAAGAGTTAATACCTATTCTTCTCAAACTAATCCAAAAAATAGAAATGGAAGGAAAACTTCCAAAATCATTCTAGGAGGCCAGCATTACCTTGCTTCCAAAACCAGATATAGACACCACTAAAAAAAAACAAGTACAAGCCAATATCCCTGATGAACATGGATGCAAAAATTCTGAACAGAATACTAGCAAATGGAATCCAACACATATACTGAAAGAATCATTCACCATGATCAAGAGGAATTTATTCCTGGGCTACAAGGGTGATTCAATATTCACAAATCAATCAACGTGATACACCACATTAATAAAAGAAAGAATAGGAACCATATGATCCTCTCAATAGAGGCACAAAAAGCATTTGACAAAATACAGCATCCATTCCTGATAAAAACCCTCAACAAAATAGGGATAGAGAGAACATACCTCAACATCATAAAGGCCATGTAGGAAAGACCCAGAGGTCATATCATCCTCAACTGGGAAATACTGAGAGCTTTTCCTCCAGGTCAGGAACAAGAGAGGGATGTGCACGCTATTATTATTTAACATATTACTGGAAGTCCTATTCTCCCAATGAGACAACAGAAAGAAATAAAAGGCATCCAAAATGGCAAGAAGTCAAAGTTTCACTGTTCAAAGATGACATATTCTATATAGAAAACCCAAAAGACTCCACCAAAAAATTGGTACAATTAATACATGAATTCAGCAAAGTCACAGGATACAAAATCAACATACAGAAATCTTTGCATTTCTACACACCAATAATGAAGCAGCAGAAAGAGAAATCAAGAAATCAATCCCAGTTACAACTGCAGCAAAAACCATAAGATATCTAGGAATAAACCTAAGCAAGATAAACCTAAGCAAAGAGATAAAAGATTTGTACTCTGAAAACTATACAACACTTATGAAAAAAAAATATAAGACACAAAGGAATGGAAAAACATTCCATTCTCATGGATTAGAAGAACAAACATTGTTAAAATGTCCATACTCCCCAAAGCAATCTACACCTTCAATGCAATCCCTATCACAATACCACTAGCATTTTTCATAGAGCTAGAAGAAACAATCCTAAAATTTATATGGAACCACAAAAGACCCTGAATAGTCAAAGCAATCCTGAAAAAGAAAAGCAAAGCTGGAGGCATCACAATTCTGGACTTCAAGCTATATGACAAAGCTGTAGTCCATCAAAACAGTATGGTACTGGCATAAAAAAGGACACAAAGATCAATGGAACAGAATAGAAAACCTACAAATGGACCCACAACTATATGTTCAAGTAATCTTAGACAAAGCAGAAAAGAATATCCAATGGAAAAAAGACAGTCTCTTCAACAAAAGGTACTGGGAAAACTGGACAGCTACACGCAGAAGAATGAAAGTAGACCACTTTTTTCCCACCGTACACAAAAATAAACTCAAAATGGATGAAAGACCTAAATATGAGACAGGAAACTATCACAATCCTGGAGAAGAACACAGGCAGCAACCTCTCTGACCTTGGCTGTAGCAACTTCTTACTAGACACATCTCTGGAGACAAGGAAAACAAAAGCAAAAATGAACTACTGGGACTTCGTCAAAATAAAAAGCTTCTTGGGGCATGTGGGTGGTCAGTCAGTTAAGCATCCAACTCCTGGGTTTTGGCTCAGGTCATGATCTCAGGGTCATGAGATCAAGCCCCATGTCAGGCTCCATGCTCAGCGTGGAGTCTGCTTGGGATTCTCTCTCATCCTCTCCCCCGGCTCCTCCCCCTGCTAACGTTCTCTCTGTTTAAAATAAATAAATGAATCTTTAAAAAAAGATAAAAAGCTTCAGTACAGCAAAGGAAACAATCAACAAAACTAAAAGGCAGCCTATGGTATGGGAGAAAATATTTGCACATGACATATCTGATAAAGGGTTAGTATCCAAAATCTATAAAGAACTTAACAAACTCAACACCCCCCAAAAATGATCGAGTTAAGAAATGGGCAAAAGACATTAGTAGACATTTTTTCCAAGGAAGATATACAGATGGCTAACAGACACATAAGAAGATGTTCAACATCACTCATCACCAGGAAATACAAATCAAAACCACAATGAAATTCCACCTCACACCTCTCAGAATGGCTAAAATTAACAATGCAGGAAATAACAGGTGTTGGCAAGGATGCAGAGAAAGGGGAACGCTCTTACACTGTTGGTGGGAATGTAAACTGGTGCAGCCACTCTGGGAAACAGTATGGAGGTTCTTTAAAATGTTAAAAGTAGAACTACCCTATAAGGCAGCAATTAAATTACTATGTATTTACCCAAAGGATACAGAAATACTGACTTGAAGGGGCACATGCACCCGGATCTTTACAGCAGCATTATCAACAGTAGCCAAATTTTGGAAAGAGCCCAAACATCTATCAACTGATGAATGGATAAAGAAGATGTAGTGTACATATATGATAGATATTACTCAGCCATAACAAAGAATGAAATCTTACCATCTGCAAGGATGTGGATCAAGCTAGAGTGTATTGTGCTCAGTGAAATAAGTTAGAGAAAGACAAATACTATGATTTCACTCATATGTGGAACTTAAGAAACAAAATAGATGAACATAGGGGAAGGGAAAGAAAAAATAGAGGGAGGCAAACCATAAGAGACTCTTGACTACAGAAAAGAAACTGAGGGTTGCTGGAGGGGAGGTAGGCAGGGGATGAGCTAAATGCATGACGAGTATTAAGGAAAGCACTTGGTTTTTTTGCTTGTTTGTTTGTTTGTTTGTTTAAGGAGAGCACTTGTGATGAGCACTGGGTGTTATATGTATGTGATGAATCACTAAATTCTACTCCTGAATATATTCCACTATATTTTAACTAACTAGAATTTAAATAAAAACTTAAAAAAACAATTATACTTTACAGAGTTTAGAAGCTTTGAACAGTTAGTACTTTAGATATTGGCTATCATTTAAAATCACAATGAATGAGGCCCTCTTAGTTCTTAAATATTGCATTGCCTTCAAAAGTATACACTTTAAGATCTATATATGAGCTATTAACATTTTGCTATTGGTTATTAAAGACAAGTGATTCTCTAATATTTGAAAACACTGCAGCTGGCATTTTCTCTAAGATAAAACAAAATTTTAAATGAAAAAAAAATTAAATGACCAAATTTAGTACCCTTTATTACTCAGATATTAATAAAGATAGCTCTGGACATCCCTTTTCTTCTTTAACTACACTGTAGCTCTCTCATTGGGATGACCACCTTTGGTTACTTAATTATGTCTCCATTTTTGTCATCCAAAACACGATGGTACAATAAATCTAACAGTTTCTGACTGATATAAAAATGAAAATGTGTGCCTTATTACAAGTGATTTTCTTCTAAAAGTCTGTAAAAATCTGTTTATAATATAGCAAAAAAGCAGTTCTGTAAAATACTAACATTCAAATTCTGTTTTCCCCAAAGCAAAATCATTCTTGAGAACCATCATCATTATTCCATTCTCTAAAATGCACTGCTGTTATAAGGTATATCACTGTAACTAGTGATATGAAATGAGGTATCATTTTAAGATGCATGTACACACTTCCACCCCCTATTATTTTTTATAATTTATTTTATCCACAATGGCATCACTTCTCGGCCTTCTGGCTAAGATCAAGTGTATTTTATCCACAATGGCTAATGGGTACTTTCTAACCTGTATCCCCTAAATAAACCTGACATATCACTTGGGGAAAGTACCAGAATAAGGTAACTAACAAGTAAGAAATCTCACTCCAGACCAAAAAGAGCCTAGGTTTTGCTCTGTGAACAGTGACAACCTTGGGCATACAGTCACAGACATACATACAGACACATGAATTTATTGATGATAAAATAATAACTATTCATTGTATTTTTTAAAAGCCCACAGAAAAGAATAAGAAACATTCTAAAAGATCCTCATAATGAATCCACCCAAAAAAACAATTTCTGTTAGCATTTTGGTGTATTTTAGGTATCTGTGTATATTTTTACTATAAGGTTGGGAGCATAATATATGTCCTGCCTTGCATTTTCCTTCTTTTCCTTCAACCTTTGTCTATTTGATGAGAAATATTTCATGGATTTGGTTTATATGCCTTTTATTATTGTGGTTCAATTTTTTAAGTAACACACTGGAATTTTATATATTTTCTTTTACGGATTTATTTACACTAATAATTTTTCTGAAATAAAAGCTCTTTACAAACTAAGGGCATTATTCCAATATACTGTATATGTTTTTTCACCAGTTTGTTCCTAGTTTAGTTTGACAATTTAGTGGTTTTTAAATTAGAACTATTTTGTGCTTTTACAAAACGAACACATCCATTTTATTCAAATGCACAAATGAAAAAGAACTTACATGGTAAAATTACTAAAACAACACTCATCAGAAAAAGAATGTCTTTTGAAGATAAAAACAGTAAGTGCATCTGTTACCTGTTAAGTGATCTAAGTAGTACTGATAGAGCTTGCACTGAATAGGAGTCATTCTCACAGCTAACACATACTCATGTTTTGGAGGCAAGAACTTTGTTAATGCCGTATAATCTTTCCTCTGTAATTAACAAGAAAGAGAACGAAATTAGTTAACCTAAATATATGACAGGAATTGACTGCTCTAAGAATCATCATTGCTTGCAACTAAAAGATACACATAAATAAATAGGTACCAAACATACAAGAAAACATTTTCTTAAACATATTTAGCCTCTTTAATCACATAATCATCATTATATGATTGTAGTTAATATATATCATATGACTACACAATATGATGCACTGGTAAAAGGATACTGCAATACACCAGGCAGGTTTTAAATTGAAGTGGTCATATTACCAAATGGTCTTCTCTATACAGAAAAACAAAAAAGAAAAAAAGTATATAGGGGATACGGTAAGCAGTGCTAGGAAAAAAAGACTTGCTTTAATCATACACTAAAAGCAATGAATCAATGTCTGATGCAGTCTAGTTTGTCCTTTGGGTAAGATGTGCCATTACGCCAGAGGATAACACATAGCTTTAGGGAAACTGTTTACCCAGTTGAGAAAGCAAGCCATGTATAAGCACTCTTGATACCATTTAATTAAAGGAACAAGAAAGAAAGAACACTAATGTGCTAGGTACAAATGACTACCTAAACCAGGAAAATACTGTCTGGGTAGTAGCAGCAATACAGAAACTGAGGACTTGCTAGTACCTGTGGCTAACCTGAACAAAAAGGATGACTGCCTTATATGATGGTAGAATATCCAGCCAGAAGGACAGCCCATTTGTTTATTTGTTACATCTTTGTGGCTACAATTAGTATCTAGTGTCTAAAGAAAAAGTGCAGATTTTGAGATCTACGAACTGCTTACTCATTAATACAGATTCACTAAATATCTGTATTTAAACACTACTAACCCATTCAGGTTAGTGTATGACTTCAAAGTAATAAAATTGTTTCTTCAGGATTACATTTAAAAATGGCTCCTCCACAATTCATAATTGCCTTTCCTACAACAATTTCAAATAAGTGAGGTTCAGGCCACTCTACTATAAAATTAGGGTGGACATAGGAATTTCTTAATCATAACAGCTATGTTCCTTTTACATACTCCCTATCTTAAAGATGAGGAATCTAAACATTAGCATAGTAAAATATGAAGCTATACACTTGGCAAATGAATTAATCAATTATGCTATAAATGGAACTCTTTTTTTTTAAAGTTCAAAGTTTCAAAAACTTCTGAAGACAATGCAAGAAGATTTACTATAAAACTATATACTAAAAAGGGGGAAAGAAAACACAAAATAATTAAATTCAGAAAACATTTGGGATTATAACAGTAACAATATTTTATTATATGGAATGTATTTGTACCTGAACACATCCAGCTAACATCTCATAGAGAATGTGAGCACGCTTCTTCATCACTCTGACATCTACCATGGTAGAATCTGCACACTGACCATTTTGGATTGGATTTATAAATCGATTTCTGAACTCTTTAATGGATCCCAGCAAATTTTCCTTGATAAAGTTAACCATGCAATGATCTAAGAGAGAAGACATTAGTTCACTAATAACAATAATGGCTAAAAGGGACTCAGAAAAATTCTCTGATAAAATATTCGTGTCAAAAACACATGCCATGGAAGCATTAGAATTAGCTACAAAGAAAGAACAGCAAACTGAACATAGACTAAACACTGGTTTTAAGTCTGATCTGGAACTGGATTACCTAACCCAGATGAGAAATTCAAATAAAAACCATCCCTAAATTCTAGACATGAACGTTTAAAAACAACATCTAAGAACATTTTATTCTAATTCACTATTCTCTATAACAGATATGGAGTATAAAACAAGTATTCTATAATTCTAACCATGATTTTATGGTCAGCAAGGGTATCTTGTGAAAAATACATAGATACTGAATCGAAATAATAAAATCAGATAATAAACCACTATATCAAACTTTATATTAACTGATCTAGTTCCAGAAGCCCTTAAGAGTTATCAGCTGCCCTATACTACATAGGACCACAATGTGAAATAGCATTTTTTCCACTGTTTCAATATAATTTTATTAGTAGTTATTACATCAAAATTGGTATTTATAGGAGCCAACGGACTGTCTTAGAAAATTCTAAGGAATATGTATTTGGATTTTAACAGTAAGATAGAACATATTCTCATTATAGGACAGTCCTTAAAAAGTCATGAATAATAATAAGAATTAAATGCAGTTCAATCAAGAACTCGAAATGAACTCTACATGCAGTGTCACTGAAATCAAAGTTCCATGGGAGTATACTACTATGGATGTGAATTTCATTGGCAAACACCATAGGTTTGCTTTCTTCACTGTATCATAATACTCTTCTAATTAATATTTTATTGTTTTTGCAATGTGAAGTAGCATTTCTACAAATGGAGTAACAGAAAAAGGGGAAACTACAACAGATAAAAATAAAGATAAAATATAGGTTACAGTGAAATAATAACCAGTTCTACAAATAATAAAAAACAGCTAAGTTACTATACACTAAATGAATGGAAATAATAAAAATAACAAAAAACTATTACATTGGATTATAATAGGAAATTTCAATTTATTTGCTGAATAACTCATGTTCCCTCTTAAGTATCACCACACATACGAAAATGAGAAAAAAATCACAAGTTATCTGGATTCTCATCTGTCCTCAGTCTCAACAAATTCTATGCTGATATAGATTCAACACAACTCTCCTTATCCCATCTTCACATTCCTAAAACATTCACACGTGCCATTTCTTTTCAATTTCCTATAGTAACTCCCCCCAAATTAGATATATTTCATTACAATATCTCCTGAATTTGTAAAGCAATCATTAAGACTTCTGATAATTTTTCTAAATTTCAAATTCTATGTTTATATTTAAACACTCAAAATAGCACACCTGTTGACTGTGGTTTACCATTCATATTTATAAAGCATTCCACTTGAAATGTATGGTATTCTTTCACAGCAGACTAAGATGGACCTACGCAGATCATAGTCAGACACTATATTAGACAGAAGAAAGGCAAATGGCAAAGTGGCAAAAATGTATCTGAGGCAATGCCAACTCTACAGCATAATTGCAGATATTAACTCACACTCAATTAGGTTATTTTGAAGTGGTGTTCCTGTTAAAATAATCCTCCTCCTTGACCGTATAGAATTCATAGCTTTTGAAACAGCAGATGCTTCATTTTTTAGAATATGACCTTCATCACAAACAACAAAGTCAGGGCCTATAAAAATGTTTGGAAAAACAATATTTAATTAGTATATAGTAAAATTTAAAATGTAATTACAAATCGAACATGTAATCCATTTAAGCAAATAAGTTAACTCTTTAAAGTGCTGCTCTTATGGGAAGATAAAATAATATCCTCATAGTAATAGTCGTATTTTGGGCTCCTGGGTGGCTCAGTCGTTAAGCGCCTGCCTTTGGCTCGGGTCATGATCCTGGGGTCCTGGGACTGAGCCCCATGTCAGGCTCCCTGCTTGGCAGGTGGCCTGCATCTCCCTCTCGCACTCCCCCTGCTTGTGTTCCCTCTTTTGCAGTCTCTCTGTCAAATAAATACATAAAATCTTAAAAAAAAAAAAAGTCATATTTTATCTGCTGCTGTATTTACTGTATTTTGTAATGTGGCACTAACTAGTATTAATTATATCCCAACAGTAGAGTATTAAACTAATACTATAGATGGTACTTAAGATTCTCTCAATAAGAAACAAAAATAAACAAAAATAAAAATAATCAAAAGAGTAAAAAGATCCCTCCCAACAGATTTAAGGTATTCGAAAAATAAAATCTTTTATACTTGGAAAACAGTATCTAAAGATATATTTCAGCACTAGTGTATCAAGTGAACACAACTGCCTAAGACTACTAGCAATTTATATATACATGAAAAGACAAATTTCAAAAATCACCTTTTAAGGAATACTATATAAATCACAATACAGGGGCGCCTGGATGGCTCAGTCAGTTAAGTGTCTGCCTTAGGCTCAGGTCATGATCTCAGGGTCCTGGGATTGAGGAGCCCTGTATCAGGCTCCCTGCTCAGCAGGAAGTCAGTCTGCTTCTCCCTCTCCCTCTGCCCCTACCACTCGTGTTCTAATAAATAAAATCTTTTAAAAAATTAAAATAAAAATAAATCACAATAGACTCTGCAGTATCTCCCATTTAACATATTCCAAATAATGAACGCTCTTTGCAGGGGGAAAGTTTAACTGATAACGCAGCTAAATTGATTGTTATATGGCTACAGGGCGGATGGGAAGAACACTTTCCAAGCTATAAAAGATCTTACAGCTGAAAGTGACTCTTTCAAAAGAAACATATACACTTTATTAAAATAACATATTATTGTTTTCTAAAGTATGGTTTATATACAATTTGCTTGCTGGTTAATATACATACATTCTACTTAAATACTGATTTTAACAATAACAGTTGTCAAATTACTCCCTATCTGTTGGCAGTAGAGAAAATTTATCTTCTACATGATTTCAAAAGTAAATGCTTCAGTATGATTGATCAAATAATGTAATTGTTAATCAGTATTCAGATGGGGCTACACAAATATTAAGACTTTTTAAAATTACTTATATACTTTCTTAAAAACTAAAATCTATACCTAGCTTTGTATTAAAAGACTACATACTGTTTTTTTTAATCCTAAAAAGTTTTCTGAGGAGAAAAATTGCCTTTTACATGTGACTTAAATGATTTTCACCACCATATTCACTGTTCATGAGGGTATGGTAAAACAGGTACTCTCATACAATCTTTGTGAGAGTCTAAATTACTATTAGATATCTTGGAAGACAACTTTACAATATCTATTAAAATGTAAAATGTATGCACCCTTTGACCCATATTTCAATTTCTGGGAATTTATCCTAAAGGTGTATTACTTCCCCAAGTACCCAAAGATACATAAAATAGTCCCTGAAGCATTGCTTGTTTTGGTGAAAAATTGAAAACAACCTAAAAGCTTTTCAAAGGGCATTAATAAAACTATAATGGAATGTTGCAGAACTAAAATTAATGATACAGATCTCTATGTACTAACCTGGAAATATATGCCAAATACATTATTAAATAAAAAGAAGCAAGTTGTAGGGCGCCTGGGTGGCTCAGTTGGTTGGGCGACTGCCTTCGGCTCGGGTCATGATCCTGGAGTCCCTGGATCGAGTCCCACATCGGGCTCCCTGCTCGGCAGGGAGTCTGCTTCTCCCTCTGACCCTCCCCCCTCTCATGTGCTCTCTCTCTCTCATTCTCTCTGTCTCAAATAAATAAATAAAATCTTTAAAAAAAAAAAAAAAAAAAAAGAAGCAAGTTGCACAATCTATATTATGATACTATTTGTATTTAAACAACCACCTCTGGGGCACCTGGGTGGCTCAGTCAGTTAAGCATCTGCCTTCGGCTCGGGTCATGATCCTAGGGTCCTGGGATTAAGCCCCACATCAGCCTCCATGGTCAGCAGGGAGCCTGCTTCTCCCTCTCCCTCTGCCTGCCATTCCCCCTGCTTGTATTCTCTGTCAAATAAATAATTAAAATCTTTAAAAAAAGCCACCTCAAACAGGGTGGCTTTATCTATGTATACATATATGTAGTAAAGGATTAACCATGCCCAAAGAAAGGCTAGGCCTTTGCCCTCAGCACCTGGGAGGTAACCTCTAAACTTGGAATGTCCTGCCGGAGAAGATGGTCTTTGTTTACCTGGATGGCTTGGGACACACACCAGATAGTCTAACGAGGTCATTTATGGGGGCAGTGGTGCCTTTGGGCCATATGGCATCTTCTTGAACTTTGGAGGGACTAAAGACTAAGATCAGTCACATGGGTGGTCAAACATGTCTATGTGACCAAGTCCAAACTCTGAACACCAAGGTTTGTAAAAGTGTACTTGCTTAGCAACACTCCATACTTACTGTTATGTATCACTGCTGGAAGAAGTAACTGCTGTCTGCATAATTCCACTGACAGATCAGCCTTGGAACTCTCCTGGACCCTGCCCTATGTGCCTTTTCCTGTTGCTGATTTTAATTTGTATCCTTTCACTGTAATAACCCATAACCACGAGTATAACAGCTTTTCTGAGTTGTACTGAGTCCTAGTAAATTACTGAACCTGAGAGTAGTCTTGGACTTCTAAACACTGCAATATAAAATACATGCTTAAAAAAAAAAAACCCACACAATCTGATTAAAAAGTGGAGAGAGGATCTGATCAGAGAATTTTCCAAAGAAGACATGCAAATGGGCAACAGGTACATGAAAAAGACCTCAACATCACTACTCATCAGGAAAATGCAAATCAAAACCACAATGAGGCATCACCTCACACCTGTTAGAATGGCTATTCTCAAAAGAACAAGAGATAACAAGTGCTGGTGAGGATGTGGAGAGAAGGAAACCCTTGTGCACCATTGGTAAGAATGTAAATTGGTGCAGGCACTATGAAGGTTCCTCAAAAATTGAAAAGTAGAACTACAACATGAACCAGCATTTCTACTTCTGGGTATATATCCAAGGAAACAAAATCATTATCTCAAAGAAGTATCTGAACTACCATGCTCACTGCAGCATTATTTGCGAGAGCCAAGACAGGGAAACAACCTAAGTGTCCACTGACAGATGAATGGATAAAGAAAATGTGGGGTATATATCTATATACAATGGTATATTATTCAGCCATAAAAAAGGAAATGCAGCCATTTGTGACAACATGAATGAAACTTGAGGGCATTATGTCAAGTGAAATAAATCAGACAAAAAAGGCAATAACTCTATGATCTCACTTACATGGAATCTAAAAACAAAACAAAACAAAACAAACTCAAAGATACAGAAAATAAATTGGTAGTTGCCAGAAGCAGGTGATAGGAATGAGTGAAATGGGTAAAGATGGTCAAAAGTTATAAACTTCCAATTACAAGATAAATAAGCCCTGGGAATGTAATATACAGTATGATAATCATAAATAACAATACTGTATTATATACTTAAAAGTTGCTGAGAGAGTAAATATTAAAAGTTCTCATCACAAGAAAAAAATTTTAGCTATCTGGTTGATGGGATGTTAACTAGACTCATTATGGTGATCATTTTGCAATATATACATATATTGAATCATTATGTTGTATATCTGAAACTACTATAAGGCTATAGGTCAATCATATCTCAAAAAGTACATGCTTGTCTGCATAAACACAAAAAAATTTCTGGAAGGATATACAGGAAACAACAGTGAAACAGGAGGAAGGGAACTTTTACTTTTTAATATACACCTTTTCCTTCTGTTTATATTTTGCTCAAGAACATGTATTGCTTTTATAATTTAACTTAAAAAGAACTATTTATTAGTGTGACAATGAAAGGAAAGGGGACCCTATCCTTAGTAAAGATATCTGAGGGAATAAAAGTAGGAAGAAAGAATAAAAGTAAATATATTCATCAATAATCCTGAGTCAACAAAAAAGCTAAAAGATGTTATTCATATTCTATTTACTAAGATAGGAATGTATATAACATGCTAACATTAAAAAGTTTTAAAATCTTTAATGTTTAAAAGAAATAAGTTTTAATAATCTTGGAAATGTATTTTCTGGAAAACCTCATTCCAATGAGGTGGTAGGATTTGAAAATAGCTACTGTAGAAATCATTCTAGACAAAGTACAGGGAGAATGTAGTCATAAGGCTCTGGAGAGTGGAAGAAAAGGGATTTAGCAAGAGGCTTAGACAAAAGTTCTCCTGTTCAAAAATAAAGCCTGACTGAAATAGTTCAATACACCATGGAAATTTGTCATTATTTTATATAATTACATAGGTCTATTTTATTGTTTAAATCAAGCTACCTTAAATTAATATTCTGTGTGTGCATAAAGGATTGAAGTACTGGTAACATGCTACAACACAAATAAAACTTGAAAGCCTTACCCTAAGTGAAAAAAGTTAGATATTTTATGATTTTACTTTTACAAAATGTCCAGAAATATTTTTATGAAATGTCCAGAAAAGGCAAATCCACTGAGACAAAAAGTACATTGGTAGTTTCCCGTGGATAGGGCATTTGGGAATGACTGCTAATGAGTACAGAATTTCTTTCTGAGGTGATGAAAATGCTGTGGAGTTCAAGGGAATAGTTGTGAGAGTTACATAACATGTGAATACATTAAATGCCACTGAATTGTAAACTTTAAAATGGTTAAATGGATTTTATGTTATGTGTATTTTTACCGCAATAACTCTAGTCATTAAATTAAAATGTGGGATAATGCAGATTAATATTCAAGCTACCACAATGAATAAATGTTTAGCATGACTTAAAGTAAGTAACTGTGGTATGAATTAAAAAAGGCAAGTATAGTAATGAGGTTATAAACAGATTATTCGTTTGTCAAAGCCCAATAAACTCCACATTACAAAGAATAAACTTTAATGTATCTAAATAATAAAACAAAGGAACTGACCTAAGTGACTTTAGAAAATATTTTAACTATAAATTATAAAGCCATAGACAAAAACAATCATATAAACACTGTACTATATATAGTTGGTAAACTTGTTTCTCACAGAGGTACAGGTTAACAATTCCGAAATTACTTTGCATGTATAATGAGTCTGGACAAATAAATAAATGGATGGTGGATAGCTGTAGCCAGGATTCTCATAGTTGGAAAAGTAAGTAACAGATTAACAAAGAAGGTGAAAATGAACACTGATACTGGATTAGACTCGAAGACACCATTATGAAATCAAGTTTATCTCTACGCACTCACACACAAAGGGACAGATTTGTGTGTAGATGCAGATTTGTACACATATCACCTGCTGAGAGGACCTAGAAACAAAGATACTCCAATAGCAACAAACATTCCCAAGCACCCAGATCTTGGTTTGTAAACACCATTTTTCAATAAAAGGCACCATGGCACACTACTGAAATGGTTAATTCTGAGGCAGAAGGCAGAGACAATATAACATAAGCCCGGAGTACCTTACAGTACCAGAAAGTAATGAAGTGCTTAAAACAACAACAAAAAGTATGACATATTAAAGGGATACAGGAACCAATCTACAAACCTGAAAGAGCTCTCAATGCCCAAATTGGAACAATTTGAACAACAAAATAAGTAACATAGCATTAGTTTATAATCTAACATATAAAATAATAATAGTCTGTACTGATATAAATCAATGATTGATTATATAAATAAGTAGAAAGGACAAATCTTTCTTAAAGAAAAACTCCAAATTTTATGTGCAGATAATGGCCACTAAGGGAGACAGAGCTTAATTTCTGCCTTCCCCCAACTTGGGTAAGCTAGACTTTGTGACTGACTTCCAAAGAACAGAGTAGAGACAAGTGAAAATAGTAGATCCAGTAATGTCATGTCGATCTAATGTACCCTGGATATGATGTGATGAGAAAGGTATTTCACCTCTGGTAAATTTTTTAAAAAACCTATAACCCCAGTCTAATTACAAGAAGAAGAACAAACACACACTAGTGAACATTCTATAGACTACTTGCACAACATTCAAGACTGACAAGATAATGAAAAATAAAGACTGAGAAGTTGTCATAGACCAGACAAGACTGTGGAGACATGACAATTAAATGCAGTGTAATACACCCTAGATCAGATCCTGGAACAGAATGTGGACATGAAAAATGGTGAAATTCAAATACAGTTTGGAGTTTAGTTACTAACATATGCCAACAATGTATCAATTTCTTAGTTTTGACAAATCTACCATGGCAATGTAAAATGTTAACAGTGGGAAATCTGGGTGCATGGAATATGGGAGTTGTTTTTTTGTTGTTTTTTATTTTTACTATCCTTTCAAATTTTCTGTAAAAAATTATTCCAAAGTAAAACATTTTTAAAATGTCACTAAATGATTTACATGGAAATAACAAATGTTATTCTTCATGTCAAGCTTTAATTTTTTAAAAATTTATTTCCTCGGGGCGCCTGGGTGGCTCAGTCGTTAAGTGTCTGCCTTCGGCTCAGGTCATGATCTCAGGGTCCTGAGATCGAGCCCCGCATCGGGCTCCCTGCTATGCGGGAAGCCTGCTTCTCCCTCTCCCACTCCCCCTGCTTGTGTTCCCTCTCTCGCTGTGTCTCTCTCTGTCAAAAAAAATAAATAAATAAAAATAAAAATAAAAATAAAAATAAAAATTTATTTCCTCATGAACAAATCACAATGTTAAGCACCTGAAACTGTTGTTTTACCTATTCCAAAGCAATCTTCTTAAAAATCTGTTGCAATACTATTCACTAGCTTAAAGTTCTCTGACGATAAAACCACAGAACTTTCAGACAAATACTTGATAAACTTATTGAGCCTTAGATTTACAATGGCAATGTTACTTTGGTACACGTTAATTAAATCATTATCTTAAAAAAGAGGCAAAACAGTACAAACATTCAGTTATAAGATGAATAAGGTCTGAGAATCTAATTTATAACATGGTAAGTATAGCTGATAACACTGTACTGTATAATTAAAATTTGCTAAAAGAATAAAACTTAAATGCTCTCACCAAAAAAAATGGTGGTAGTAACTATGTGAGGTCATAGATGTGTAACTCAAAGGGGTGAATCCTTCTGTTAGGCAGGAAGCTAGGCCTAAGCAACAGGAGGATGGAACCAGATGTCCTGATAGAGAGCCCCCAACTGAGGACCACCCAGGGACCACTCCATTCCACACATCTAGCAGTCAGTTTGCAGTTACAACATCCCGACAGAGTTAGAGTTAAGTTTGTTGTGCTTGTTGCACTTGTGCAGAAAGCAGTCACTTGTCCTCATTTGACCGATGTCTCTAAAATAGAAATAATGTTGTGGTTTCCTACCCCATTAAGGCATTTCAAATATATTTTGGGAAACGACATGGATAGTCGGCTCATCATTATATAATCCAGGCCTGTCACTCAAATGTTTTGACCCTAGGACCCACCCAAAAGAAAAAATTGATATAAGCCCACACCCAGGAGTTTTCTGGGCCTTTGTCTCTTTTGAGTAGCCGACCCCTCCTTTGGTATACTTTAATAAAACTTTGCTCTGCTTTTCTTTCATTTTCCTCTCCTGTAATTCTTTAATGTGGGCAGTGAAAATAACTGAGGCTTCTTTCCTTTTCATTCTCTCAGTAACACTTCCAAAATGTATTCATTTATCAAAATCATACATTGTACACTTTAAATATTTTACAACTCTGTCCATTATATCTGAATAAACCTGAAAACAATAAATAAAATTTAATAAAAAGGAGGCAAATTGATGGATTCCAAAGAATATTGTTATTTTGACAGTGAAAAAGTGAAAATTAGACTTTCTTAACACACATCTAAAGCCTCAATAAGTGCTTCAAAGTAACTAGATAAGTAAGATAAAGTTTAAAAAAAATACAAATAATTAAAAATTAATTAGTTTTGTGAATAATGCAACTTGCTGCTTTTCCAAGTGCCAAATAAGAATTAAATATTTGGATCTTGCATTATGAGAATTACTGTCATAAGGCTAGACAGTATTGTAAATATTAACCTTCCATAGTGATAACACTTTAAAACACAGGGAAAAAAAAAACATGCAGCAATTCTTCTAATGACATAAAATTAGGAAAGAAATTTAACTGTTTCCAGAGTATGGAGAGAGGTCTTGTTACCATCTAATATTCAGACAGTTGGAAGAAACTGCAATTGTGACTTAGGCACCTGATGCATTTTTAGTTGTTTTACAAGATCTCCCTGAAAACCTCAAACACTTCCAGACTCAGCAACTGAATTCTGAAAATTTGGCAACATTAAGAGTGCTTTCACCTTAATAAAATTATACTAAGAAACAGAAAGAAGGAAAAAACCAGAAGGACAAATGAAACAAAAACCAGATACTTAGTAGTTGCTTGTTAAACAGAACCTCAGCATATTTTTTATTCAACTTGCTTATTTATCTCAGTGCCTGTTAATATATTACCTGGATCAACCAAAGCTTTGTTAAAGATTTCCTTAAGTTTCCTACTCTTCACATTCCTTCCTTGAGCAAGATTTCTGTACATCTCATAGCCTATGATCATAACACCACCATCTTCTTGCCACCTCTGCAGCATGTAGCTTCTCTCCTGAGGACGTTTCACAGTTGCTAATTCAGAGACCTTTTGTGGGAAAATAAAGATTCTTAAAGGTAGCTATTAGGAATGTAGGAATACTGCATATTCCCATGGAAATATGCATAATTGGTAATTAAAAATCTTTTTCTTTTACTATATGAATTTCATGTCGTTATTTTAATAAAAGAAAATATTTAAATTATAATACCTCAAGCTTCTCATCATCTTTTAATCCCTCCTGCCACTTCTCAAATTCATTCATCCAATTCAAAGCGGTATTAAGAGGACAAACCACTAAAGCTGTGCTGAAATCCAATTTGTCACACAAAAGAACCGTATGAAGAAAACTTACCACCTACAAGAAAACAAATTAAGTTACCATCTTCAACTAAAATATCGGCAAGAAAGTTAAAATAAAACAATCTTACAATTTACTAGTTTTGTTTTCTTTTACCTTTAAACAATAAAGCAACCAACCAAAGGTCACAATTTCCATACCAGGCAAAGTACGGGGAAAGAGATATAATATATAAAAAGACGGAGTTTGATTACATGATGTATAAGGTTCTTCCAACTCTAAAGCTCCATGATCCTATGATCAATAATAATAATATGAATATAAGAAATAACCATACCAAAACTACGACTAAGTCCCTAGTCTCTGCACAATGTCCCTCCCCACAAACTCAGAAACTGCTATTGCCAATTTAGAAGAGAACAGTGTTATACGGTATTTTTCCATTCTAAAGTGTTCTGAATTGGTATCTTGGGAAGATGAAGGTGGAGTACGAGGACCCTAGGCTCGCCTCATCCCACAATTAAAATAACTATCAAATCATCATAAATATCCCAGAAATTAACTTAAAGAAACTGGCAGAACAAACGCCACAAGTGAAGGTAGAGAAGAGGCCACATCAAAGAAGGTAGAAAGTACAGAGATGTGGTTTGGGACAGAAACGGTTCAAGGCCACTGTGGTGGGGAGGGAAATGTGGTCATGGAGAAGGACAAAAGACAGCCTACCACACAGGGGAGCACAGAGGGAAAATGAATCCCCAAAGCAACTGGCTTGAAATGTGAGGAGGCTGAATTTGGTGAGTTCTTGCAACCAGTGGGGCTTGAAGTCCAGAGTTTTAAAGGTCAGCAGGCATGACTGAGATACAGCCCAGAGGACAATGTGCTGCTCTTGGAGAGAAGGCAAACAGTGCACGGACATACAGCATAGAAACAGCGAAATGAAGAGTACCTGGGGCACACAGTGGGAGGGTACTCGCTCATCTCAGACCACATCCCAGGGAAATAGCATTCACAAAGAGACCCCTCCAGGAACAAAGAAACCTGGCAACATCATCTTCCCAACCCTCCCCTCAGCATAAGCACAAGGTCACCTGTGGGAAGCAGAAGAGCACTGACACTTGTTACTTAACTTGCTTAGACTAAGCCCCAACTGCCAACATTCCAGCAGAAGCACCCCTCTGGGTCATGCTTCCCTTAGTCCCGGGGCAGAAGGCCCTCTCCCCCAGAAGACCAACCCAAATCCCTGTTCACACCGTGTCTCCCGACCTGGGAGTTTTCAGGATCTCAGTTCAGTAGTAGTTGCAACACTTCTCATTTCACAAGCAGACCTCAGCACACCTAGTTAAAAGATGCCACATTCCGGCAAGAAATCAAACACTGCCCACAACAGACAAAGAGAGCCTGTGCAGACGGCTGCTGTGAAGGATAAAGCGGCCGGAACAAAACAACAAAGCACACGCAGCACCCATTGGAGACACTCCCACAAACACCAGACCCTAGGGAACAGGGGACACTATATGGCACGTCACTACAAGACCTTTTCTTCATAAGGCCATTACTCTAAAGAATAGGAGACTGAGCTCACTTTTCTAACACACAGAAACACACACAGAGACATAGACAAAATGAGAAGACAGAGAAATTTATCCCAAATGAAAGAACACAACAAGGCCACAACCACAGATCGAAGTGAAACAGATATAAGTAATATGCCTGATAAATAATTTAAAGGAATGATCATAAGGATACCTACTGGACTTGTGAAAAGAGAGGAAAACATGAGTGAGACCCTTAACAGAGAGATAAGAAATAACACAGCAGAGATAAAAGGCTCAATAAACGAAATGAGGGGTGCCTTGGTGGATCAGTCAGTTAAGTGAATCTCCCGGGGTCCTGGAACGGAGCCCCATGCTGGGCTCCTTGCTCAGTGGGGAGCTGGCTTCTCCCTCCACCTCCCCCCATGCTGTCTATCCCGCTCACTCTCAAATAAATAAATAAAATCTAAAAACGGCGGGGTGGGGCTCAATAAATGTAATGAAAAACAGGTTAGATGGAATGAACAGCAGGCTGGAAGAAGTGCAGAAACAAATTAATGACCTAGAAGACAGAGTAATGTAAAGTAATCAAACTAAACAAAAGAGAGAAAAAAAAATATTATGCAAAATGAGAAGAGACATAGGGAAATGACTCCATCAAACACAGTAACATTTTGTATTACAGGAATCCCAAAGGAAGATGACAGAGGGGTGCCTGGGTGTCTCAGTCGTTAAGTGTCTGCCTTCAGCTCGGGTCATGATCCCGGTGTCCTGGGATCAAGCCCCGCGTCAGGCTCCCTGCTCCACAGGAAGCCTGCTTCTCCCTCTCCCACTCCCCCTGCTTGTGTTCCCTCTCTCACTGTGTCTCTGTCAAATAAATAAATAAAATCTTAAAAAAAAAAAGATGACAGAGAAAAGAGGGCAGAAAATTTATTTGAAAAAGATAATAGCTGAAAACTTCCCTAATTTGGGAAAGGAAGCAGATATCCAAATCCAGGAAGCACAGAGAACTCCCAACAAAGTCAACAAAAGCAGACACATACCAAGACATACTGTAATTAAATTGACAAAATATAGTGGAAAAAATTTTTAAAGCACTAAGACAAAAGAAGAAAGTAACATAAAACCCATAAGGCTACCAGCAGCCTTAAAAGCTGAAACTTTGCAGGCAAGGAGAAAGTGGCATGATATATTCAAAGTGCTGAATGGGAAAAATGTGTGACCAAGAATACTCTATCCAGAAAGACTATCATTCAAAATAGAAGGAGAAATAAAGAGTTTACCATACATAGAAAAACTAATGTAGCAAGAAATATTAAAGGAGACTCAGTCGAAAGGAGAGACCAAAAGGATTAAAAATAAATGTTTCTGTAAAAAATCAATAAAGGAACAAATAAAAGGATGTAAAATATGACACCATATACTGAAAACATGTGGAAGAGAGGAGTAAAGAACGGGCTCGAACTTAAACGACCGTCAACTTAATACAGACTGCTATATGCAGAAGTTATATAAAACCCTAATGGTAACCATATATCAAAAACCACTAATAAACATGCAAAGAATAAAGAGAAAGAAATCCAAATATATCACTAAAGAAAATCAGCAAAACATGGAAGAGAAAAAGACAAGAAAGAATCAAAGAAAATCTTCAGAAACAACCACAAAATGAATAATAAAATGACACTAAATACGTAACTATCAATAATTACTTTGAATGTAACTGGACTAAGTGCTCCCAAAAAAGACATAGGGTGACAGAATGGATAAAAAACAACAAAAAGACCCATCCATATGCTACCTATAACAAACCCATCTGAGACCTAAATGAACCTGATGATTAAAAGTGAAGGGATGGAGAAAACATCTATCACACAAATGGATGTCAAAAAAAAAAAAAAAAAAGCCAGAATAGCAATACCTATATCAGACAAAACAGACTTTAAAACAAAGATGGAGCAAGGGACAAAGTAGGACACTATATAATCATAAAGGGAAAAATTTAAAAAGAAGATATAACAACCGTGAATATTTATGCACCCAACATGGGAGCACCCAAATACCTAAAACAATAAATAACAAACATAAAGGAATTGATAATAATACAATAATAGTGGGGATAGGGGTGTCTGGATGGCTCAGGCGGTTAAGCATTTACCTTTGGCCCAGGTTATAATCTCAGGGTCCTGGGATCAAGCTCCACATCAGGCTCCCTGCTCAACGGGGAGCCTGCTTCTCCCTCTCCCTCTATTGCTCCCCCCTGCTTGTGCTCTCTCTCTCAATAAATATCTTAAAAAAAGAAAAAATAATAGTGGAGATATTAACACCCCGCTTACATCAATGGACAGATCATCTAAACAGAAAACCAACAAGGAAACACTGCCTCTGAATGACACATTGGAACAGATGAATTTAACAGATCCATGCAGAACATTCCATCGTGAAACAGCAGAATACACATTCTTTTCAAGAGCATGAAACATTCTCCAGAATATGACATATTAGCCCAAAAAACAAGCCTCAACAAACTCAAGAAAACAGAATTCATACCATAAACCTTTTCTGACCAAAATGCTATTAAACTAGAAGTCAACCACAAGAAAAAATCTAGAAAATAACAAATACTTGGAAATTATATAACATACTATTAAACAATTAATGGGTCAATCAGGAAATAAAAGAAATAAAAAACTACATGAAAAACAAATGAAAATGAAAACACAATGACCAAAAACCCCTGAGATGGAACAAAATAGAAGCAAGAAGAATCTGAAATAAACAACCCATCCTTACACCTAAAGACGCTAGAAAAAGAGCAACAAACAAAACTAAAACAAGCAGAAGGGAGGCGATAATAAAAATTACAGCAGAAATAAATGATTCAGAAAATAAAAAAAACAATAGAAAAGATCAATGAAACAAGGAGCTGGTTCCTTAAAAAAAAGCTAGAAAATATATAAACCTCTAGCTAGACTGAGAAGTAAAAAAAGAGAAAGTACTCAAGTAAATAAAATTATAAATGAGAGAGGAGAAATAACAAATGACATTATAAAAATACAATTATAAGAGAATATTATGAAAAACTACATACTAAAAAAAATGGACAACCCAGAATGGATAAATTCCTAGAAAACTATAAACTGCCAAAACTGAAAAAGGAAGATATAGAAAATTCAATCACAACCATAACCAGCAAAGAAACTGAATCAGTAATCAAAAAAACCCTAACAAACTAAAGAGCAGGAAAAAAGGACTTCATAGGTGAATTCTACCAAACATTTAAAGAAGAATTAATACCTATTCTTCTTGAACTACTAAAAAATACAGAAAAGGAATAAAAACTTCCAAATTCACTCTATGAGGCCAGCATGACCCTGATTCCAAAAACAAAGAAATCACTAAAAAGGAGAACTACAGGCTAATATCCCTGGTAAACACTGATGTAAAAATGCTCAACAAAATGCTAGCGAACCAAATCCAACAATGCATTTCAAAAATCATACACCATGATCAATTGCAATTTATTCCTGGGCTGCAAGGGTCAGTCAATACTGGCAAATCAATCAATGTCATACATCACAACAATAGAAGAAAGGATAAATACCATATAATCATTTCAACAGAAGCAGAAAAAAGATTTGACAAACTACAACATTCATTCATGATAAAAACCTCAACAAAGTAGATTTAGAGGAACCATACCTGAACATATGAAAGACTCCACCAAAAAACTGCTAGAACTGATAAACTCAGGGAAGTCACAGGACACAAAATCAACAAACAGAAATCTGTTGCATTTCTATACACCAATGATGAAGAGGCAGAAACAGAAATTAAGAAAACAATACCATTTACAATTGCACCAAAAGTATTAAGATACCTAGGAATAAACTTAACCAGAGGTGAAAGACCTGTACTCTGAAAAGTAAAAATACCGATGAAAGAAACTGAAGATGAAGAAATGTAAAGACATTCCATGTTCATGGATTGGAAGAACAAATATTGTTAAAATGTCTATACTACCCAAAGCAACATACACATTTAACACAATCCCTATCAAAATACCACCAGCATTTTTCACAGAGCTAGAACAAACAATCCTAAAATCTGTATGGACCACAAGGATCCCCAATAGCCAAAGTAATCTTTTCTGAAAAAAGAAAAGCAAAACATAAGTACACCTGGGTGGCTCAGTTGGTTGAGCATCCGACTCTTGGTTTCAGCTTGGGTCATGATCTCAAGGTCTTGGGATAGAGCTCCACGACAGGCTCCACACTCAACAGGGAGTCTGCTTGGGATTCTCTCCCCACCTCTCCCTATACCCCTCCCCCGCTCATGCACACTCTTACTCTTTCTAAAATAAATAAACAAACATTAAAAAAAAAAGAAAAGCATTATAATTCCAGACATGAAGGTTATATTATAAAGCTGTAGTAATCGAAATAGTATGGTACTGGCACAAAAATACACATAAAGTAATTGAACAGAATAGAAAACCCAGAAATAAACCCACAATTATATGGTGAATTAATCTTTGACAAACCAGGAAAGACTATCCAATGAGAAAAACACAGTCTCTTGAAGAAATGGTGTTGAGAAAACTGGACAGTGACATGCAAAAGAAAGAAATTGGACCACTTTCCTACACCACACAAAAAGATAAATTCAAAATGGATGAAAGACCTAAATGTGAGACCTAAACCCATAAAAATATTCGAAGAGAGCACAAGCAGTAGGTTCTCTGACATCGGCTGCAGGAACATGTTAAGAGATATGGCTCTGAGGCAAGGGAAACAAAAGCAAAAATAAACTATTGGTCTTCAACAAAATGGAAAGCTTCTGCAGAGCAAAGGAAACAATCAACCAAACTAAAAGGTAACCTTCAGAATCAGAGAAGGTATTTGCAAAGGACATATCTGATAAAGGGTTATGTATCCAAAATATATAAAGAACCTTTAAAACTCAACACCAAAAAAAATAAAATAAAATAATCCAGTTGAAAAATGTACACAAGATAAACACTTTTCCAAAGAAGATAAACAGATGGCCAACAGACACAGAAAAGATAAACATCACTCATCAACAAGGAAATGCAATCAAAACAACAATGAAATATAACCTTACCCCTGTCAGAATGGCTAAAGTCAAAAACACAAGACAAAGAAGTGTTGACAAAAATGTGGAAAAAAAGGAACCATCTTGCACTGTTGGTGGGAAAACAGAATGGAGATTCCTCAAAAAGTTAAAAATAGAACTGCCCTACAATCCAGCAATCACACTACTGGGTATTTACCCAAGGAATAGAAAAACACAAATTCAAAGGCATACATGTAACACCTATGTTTAAAAAAGCATGATTTACAATATCCAAATATGGAAGCTGCCCAAGTGTCCATCCATAGATGAATGGATAAAGATGTGAGATACACACACACACACACACACACACACACACACAGAGGAATATTACTTAGCCATAAGTAAGAATGAAATCTTCCGATTTGCTACAACATGGACAGAGCTAGAGAGCAAAATGCTAACCGTAATAAGTCAGTCAGAGTAACAAAAATACCATAGGATTTCACTCATATGTGAAATTTAAGAAACAAAAAAAAATGAACAAAGGAAAAAAAAAGAGAGACAAATCAAGAAACAGATCCTTAATTATAGAGAACAAACTGATGGTAACCAGAGGGGAGGGTGGTAAGGGGGTAGAATTAGTAGATGATGGGGATGAAGGGGTGCACTTGTCATAATGAGCCCTGGGTGATGTATGGAATTAGTGAATAACTATATTGTATACCTCAAACTAACATAACACTATACATTAACTGAATGGAATTAAAAACTTAAAAGCCAATGCAGGGGTAGTTCAATACCCACAAATCCATCAATGTGATATGCCACATTAATAAAAGAAAGCATAAGAACCATATCATCCTCTCAACAGATTCAGAAAAGGCATGGCAAAATACAGCATCCTTTCTTGATAAAAATCCTCAAGAAAGTAGGGAAAGATTGGAACCTACCTCAACATCATAAAGGCCATCCATGAAAGACTCACAGCTAATATCATCCTCAATGGGGACAAACTGAAGAGTTTCCCCCTAAGGATAGGAACATAACAGGGATTCCACTCTCACCACTATTGTTCAACATAGTACTGGAAGTGCTAGCCTCAGCAATCAGACAACAAAAAGAAATAAAAGGCATCCACATCAGCAAGGAAGAAGGAAAACTTTCAGTCTTTGCAGACAACACAATACTCTGTAGAAAACCCAAAAGACTCCAACAAAAAATTGATAGAACTGATACACAAATTCAGCAGCGTCAATATATAAAATCAATTTACAGAATGCTGCTGCATGTCTATACACCAATAATTAAGCAGCAAAAAGAGAAATCAAGGAACTGATCCCATTTACGATTGCACCAAAAAAACATAAGACAACTAGGAATAGCCTAACCTCTTGTAAGAGCTTTGCACTCTGAAAACTACAGAACACTTATGAAAGAAATTGAAGTGGACACACAGAAACGGAAAAACATTCCATTCTCATGGATAGGAAGAACAAATATTGTCGAAATGTTTATACTACCGAAAGCAATCTACACATTTAATGCAATCCCTATCAAATTACCATTAGCATTTTTCACAGAGCTAGAACAAACAATCCTAAAATGTGTATGGAACCACAAGAGACCCCAAATAGCCAAAGCAATCTTGAAAAGGAAAAGCAAAGCTGGAGGCATCATGATTTCAGACTTCAGGCTGTATTACAAAGCTGTAATCATCAAGACAGTATGGTACTGGCCCAAAAACAGACACATAGAGGAATGGAACAGAAGAGAAAACCCAGAAATGGACCCACAACTATATGGTCAACTAATCTCTGACAAAGCAAAAAGGAATATCCAATGGAAAAAAGACAGTCTCTTCAACAAATGGTGCTGGGAAAAATGGACAGCAACATGCAAAAGAATGAAACTGGACAACTTTTTTCCACCATACACAAAAATAAATTTCAAATGGATGAAAGACCTAAATGTGAGACAGGAAACCATCACAGTCTTAGAGGAGAAAACAGGCAGCACCTCTTTGACCTCAGCCATAGCAACTTCTTACCAGACATGTCTACAGAGGTAAGGGAAACAAAAGCAAAAATGAACTACTGTGACTTCATCAAGATAAAAAGCTTCTGCACAGTGAAGGAAACAACAAAATTAAAAGGCAACCTACCAAATGGGAGAAGACACTTGCAAATGACATATTGGATAAAGGTCTAGCATCCAATATCTATAAAAAACTTATCAACCTGAACACCCAAAAAAATAAATAATCCCGTTAAGAAATGGTGAGAAGACATGAACGGAGATTTCTCCAAAGAAGACATGAAAAAACGCTCATCATTTATCATCAGGGAAATACAAATCAAAACCACAATGAGATACCACCTCAAACGGGTCAGAATGGAGAAAATTAACAATCAGGAAACAACAGATGTTGGCGAGGATGCAGAGAAAGGGGAATGCTCTTACACTGTTGGTGGGAATGCAAACTGGTGCAGCCACTCTGGAAAACAGTATGGAGGTTCCTCAAAAAGTTAAAAATAGAACTACCCTACGACCCAGCAATTGTACTACTAGGTATTTATCCAATGGATAACAAAACTACTGTTCGAAGGGGCACATGCACCCCTATGTTTATAGCAACACTATCAACAATAGCCAAATTATGGAAAGAGCCCAAATGTCCATTAACCGATGAATGGATAATTAAGATATGGTAAATATATACAATAGAATATTACTCTGCCATCAAAAGAATGAAATGTTGCCACACTAGCAAGGACATGGATGGAACTAGAGTGAAATAAGCCAGTCAGAGAAAGACAAATACCAAATGACTTCACTCATATGTGGAATTTAAAAAGCAAAATAGATGAACATAGTGGAAGGGAAAAAAAAGAAACAGGATAAAGCCTGAGAGGCAGGCAAACCATAACAGAGTTAACTACAGAGGGTTGTTGAAAGGGAGGTGAGGTGGGGTTGGAAGATGGGCTAAATGGGTGATGGGCATTAAGGAGGGCACTCATTGTGATGAGCACTGGGTGTTATATGTAAGTGATGAATCACTAAATTTTACTCCTGAAACCAATACTACACTATATGTTAAGTAACTTGAATTTCAATAAAATCTGAGAACAAAAAAAGAACCTTAAAAGCCAAGAAAATTGGTTAAAATGGTTAAAAAATAAAAAATAAAGTGTTCTGACTCACTCAATCTGTAATTATCTCATGGCTTAATATTACATATATATTTAAAAATATATATATTACATATATATTCACTAATGTCATCTCTGCTACAAGTCCTGCCAATCAGAAATTCAGTATTTTAATAATGAAAAATATTTTACATTCTCATTACTATAGGATCACAGACTATTAAAAATTGTAAGGAAGTTCATTTCCACCTCAGAATCTTTGCAGTTTTTACTGGCTATGCCTTGTAACCCCATTCCTTCACTTCATTAGGATCTCTGCTCATACATCACCTCCTTAAAGTTGCATTCCCTCTCTATTCTCTCTGAACACTTACTACCTGAAAGTACATATTTCTTATTTGATTGAAATCTCTCAACTGCACTACAATATAAGCTTCCTGAGAGAGGTATCTTGTTATTCTTGTTTACTGGCTGCTATATCTCCAGACCCTGTAACTCTGCCTGGGACACAGAATAGAATCCAATATATAATCTTGAAATCATGAATGCACAAGAACAGGATACCTTCATGTTCTTACCTGTAAAGTCTTACCAAGGCCCATGCAGTGTGCTAGAATGCATCCTGAACCTGGAGATTTCTTTGTTTTTTTTACAGATTCACAGCAGCAATCCCACATAAACTGAACACCTAAAAATGATAGCTTCATTAAATTAAATTTAAAGATCCAAGTTAAAAATCTTCCTTCATACACACATCAAAAACAACTAAAACTTCTAAGAAACAGAATTTTAAAATGAGATAAAGAATCTCATAATTATATATGAAATGCCCCCACCCTCAATAAGGTTAATTAGAAAAAAAAAAGATAGTAAACTGAAGCATACAACAGGGCGACTTTCCTTCATTCATCTATTCTAGCACAGCAAACCTTCATTCCCTGGGACAATCTGAAGAAACATATGAATACTCTAATATAGAAATGTTATCTAAAATTTTATCTAATTTATAGATTCCTATCACATATTCTTTAAGGTTTATTGAGTTGATTAGGAAAACTACCCAGGAGATAATTTATTATTTCTCCTTTTATTCAATAGTAAAGACTAAACAAGAAAGGGGGCTCACTACCCAAGGAGCAGAATTGTAGAACTTCCCTTATGAATTCATTCACATACACACTCAAAACTGACTTACTGTTTCCACTTTAACAAAACAGAGAACACAGATAATTTGGTATCTTTCAAAATACCAATGTCAGAATATTATTAACAAACATACCTGAAAAAATGTTGAAATAGCATTTCCTAAAGAAGGCTTTTAGCTAACAGTGGTATCTCTCCCTACCCTGCAGCTGCCCTTAACCCAACCATTGCAGACTATATGAAACCCACTTGCTATATATACCCATTTATATGTGGCACTTATTTCCCCTCCTATAACAATTATTTTTTTTTGGCAATCATTCAATTGTTTCTCCTCATTTATTTATGAGCTCCGTAGGGGGCTGGGTTCACATTTGTTTTCCTCACCAATGTGCCTCTAGTGCTTAGCAGAATGCGAGGCACACAGGAGACACCAAATATTGGTACAATGTAATTAAAAATGCTTTAATCATGGGGCACCTGGCTCAGTTGGTTAGGCATCCGACTCTTGATTTAGGCTCTGGTCTTGATCTCAGGGTCACGAGTTCAAGCCCCACATTGAGCTCCATGCTGGGCAAGGAGCCTACTTAAAAAAAAAAAATGCTTTAATCATATAATTGTTTCTTACCATCTACTTGATGTGGTTTCAATTTGATAACCATATTTCTATGAACCTGCACTAAAGGTTCTTTGGTTTCTTCATCTTCATCTAAAACCAACTTGGTTGTTATTGGACATTTGGTGGGTGAAGCATCTTCAATTTCTATCACCTACAAGAAAGGGAATTACAGTTAGCTAACTCATAGCAATCTTTCAAGCAATGGTGGAGTATTAGTATTACTAAGGGAAATTTTCCAAAATATAAATCCATCGACTTACACACCACACATCCAATATTTTGGTTCAATTAAGATCAGGACAGATCACAGGTTAACACATGTTTTCCAAAATTAATACTTGTACAAGACTTTGAACCACTATGGAAATATCAGTAATTAAGCTCATCAGTTCTCACCCAATATATGTCAACACACATGACAGGCAGAGCTGTGAGAAAACCAGTGCTCTAAAATAAACTATAATAGCACCCTACAAATTTTAATAGACCCATGGCTCCCAAACAAGGATGGTTCTATTTTTCTAGAAGACATCTGAAAATGTGCAAAGGCACTTAAGGTTGTCACAAAGACTGGTCAGGACTGGTATTTAATGTAGGCAGAGGGGAAAGTAAATACAGATGTTCAATAACGTAAAAGTCCCAAACAAGAACTGTTCCACCCAAAATGCCAAACGACTCCCACTGCAAAACAGCATAAATATGTGTTGTGAAAGGGAAAACCTTTTAGAAACATTGGTTTGAGAACCACGGGCTCAAAAAACATTACAAAAACATAAAATATCCTCTAATGCAAAAGGGAAACAATTATCTCAAGTTTCCTATTTAAGAAAAAACTTATATATACAAATGAATACATGTATGTGTGTGCATTTTTTGCTGTCTTATCCCAGTATCTATCCATTACATACTACACCCAAGAACTGCATAAGGTAGGTACAAATATTCCCATTTTACAAATAAAAAGAAGTGAAGGACACAGAAGTTAAATAACTTACACAAAGTCATACAACTCTTAAGTATTACAGCACTAAGATACCCAGAGGGTCAGACACTAGAGTCCTTGCTCTTAACCACTACACAGTATTACTTTAATAAAGGAAATGCTTGTATAAACAAACACTTTTATGATTCCATGAAAACCAATAAAGATTCATGATTTTGTTTTTTATAAGATTCACGATTTTAAAAATACAGACATCATGATATTTAAGGAATACATTTACCCAGTACTTTCTTATTTAGAACTGTAACTATGGATTACTTAATATTCACCATAGAAATTTTCAAATGTAAAAAAAAAATAGAATAGCACAATAAACCCAGTTCCCCATTATCCAGCTTCAAATATTATCAACTTCTGGTCAGTTTTTTTTTCACCGACAGCCTCCTACTCATTCTCCAACTCCAAAGATCCCACAAATGATTTTGAAGCAAACGTGAGAAAGCACGGAATTTCATCTGTAAATGTTTTTAAATGTCTCTTTAAAAGGATACTCTCTTTTTTAAACTGTAACTACATTATCATTATTTTTTTAATTTATTTATTTTAAGATTTTATTTATTTGACAGAGAGGAACACAGCGAAAGAGGGAACACAAGCAGGGGGAGTGGGAGAGGGAGAAGCAGGCTTCCCGCAGAGCAGAGAGCCTGATGCGGGGCTCGATCCCAGGACCCTGGGATCATGACCTGAGCCGAAGGCAGACGCTTAATGACTGAGCCACCCAGGCGCCCCTACATTATCATTACTGAATGTAAAAAAATTATGAGTCACAAATCTGTGATAAATTACCTGAGTAGATACTGCACTTACATAGAAGTGTAAATGATAGACAAATCAAGATTAATACTAGGTGACACCATGGTGGAGTATAAATACCATGGGCCATTTAGATCCAAACTCCATTTTAACAAGTTACTTAAACCCTCCTAGCTTCAGTTTTTTCACCTACAAACTGGGAAGGATTATAAAGAGCCTTCATGGGGTTGTTGTGGAGATTAAATAAGACAATGCATGCAAAGTAACTGACATAGACTAAATATTCACTAAATTTTTATTGTATGCTAGCTTGGATGTGTACAAGCTTCATATTAATGGGGCAAATCCATTAATCAAAATGGAAAATTTCCTGGATGTCTTGTCCTTTTTGCAAGATGTAGCAGGCAGAATCATAAAAATGGTCCCTAAGATCCCATCCTCTGGTGTAAATATCCTGTACAGTCCGAAGCCGTTGAGGGTGGCTGAGATCTGTAATTATGATGGGTTTGACTTAATCAAAAAGAGGATTCTCCTAGGTGGGCCAGACCTAATCAAAATGAGCCCTTCAAAAGTGTAAGAAATGTTCTTTTACTAGTCTTGAAGCCAGCCATGTTGCAGAGAAATGTCTAGGAGCTAAGGATCTCAGTGCTACAACTACAAAAAACTGAATTCAGGGGCGCCTGGGTGGCTCAGTCGTTAAGCGTCTGCCTTCAGCTCAGGTCATGATCCCAGGGTCCTGGGATCGAGCCCCGCATCGGGCTCCCTGCTCTGCGGGAAGCCTGCTTCTCCCTCTCCCACTCCCCCTGCTTGTGTTCCCTCTCTCACTGTGTCTCTCTCTGTCAAATAAATAAATAAAATCTTTAAAAAAAAAACAAAAAAACAAAAAACAAAAAACTGAATTCTGACCAAAAGAGAGATTAAAAAGGACAGAAAGTCTTATATGAAAATCTGAGCCCTGGCTAAAACCTTAATGTCTACTCAGTGAGACACTGAGCAGGTAACCCAGTAGAGCCATACTCAGTTAAGCCACTCTGAAATTCCTGACTTATAGGACTGTGACATAATAATATTGTCTTAAGAGGCTGTTTTTGATAATATTCTAACACATCACTAGAAAAATAATATACATCGCTGTAATTAAGACTTTGGAACCATATGTTCATTAGTGATTTGCATGATATTTTTTTTTATTAAGTACTGTCTTTGGATTGAGAATTAGTGAATCTTCATCCTAAATGTAGGAGGAGATAATTTACCTTTTTTATCATTTCATTTTTTTTTCACCATCATAAGTGTACTCTTTATTCCTCGTCCCGTATTTCCCCCACACCCCTGCCCACCTCCCCTCTGGAAACCATCAGTTTGTTCTCTATAATTAAGAGTCTTGTTTCTTGGTTTGTCTCTCTTTTTTTCCTTTACTTATTTGTTCCTTAAATTTGGACAAAGGAGTGAGATCATATGGTATTTGTCTTTCTCTAGCTGACTTATTTTGATCAGCATTATACTCTCTATCTCTAGCCACGTCGTTGCAAATGGCAAGATTTCATTCTTTTTATGGCTAAATAATATTCCATGCGTATATGTAACACTTTTTCTTATCCATTCATGTATCGATAGACACTTGAGCTGCTTCCATAGTTTGGCTACTGCAAATAATGCTGCAACAAACACAGTGGTGCATGTATCCCTCTGAATTAGTGCTTTTATATTTTGGGGGTCAATACCCAGTAGTGTGATTCCTGGATCATAGGGTAGTACTATTTTTAATTTTTTGAGGAACTTCCATACTGTTTCCCAAAATGGCTTCACCAATTTCCATTCCCACCAACAGTGCAAGGGGGTTCATTTTCTCCACAGCCTTGCCAACACTTTGTTTCTTGGGGTTTTCATTTTAGCCATTCTGACAGGTGTGAGGTGGTATTTCAATGTAGCTTTGACGTACATTTTCCTGATGATCAGTGATGTTGGGCATATTATAATGTAAAGTTGTTGAATCACTACACTGTACACCTGAAATAACTAAAATACTGTGTGTTAACTATACTTAAATAAAAAAACAAATAAAAATACAAAAGGGATTTAACAATAGTATAAGCATACAGAATAATTAACAAACATGAAGGTGACAACTGAAATTACAAACCTACGGAGCAGAAAGAAAAAAGAATAAAGAAAAATGAAAGACTAAGGGACTTGTGGGACACGATCAAGTGCACCAACATATACATTATGAGAGTCAAAGACGACAATGAAAAAGGGGCTGAAAGATTATTTGAGGAAACACTGGCCCAAAACTCCACAAAAGTGAGTAATGACCAGAACCTACAAATCCAAGGAATGCAACAAATCAGAACTGAGATAAACTAAAAGAGACCCAGACTCAGCACATTATAATCAAAGCTTTGAAAGCCAAAGACAAAGAGAATCTTGAAAATAGCTAGAGAGAACCTGTCAGATACAGGGATCATCAATAACATTATCAGAGGCCAGACGGTAGTGTTGTAATAGTTTTTTAAGGTTTACTTATTTATTTATTTTATTTTTACTTATTTATTTTTATTTTTTACTTATTTATTTTAGAGTGAGAGTGAGCAAGTACAAGGAGGAGGAACAGAGGGAGGGAAAGTCTTAAACAAACTGCATGTAGAGCATGGAGACCAATATGGGACTTGATTTCAAGACCCAGAGATGATGACCTGACCCGAAACCAAGAGTCAGATGTTTAACCGACTGTGCCACACAAGCACCCGGATAATATATTTTAAAGTGTTCAAATAAAATAACTGTCAGCTGAGAACTTCATAGCAAACAAAATATCCTTCAAAAAAGAAGGAGAAATTGAAACATTCCTAAACTGAGGGAGTTCATTACAACTAGAAAAGAAATGCTAAAGGAAGGTGTTCAGGATAAAATGAAAGGATGCTATACAGTAACTCAAAGATGTATGAATAAATAAATACCTATTGAAAAGATATATACGGGGCAAATATAAAACCCACTATTATTATAATTTTGGTTTGTAACTCTAGGTTTGCTCTCTATGCTTTTAAAAGACAAAAGCATTTAAAATGTAACGAAAAATATATGTTATTGGGCAAAAAGGGTATAGAAATGTAATTTCTGACTTGAATAATACACAGGGGGAATGAAGCTTTAGAAACCTACAGTTTTGGCTTTCAACAAAAACTCTGGCATCCCAGCATATAAAACATAGATTACGGGGGGGCAGGGGCGGGAAGATGGCGGAGGAGTAGGGGACCCTATTTCAGCTGGTCCCTGAAATTGAGGGGGATATCTACCAGACCACTCTGAACACCCACGAAACCAGCCTGAAATGTAAGAAGATCTGGATCTCTACAAACAGAATATCGCAGGCGGTTGCTTTTGAGGTACGAAGCGGAGAGCCGTGATTCGGTGGGCAGATATCGGAGGATAAACGACAGCGGGAGGATGCCTGGCCGTGGTGATCCCACACCGCTGGTGAGTGAGAGCCTCGCCCGCTGCGGACGGGGCACAGACTCGCAGACCGGTAGAGTCGGGAAAGGACTTTAGGGCAGCCCCCGGGGTGGAAAACCAGACCGGCGGGGTCGCGCGCACGCGAACTGCAGCCCCGCAGACAGAAACCCGGAGGGACAGTCGCGCGCACATGAACTGCAGCCTCTGAGAAGGAAACCCGGTGCACCGGGGTCACGCCAGTGAACTACAACCCCCGGGATGGAAACCCCAAGTGGCAGAGGTGCGCGCGCGCGCGCGAACTGGGAGCAACTGGCAGTTTTAGAAGCACAAAGGACAGAGACGTGCCCCGACCTGGAGGCAGGACTGGGAGCGCAGCGGAGGGGCACACAACACAGGACGCTGCAGTTTATAGCAGCACGGACAGAAACAGAGACACTGTGGCCTGGAGAGTTCACTGAAGAACAGACTGCGGTCTCTCTGCTCTGAGGCAGAGGGTTAGAAATGGTCTCTTCTGCTCTGACTCATGAAAGAGACGCGGAAAGCCGCCAGGGAAAGGCACCAGAGAACAAAAGCTCCAAAAAACTGGTTCCCACTGAGCCCATCCGCCGCCACAAGGGCGCAGAGCAACTCCGCCCAAACAGGGTTGCCTGAGTAACAGTGCGGCAGGCCCCTCCCGCAGATGACAGGCTGGGAAAACAAGAGGCCAGCAACCCTAAGGTCCCAAGAAAACAGGTGCATCTTGCTTGGGTTCTGGTCAATAATTTGGACTATATACATTCCCTCAACCACCCATCAACAGAATGATTAGGAGGAGGAGCCCCCAAAACAGAAAAGATTCAGAGATTATGACTTATGCTGCAGATTTACAAATGGATGCAGATAGAACCAAAATGTTGGAGATGGAATTCAGGCTAGCAATTGTGAAGACAATGGCTAGAATGGAGAAATCAATGAATGGCAACATAGAGTCTCTAAGGGCAGAAATAAAAGGTGAATTGGCAGAACTTAAAAATACTATCAATGAGATCCAATCCAATCTAGATAATCTAACAGCTGGGTAAGTGAGGCAGAAGAGAGAATAAGCGACCTACAAGACAATATAATAGATAAAAAGGGAAAAGAGGAGGACAGGGAAAAACAACTCAGAATCCATGAAAATAGAATCAGAGAAATAAGTGACACCATGAAGCGTTCCAATGTTAGAATAATTGGAATCCCGGAGGAAGTGGAGAGGGAGAGAGAACTAGAAGATGTATTTGAGCAAATCTTAGCTGAGAACTTCCCTAATCTGCGGAAAGAAACAAACATTCGAGTCCTAGAGGCAGGGAGGACCCCTCCCAAGATCAAGGAAAACAGGCCAACACCCCGGCATGTAATAGTAAAACTCGCAAATCTTAGAAACAAGGAAACCATCTTAAGGTCAGTTAGGGGGAAGAGATTCCTTACGTACAGGGGGAGGAACATCAGAATAATGTCAGACCTATCCACAGAGACCTGGCAAGCCAGAAAGGCCTGGCAAGACATATTCAGGGTACTAAACGAGAAGACCATGCAGCCAAGAATACTTTATCCGGCAAGGCTTTCATTTAGAATGGATAGAGAGATGCAGAGCTTCCACGACCGGCAGAAGTTGAAAGAATATGTGACCACTAAGCCGGCCCTACAAGAAATATTAAAGGGGGGGTTCTATAAAAGGAGAAAGACCCCAAGAGTGATATACAACAGAAATTTACAGGGACAATCTATAAAAACAACGTCTTCACAGGCAACATGATGCTAATTAATTCACATCATTCAATAATCACTCTCAACGTGAATGGCCTAAACGCTCCCATAAAACGGCACAGGGTTGCAGATTGGATACAAAGACAGGACCCATCCATATGCTGTCTACAAGAGACTCATTTGGAACCTAAAGATACATCCAGACTGAAAGTGAAGGGATGGAGATAAATCTTCCATGCCAGCGGACCTCAAAAGAAAGTTGGGGTAGCAATTTTATATCAGACAACTTGGATTTTAAACTAAAGTCTGTAATTAGAGACACAGAAGGACACTATATCATTCTTAAAGGGTCTATCCAACAAGAAGATCTAACAATTGTAAATATCTATGCCCCCAACATGGGAGCAGCCATCTACATAAGCCAACTAACTGTTAACCAAAATAAAGAGTCATATTGATAACAATACATTAATTGTAGGAGACCTCAATACTAGACTCTCAGCAATGGACAGATCATCTAAGCAGAAAATCAACAAGGAAACAAGACCTTTGAAGGATACACTGGACCAGACAGACCTCATAGATATTTACAGAACATTCCACCCTAAAACAACAGAATACTCATTCTTCTCGAGCACACATGGAACTTTCTCCAGAATAGACCACATACTGGGTCACAAATCACGTCTCAACCGATACCAAAAGATTGAGATTATTCCCTGCATATTCTCAGACCACAATGCTCTAAAACTGGAACTCAATCACAAGAAAAAATTTGGCAGAAATTCAAACACTTGGAAGCTAAAGACCACTCTGCTCAAGAATGTTTGGGTCAACCAAGAAATCAAAGAAGAACTTAAACAATTCATGGAACTCAATGAGAACGAAAACACATCGGTCCAAAACCTATGGGACACTGCAAAGGCGGTCCTAAGGGAGAAATACATAGCCATCCAAGCCTCTCTCAAAGAAATAGAAAAATCCCAAATTCACCAACTAACTCTACACCTTAAAGAACTAGAGAAAAAGCAACAAACGATGCCTAAGCCATGCATTAGAAGAAAAATAATTAAAATAAGAGCAGAAATCAATGAATTAGAAACCAGAAACACAGTAGATCAGATCAATGAAACTAGAACTTGGTTCTTTGAAAGAATTAATAAGATTGATAAACCACTGGCCAGATTTATCCAAAAGAAAAGAGAAAGGACCCAAATTAATAAAATGATGAATGAAAGGGGAGAGATCACGACTAACACCAAGGAAATAGAAATAATTATTAGAAATTATTATCAACAACTCTATGCCAATAAACTGAGCAATCTGGATGAAATGGGGGCCTTCCTGGAAACCTATAAGCTGCAAAGACTGAAACAGGAAGAAACTGACAACCTGAATAGGCCAATAACCAGTAACGAGATTGAAACAGTGATCAAAAACCTCCCAAAAAACAAGAGTCCATGGCATGATGGATTCCCTGGGGAATGCAACCAAACATTCAAAGAAGAAATAATACCTATTCTCCTGAAGCTGTTTCAAAAAATAGAAACAGAAGGAAAACTTCCAAACTCATTCTATGAGGCCAGCATTAACTTAATCCCCAAACCACGCAAAGACCCCATCAAAAAGGAGAATTTCAGACCGATATCCCTGATGAATATGGATTCCAAAATCCTCATCAAACTCCTAGCTAATAGGATCCAACAATACAGTAAAAGGATCATCCACCACAACCAAGTGGGATTTATCCCCGGGATGCAAGGGTGGTCCAACATTCGCAAATCAATCAATGTGATAGAACACATTAATAAGAGGAGGGAGAAGTACCATAGGGTCCTCTCAATTGATGCAGAAAAAGCATTTGACAAAATACAACATCCTTTCCTGATTCAAACTCTCCAGAGTATAGGGATAGAGGGAACATTCCTCAAGCTCATAAAATCCATCTATGAAAAACCCACAGCAAATATCATCCTCAATGGAGAAAAGCTGAGAGCCTTTCCCTTAAGATCAGGAACACGTCAAGGGTGCCCACTCTCACCACTGTTGTTCAACATAGTACTAGAAGTTCTAGCAACAGCAATCAGACAACAAAAAGAAATAAAAGGTATTCAAATTGGCAAAGAACAAGTCAAACTCTCTCTTTTCGCAGACAACATGACACTTTATGTGGAAAACCCAAAAGACTCCATCCCCAAATTACTAGAACTCATCTAGCAATTCAGTAACGTGGCAGGATACAAAATCAATGCACAGCAATCAGCTGCTTTCTTATACACTAACAACGCAACTGTAGAAAGAGAAATTAGAGAAACGATTCTATTTACAATAGCACCAAAAACCGTAAGATACCTTGGAATAAACCTAACCAAAGAGGTAAAGGATCTATACTCTAGGAACTACAGAACACTCATGAAAGAAATTGAAGAAGACACAAAAAGATGGAAAAATATTCCATGCTCATGGATCAGAAGAATAAACATTGTTAAAATGTCTATGCTACCCAGAGCAATCTATACCTTCAATGCCATCCCGATCAAAATTCCAATGACATTTTTCAAAGTGCTGGAACAAACAATCCTAAAATTTGCATGGAATCAGAAAAGACCCCGAATCGCCAAGGAGATGTTGAAAAAGAAAAACAAAGCTGGGGGCATCACGTTGCCTGATTTCAAGCTATATTACAAAGCTGTGATCACCAAGACAGCATGGCACTGGCACAGAAACAGACATACAGACCAATGGAACAGAACAGAGAACCCAGATATGGACCCTCAACTCTATGGTCAAATAATCTTTGACAAAGCATGAAAAAACATGCAATGGCAAAAAGACAGTCTCTTCAATAAATGGTACTGGGAAAATTGGACAGCCACATGCAGAAGAATGAAACTCGACCATTTTCTAACACCATTCACAAAGATAAACTCAAAGTGGATCAAAGACCTCAATGTGAGACAGGAAGCCATCAAAATCCTAGAGGAGAACATAGGCAGTAACCTCTTTGACATCGGCCACAGCAACTTCTTTCAAGATACATCTCCAAAAGCTAGTGAAACAAAAGCAGAAATGAACTTTTGGGACTTCATCAAGATAAAAAGCTTCTGCACAGCAAAGGAAACAGTCAACAAAACAAAGAGGCATCCCACAGAATGGGAGAAGATATTTGTAATGACACTACAGATAAAGGGCTGGTATCCAAAATCTATAAAGAACTTCTCAAACTCAACACCCAAAAAACAAATAATCAAGTCAAAAAGTGGGCAGAAGAGATGAACAGACACTTCCCCAAAGAAGACATACAAATGGCTAACAGACACATGAAAAAATGTTCATCATCATTAGCCATCAGGGAAATCCAAATCAAAACCACACTGAGATACCACCTTACACCAGTTAGAATGGCAAAAGTGGACAGGGAAAGAAACAACAAATGTTGGAGAGGTTGTGGAGAAAGGGGAACCTCTTACACTGCTGGTGGGAATGCAAGTTGGTACAGCCACTTTGGAAAACAGTGTGGAGGTTCCTCAAACATTTAAAAATAGAGCTACCCTATGACCCAGCAATTGCACTCCTGGGTATTGACCCCAAAGACACAGATGTAGTGAAAAGAAGGGCCATATGCACCCCAATGTTCATAACAACAATGTCTGCAATAGCCAAACTGTGGAAAGAGCCGAGATGCCCTTCAACAGATGAATGGATAAAGAAGATGTGGTCCATATATACAATGGAATATTACTCAGCCATCAGAAAAGATGAATACCCAACTTTTACATCAACATGGATGGGACTGGAGGAGATTATGCTAAGTGAAATAAGTCAAGCAGAGAAAGTCAATTATCATATGGTTTCACTTATTTGTGGAACATAAGGAATAACATGGAGGACATTCGGAGAAGGAAGGGAAAATGGGCAGGGGGAATTGGAGGGAGAGATGAACCATGAGAGACTATGGACCTGAGAAACAAACAGGGTTTTAGAGGGGAGGGGGGAGGGGGGATTGGTTAGCCCGGTGATGGGTATTAAGGAGGGCACATACTGCATGGAGCACTGGGTGTTATACGAAAACAATGGATCGTGGATTACTACATCAAAAACTAATGATGTATTGTATGGTGACTAACATAACATAATAAAATTAAAAAAAAAAAAAGAAACCTACAGTTTTGTATATGATTGAATTAAGTTCGTATCAAATCAAACTACATCATTATAACATTAGGATGTTATATTTTATACCATTATAACGACAAAGAAAATATCTAATGATTATGCACAAAACTGAGATGGGAATTAAAATGTGTCCTGGTTCAAAAAAGTCAACTAAACAAAAAAAGAAGCAGAGGGGCCTGGGTGGCTCAGTTGTTAGGTGTCTGCCTTCGGCTCAGGTCCTGGGATTGAGCCCCATATCAGGCTCCTCCCACGCTTGTGTTCCCTCTCTCACTGTCTCTCTCTGTCAAATAAATAAATAAAAACTTAAAAAAAAAAAAGGCAGCAATGGAGAAAATGATGAAAAAAAGCAGTAAGACAAACAAAAAGTATCAAAATGGCAAAAGTAAATTCTTACTCATCAGTACTTACTTAAAACACAAATGGATTAAACCCTCAATTAAAAGGCATAGACTGAGAGGGAGGAGCAAGATAGCGGAGGACTAGGAGACCTAAATTTCGTCTGGTCCCAGGAATTCAGGTAGATAGGGATCAAACCATTCTGAACATCTATGAACTCAACAGGAGACCGAAGAAAAGAATAGCAGCAACTCTCTGAACAGAAAAGCGACCCCTTTATGGAAGGTGGGATGTGCGAAGAAGTGAATCCGAGACGATATTCGGGAAGATAGACGGCGCAGGGGAGGGAGCCTCCGTCAGCCACTACTATCAAGTGACAGAGCAGTGGAGCACAAAATCGGAACTTTTAAAAGTCGGCTCCGCTGAGGGACGTCGCTACAGTGGCTAAGCTGAGGGTGGAACCCTCGCTGAGACAGTGTGGTCTCAGGACCCTTGGGGTCACAGAAAGACCAGGGGTGCCTGAGTATGGCAAAGCTCCCAGATATTGGATCAGGGAAGCTGGCTGCACAGACAGAGCTGAGGAGTGGGCGCTCAGCTTAGGGATGCTGTAAACTGTGATCCGTGGCACAGTCGGGCCACTAATCTTCCAGCAGGGACCCAACAAGTGGCAGATCCAGGGAGACTCCCCTTCCTCCCCAGGGAGGAGCGGCACAGGAGCACACCACAGGAATCTGCTGGGTTTGGAGACTCCACACGGGCTCGAGTGCCAGAGATAGAAACGCCCATTCACAGTGAGTCACAGGCCGGGGGAGCACGGAGTGCGGCCTGAGACCGGAGATACAGGAGTGATTGAATGCTTTTCTCTGGGGGCACACTGAGGAGTGGGGCCCCGAGTTCCCGGCTCCTCTGGGACGGAGAATGGGAGGCTGCCATTTTCACTGTCATCCTAAAAAGCTGTACGGAAAGCTTGCAGGGAACAAAAGCTCCCAAGAACAAACCCGAGCAGATGACTTAGCCCAGCCCCCAGCAAGGGCGGTGCAATTCTGCCTCCGGCAAAGGCATCTGAGAACCATGGCGACAGGCCCCTCCCCCAGATCAGCAAGAACAGCCAGCCACGACCAAGTTTACCTATCAATGAAAAGAGAACTCCACCACTAAGGGAATACTGCACATAGAATTCATGGCTTTTTCTCCCATGATTCTATAGTCTTTCAAAGTTAATTTTTTTAATTTTCTTATTTTTTTCTTTTTCTTTTTTGGAATTTTTCTTTTTCCCTTTTTCAACCAACATCTTATCAATCCCTTTTTAAAAAATCTTTTTTATTTTTCAGTTTTACACTGATATTCTATCACTTCATTGTAGTTAACCTTATTTTTGGTATATATATAAGCTGTTCTCTCTTTCACATTTTGGGATATACTTTCTTCTAACAGACCAAAATATACCCTAAATCTCTAGTGTATGGCTTTGTTCTAGTCTCCTGCTTGATCACATTCTCTCCCTTTTTTGTGTTTTAAATTTCTCTTCTTTCTTTTTTCAACCAAGTTCTTATCAATTCCTTTAATAAAATCTTTTATACTTTTCATCTTTACATTCATATTCCATCCCATCGCATTTACCCTTATTTTTGTACATATGTAAGTTTTCTTTCTTTAAAATTTTGGGAGGCAGTTTCTTCAAACAGACCAAAATACACCCAAATTCTAGTGTGTGGCACTAATGTATTCACCAGCCTGAATAGATCTGATCATATTCTTTTTTTTCCTCTTTTCTTTCTTTCTCTTTCTTTTCCCCCGGTTTCAGGTCTCTTATGATTTGTTTAGTGTATATTTTTCTGGGGTCGATCTTACCCTGTTAGCATTGTGTTCTCTCATTCACCTATTCTCCTGTGGACAAAATGACAAGAAGGAAAAACTCACCTCAAAAAAAAAGAAAAAGAGGCAGTACCGACTACCAGGGACCTAATCAATACGGACATTAGTAAGATGTCGGAACTAGAGTTCAGAATGACAATTATAAACATAATAGCTGGGCTTGAAAAAAGCACAGAAGATATTAGAGAAACCCTTTCTGGAGAAATAAAAGAACTAAAATCTAACCAAGTCGAAATCAAAAAGGCTATTAATGAGGTGCAATCAGAACTAGAGGCTATAACTGCTACAACAAATGAGGCACAAGAGAGAATTAGTGATATAGAAAATCAAATGATGGAGAAAAAAGAAGCTGAGAAAAAGAGAGATAAAACAACTACTGGATCAAGAGGGCAGAATTCGAGAGATAAGTGATACCATAAGACAAAACAACATTAGAATAATTGGGAGCCCAGAAGAAGAAGAAAGAGAGAGAGGGGCAGAAGGTATATTGGAGCAAATTATAGCAGAGAACTTCCCTAATTTGGGGAAGGAAACACGCATCAAACTCTAGGAAGCACAGAGAACCCCCCTCAAAATCAATAAAAATAGGTCAACACCCCGACATCTAATAGTAAAACTTATGAGTCTCAGAGACAAAGAGAAAATCCTGAAAGCAGCTCGGGAGAAAGGATATGGAACCTACAATGGTAGAAACATTATATTGGCGACAGACCTATCCACAGAGACCTGGCAGGCCAGAAAGGACTGGCATGATATAGTCAGAGCACTAAATGAGAAAAATATGCAGCCAAGAATACTATATCCAGCTAGACTGTCATTGAAAATAGAAGGAGAGATAAAAAGCTTCCAGGACAAACAAAAACTAAAGGAATTTGCAAACACAAAACCAGCCCTACCAGAAATATTGAAAGGGGTCCTCTAAGCAAAGAGAGAGCCTAAAAGCAACATACACCAGAAAGGAACAGAGACAATATACAGTAACAGTCACCTTACAGGCAATACAATGGCACTGAATTCATATCTTTCAATAGTTACCCTGAATGTAAATGGGCTAAATGCCCCAATCAAAAGACAAAGGCTATCAGATCAGATAAAGAAACAAGACCCGATGATATGCTGTCTACAAGACTCATTTTAGACCCAAAGACACCCCCAGATTGAAAGTGAGGGGGTGGAAAACCATTTACCATGCTAATGGACACCAAAAGAAAGCTGGGGTGGCAATCCTTATATCACACAAATTAGATTTTAAACCACAGACTGTAATAAGAGATGAGGAAGGACACTATATCGTACTTAAAGGGTCTATCGAACAAGAAGATCTAACAATTGTAAATATCTATGCCCCTAACATGGGAGCAGCCAAATACATAAGGCAATTAATAACAAAATCAAAGAAACACATCGACAAAAATACAGTAATAGTGGGGGACTTTAACACCCCCCTCACTGAAATGGACAGATCATCTAAGCAAAAGATCAACAAGGAAATAAAGACTTTAAATGACACACTGGACCAAATGGACTTCACAGATATATTCAGAACATTCCATCCCAAAGCAACAGAATACACATTCTTCTCTAGTGCCCATGGAATTTTCTCCAGAATAGATCAAATCCTAGGTCACAAATCAGGTCTCAACTGGTACCAAAAGATTGAGATCATTCCCTGCATATTTTCAGACCACAATGCTTTGAAACTAGAACTCAGTCACACGAGGAAACTCAGAAAGAACTCAAATACGTGGAGGCTAAAGACCATACTACTAAAGAATGAATGGGTCAACCAGGAAATTAAAGAAGAATTTTAAAAAATCATGGAAACAAATGAAAATGAAAACACAACTGTTCAAAATCTTTGGGATGCAGCAAAGGCAGTCCTAAGAGGAAAGTATGTAGCAATACAACCCTTTCTCAAGAAACAAGAAAGGTCTCAAATACACAACCCAACCCTACACCTAAAGAAGCTGGAGAAAGAACAGCAAATAAAGCCTAAACCCAGCAGAAGAAGAGAAATAAGAAAGATCAGAGCAGAAATCAATGAAATAGAAACCAAAAGAACAGTAGAACAACCGAAACTAGGAGCTGGTTCTTTGAAAGAATTAACAAGACTGATAAAGCCCTGGCCAGCCTTATCAAAAAGAAAAGAGAAAGGACCCAAATCAACAAACTTATGAATGAAAGAGGAGAGATCACAACCAACACCGAACAAATACAAACAATTATAAGAACATATTATGAGCAAGTATATGCCAGCAAATTAGATAACCTGGAAGAAATGGACGCATTCCTAGAGATGTATCAACTACCAAAACTGAACCAGGAAGAAATAGAAAACCTGAACAGACCTATAACCACTAAGGAAATTGAAGCAGTAATCAAAAATCTCCCAACAAACAAAAGCCCAGGGCCAGATGGCTTCCCAGGGGAATTCACCAAACAATTAAGAAGAATTAATACCTATTCTTCTGAAAATGTTCCAATAAATAGAAATGGAAGGAAAATTTCAAGCTCGTTTTATGAGGCCACCATTACCTTCATCCCCAAACCAAAGACCCCATCAAAAAGAATTACAAACCAACATCCTTGATGAACACGGATGCAAAAATTCTCACCAAAATACTAGCCAATAGGATCCAACAGTCCATTAAAAGGATTATTCACCATGACCAAGTGGGATTTATCCCTGGGCTGCATGGTTGGTTCAACATCCACAAATCAGCGTTGGTGGTATAGTGGTGAGCATAGCTGCCTTCCAACATCCGCAAATCAATCAACGTGATACAATACATTAATAAAAGAAAGAACAAGAACCATATGATCCTCTCAATAGATGCAGAAAGAGCATTTGACAAAGTACAGCATCCTTTCTTGATCAAAACTCTACAGAATATAGGCATACAGGGTACATACCTCAAGGTCATAAAAGCCATCTATGAAAAACCCACAGCGAATATCATTCTCAATGGGGAAAAACTGAGAGCTTTCCGCCTAAGGTCAGGAACATGGCAGGGATGTCCACTATCACCACTGCTATTCAACATAGTATTAGAAGTCCTAGCCACAGCAATCAGACAGCAAAAAGAAATAAAAAGCATCCGAATCGGCAAAGAAGAAGTCAAACTCTCACTCTTTGCAGAGGATATGATACTTCATGTGGAAAACCCAAAAGACTCCCCCCCAAAACTGCTAGAACTCATACAGGAATTCAGTAAAGTGGCAGGATATAAAATCAGTGCACAGAAATCAGTGGCATTCCTATACACCAACAACAAGACAGAAGAAAGAGGAATTAAGGAGTCGATCCCATTTACAATTATACCCAAAACCATAAGATACCTAGGAATAAATCTAACCAAAGAGGCAAAGGATCTGTACTCAGAAAATTATAAAATACTCATAAAGAAATTGAGGAAGACACAAAGAAATGGAAAAACGTTCCATGCTCATGGATTGGAAGAACAAATATTGTGAAGATGTCAATGCTACCTAGAGCAATCTACACATTCAATGCAATCCCCATCAAAATACTATCCACTTTTTTCAAAGAAATGGAACAAATAACCCTAAAATTTGTATGGAACCAGAAAAGACCTCGAATAGCCAGAGGAATGTTGAAAAAGAAAAGCAAAGCTGGACTTCAAGCTCTATTACAAAGCTGTCATCATCAATACAGTATGGTACTGGCACAAAAACAGACACATAGATCAATGGAACAGAACAGAGCCCAGAAATGGACCCTCAACTCTATGGTCAATTAATCTTCGAGAAAGCAGGAAAGAATGTCCAGTGGAAAAAAGACAGTCCCTTCAACAAATGGTGTTGCGAAAATTGGACAGCCACATGCAGAAGAATGAAACTGGACCATTTCCTTACACCACTCACAAAAATAGACTCAAAATGGTTGGAGGACCTAAATGTGAGACAGGAGTCCATCAACATCCTAAAGGAGAACACAGGTAGCAACCTCTTCGACCTCAGCCGCAGCAACTTCTTCCTAGAAACATCGCCAAAGACAAGGGAAGGGCAAAAATGAACTATTGGCATCTCATCAAGATAAAAAGCTTTTGCACAGCAAAAGAAACAGTCAACAAAACCAAAAGACAACTGACAGAATGGAGAAGATATTTGCAAATGACATATGAGATAAAGGGCTAGTATCCAAAATCTATTAAGAACTTCTTAAACTCAACACCCAAAGAAAAAATGATCCAATCAAGCAATGGGCAGAAGACATGAACAGACATTTCTCCAAAGAAGACATCCAAACGGCCAACAGACACATGAAAAAGTGCTCAACATCACTCGGCATCAGGGAAATCCAAATCAAAACCTCAATGAGATATCACCTCACACCAGTCAGAATGGCTGAAATTAACAAGTCAGGAAATGACAGATGTTGGCGGGGATGCACAGAAAGGGGAACCCTCCTACACTGTTGGTGGGAATGCAAGCAGGTGCAGCCCCTCTGGAAAACAGTAAGGAGGTTCTTCAAAAAGTTGAAAATAGAGCTACCATACGATCCAGCAATTGCACTACTGGGTATTTACCCCAAAGATACAAAAATGTAGGGATCCGAAGGGGTACGTGCACCCCGATGTTTATAGCAGCAATGTCCACAATAGCCAAACTGTGGAAAGAGCCAAGATGTCCATCGACAGATGAATGGATACAGAAGATTTGGTATATATATACAATGGAATATTATGCAGCCATCAAAAGGAATGAGATCTTGCCATTTGCAACAATGTGGATGGAACTGGAGGGTCTTATGCTGAGTGAAATAAGTCAATCAGAGAAAGACATGTATCATATGACCTCACTGGTATGAGGAATTCTTAATCTCAGGAAACAAACTGAGGTTTGCTGGAGTGGTCAGGGATGGGAAGGATGGTGTGGCTACATGATAGACACTGGGGAGGGTATGTGCTATGGTGAGCGCTGTGAAGTGTGCAAGACTGTTGAATCACAGATCTGTACCTCTGAAGCAAATAATACATTGTATGTTTAAAAAAGAAGAAGAAGAAGAAGAAGATAGCAGGAGGGGAAGAATGAAGGGGGGCAAATCGGAGGGGGAGATGAACCATGAGAGACTATGGACTCTGAAAAACAAACTGGGGGTTCTAGATGGGAGGGGGGTGGGAGGATGGGTTAGCCTGGTGATGGGTATTAAAGAGGGCACGTTCTGCATGGAGCACTGGGTGTTATATGCAAACAAAGAATCATGGAAGACTACATCAAAAACTAATGATGTAATGTATGGTGATTAACATAACATAATAAAATTAAATTTAAAAAAGGCATAGATTGAAAAAAAGGATTAAAAGATGATGTAAATACTGGTTATCTACAAAAGACCCAACTTAAATTAAAAGACACAAATAAGCTGTAAATGAAAGAATGACAAAAGATATTTCATGAACACCATACCTAAAAAAGCAGGGGTGACTACACAGCAGATAATTGAACCTTAAGTCAAGAAAATATATTGGCAAAAGATATTGTACATTGATAAAAGAGTCAATTAATCAAGAAGATATAACACTAATAAATATAAATGCACCAACAACAGAGCCCCAAGATATATGAAACAAACATTGACAGAATTAAAAGGAGTTCTATAATAACAGTTTGGAGACATCAACACCCAACTTTCAATAAAGCAAAAAAGAAGCCAGAAAAGATCAATAAGAAAATAGAAAACGTGAACAACACTATAAAACAATTTACCGTAACAGATATATAGGTAACATTCACTCAACAGCAGGATACGAATTTTCACAAGTATATGTGAAACATTCTAAAGTAGAAACCACATGTTGTGGCACACAACAAGCCTTAAAAATTATAAAGGATGGAAATCATAAAAAGTATCTTTTCTACTCAAAATTGAAAGAAGCTGGAAATCAGTAACAGAAGGAAAACTGGAAAAAATGCAAATATGTGGAAATTAACCAAGACACACTTAAAAAAAAACAATGGGTCAAATAAGAAATCACAGGAGAAATTAGAAAAAACCTTCAGAAAAAGGAAAACAAAACCACAGAAAGCTAAAACTAAAGGAATTCAGCAAAAGCAGTGCTAAAAGGGGAATAATGGCACTAAACACATACATTAAAAGAAAATAATATCACAAATCAAGAACTCTACTTAAAGAAGTAGAAAAAGAAGAGCAAACTAAACCTAACCTATTGAATGGTAGGAAATAATAAAGATTAGAACAGACATAAATAAAACAGACACTAGGAAAAAAAGAAAATCAATATAATCAATAGTTGGTTCTTCAAAAAGTAAAATATTCATAAACCTTAGACTAAGACAAAAAGAGTGGACTGAAATTACTATAACCTGAAATAAAAGTGGGGACATTACAAGCATAATTTTATGGAAAAAATAATTATGAAAAATACCATGAATGATTGTACAGCAATAAAATAAATAACCTAGATGAAATGGAAAAATTTCTAGAAACACAATCTACCAGAGGAGACTCATGAGGGAAAAGAAAAACTGCACAGACCACTAAACTAATAAGAACACTGAATCAGTAATCAAAACTTCCAACAAAGAACACGACTAGATAGTTTCCCTGATGAATTCTACCAAACATTTCAAAAATAGTATCAATCCTTCTCAAATTCTTCAAGGAATCTGAAGAGGAGGGAACACTTTGCAATTCACTCAATGAATCCAGTAATAACCTGATTTGAAACCCAGACTGATCACCTATAAGAAAACTACAGATTCTATATGAATACAGATTAAAAAATCCACAAAAAATTCTGGCAAACCAATTTCAACAGCACATTAACATAATTGTCCAATGTGACAAAAGGAAAAAATCTTCATAACATAGGATTTGGCAATGATATCTTCAGTATGACACCAAAAGCACAAGCAATGAAAGGAAAATTAGACAAACTGGACTTCATCAAATTTTATAACTTTTGTGCAAAGGACACATCAATACAGTTAAAGGTAATCCACAAATGGGAGAAATATTTGCAAATCACATATATGATAAGGAATTAATATACAGAAAATATAAAGAACACATGCACCACTGCACAACTGTTTTCTGGGACAAGCTGGCCCCACCCACAGTGCAGAGACCCTCCCACAGAGGACTAGCGTGGGAACACACGGGTCTTTGCGGGTCTTTGAAGTGTGAGGTTTTGAAACACAGCTATGTCTGAGATAAAACACGAGAGTCCTGCACCACCTTGCAGGCTGACAGCTCAGTCACGAAAAAAGTGAAGGTGGGAATCTGAAAGAAGGTGGGGACAAAAAGGGGTGACTCTTTGGTCATCTATAACGGTTTCATGAAGAGTGGTGGGCGTAAATTTCCCACTCCTCAGATTAGAAAAGGGAAAGAAGCTATTTTACTCCACACCCACCAGCAATAATGACCTGAGCTAAACAGTGCCACCAAATGGTAAACGGAGCTGCTACAGCAAGCCCCGCCCCACTGCACCCTGGAGGTGGAAGAAACATGTTCAACATCATTAGTCATATAGAAAATGCAAATCAAAACCGTAAGACATTACTTCACATCCATTATCCCCCCCCAAAAAAAACCCCAGAAAATAAGAGAAAAGAAATAAGGAAAGAAAGAAAGAAAAGAAAATTGTTAGTGAAAATGCGGAGAAATTAAAACCTGTATATATTGCTGGTGGCAACATAGAATGGTGCAGGTGTTGTGGAAAGTGGTATGGCAATTCCTCAAAAAATTACATCCAGAATTATGTTATGTTCAGCAATTCCACTTCTGTGTATATACGCAATGGAATGGAAAGCAGGAACTTGAAGAGATATATCTGTACACCCATGTTTATAACAGCACTATTCACAACAGGCAAAAGGTGGAAGAAACCCAAGTATCCACTGACATATAATCGGATAAATATAATATATGTATACCATATTTTATTCATCCTTAGAAAGTAATGAAATTCTGATAGCTAATATAAAATGGAGTAATTTTTTTTTTTAAAGATTTTATTTATTTATTTGACAGTGAGATTGACAGCGAGAGAGGGAACACAAGCAGGGGGGAGTGGGAGAGGGAGAAGCAGGCTTCCCGCTGAGCGGGGAGCCCGATGCAGGGCTTGATCCCAGGATCCTGGGATCATGACCTGAGCCGAAGGTAGACACCCAACAACTGAGCCACCAAGGCGCCCCTAAAATGGAGTAATCTTGAAAACATTATGCCATATGAAATAAGCTGGACAGAAAAGGACAAATATTGTAGGATTCCATTTATATGAGGTACCTAGAACAGACAAATACTTAGAGACAGAAAATAAAAGAGAGGTTAAAAGGGGCTGGGAAGAATGGGGTTTATTTTTAGATGTGTAGAGTCTTCTGTTTAGGATAATGGTAAATTCATGAAAACAAATGGTGGTGATGATTGCATAACACTGTGAATGCACTTCTTTGAATTGTGCACTTAAAACACTTAAATTGTAAATAATTTTGGCGGGGGGGTGGAGGTGGGACAGGCAGAAAAAGAGAGAGAAAGAGAGGGAGAGAGAGAATCTTAAGAAGGCTCCACACCCAGCATGGAGCCCAATGTGAGGCTCAATCTCACAACATTGAGATCATGTCCTGAGCCGAAGTCAAGAGTCGGACACTTAACCGACTGAGCCACCTAGGCTCCTAAGTAAATAATTTTCTTAGAAAAGGAGCCAAAGAAGCACAACAGAAGTCATTCTAATATGTAACAGGATACTCCCAATTTAGTGAAAAATGTTCCAACAACCTAACCGTCCCTCAAAAGAGGATGTGGAGATGGAAAGGACTGACGGTACTATATCCATTCAACAGATAAGTTGTACCACAGTTAAGGGCAGACACAACATGTAAAACTTTCAAAACATCAAGGAAAAGGAAAAAAGGCAAGTTGAAGAAAACCACAAAAATATATAAGATAGATCTGTGCATTCCATGGTATGTTGAAAACAAATGTACACTTAAGATTAGTACATTTCACTGAATGTAAATTTTACATAAAAAGGAAAGCTTCTAAATCTTTACAAATTCCAGCTAACAATATGCATGCTAGGAGCGCCTGGGTGGCTCAGTTGGGTTAAGTGTCCAACTCTTATCTCGGCTCAGGTCTTGATCTCATGGTTGTGAGTTCGAGCCCCACATTGGGCTCCATGCTGGGTGTGGAGCCTACTTAAAAATATGGTTTTTTTTAATTTTTAAAAAAGATATGCATGCTAAAGCATTTGGGTTAAGTGAAATGATTCTACAATTGACACTAAAATGCATAAGAAATGTAGGGGCGCCTGAGTGGCTCAGTCGGTTAAGCGGCTGCCTTCGGCTCAGGTCATGATCCCAGAGTCCTGGGATCGAGCCCCACATCGGGCTCCCTGCTCCTTGGAGAGCCTGCTTCTCCCTCTCCCTCTGCCTGCCTCTCTTGCCTACTTGTGCTCTCTCTCTCTCGGTCAAATAAATAAATAAAATCTTAAAAAAATAAAAAATAAAAATAAAATGCATAAGAAATGTAATAACTGATAGATTAGTAGATAAACAGAAATGTAATAAACCAAGTATACTAAAACATTAATGGAAGACTCAAGGAGGTGAGCTTATGGGAAATCACTGTGAAATTCTGTTCACCTTGCTGTATGTTGGAACTTTTCAAAATAAAACATTGGAAAAGAGAGATGGAGTAGATATATTATTACCACATAAAGTAGGTAAGATTTTGGATGAAGGAAAATTACAGAGATAAAAGGGTACATTACTTATTGATAATGGATCAATCCACTAGAAAGACAACAATCCTACAAGTACATGTACCTAACAACAGAGCTTCAACACACAAGAAGAAAAAACTGAGAACTGCAAGGAGAAAACAACAAATCAACAATTATACTTAGAGACCTCAACATTGCTCTCTCAATATTAGAACATCGTAAAACATATGAGACCTGTTGAGATACCACCTTACACCAGTTAGAATGGCAAAAATGGACAGGGAAAGAAACAACAAATGTTGGAGAGGTTGTGGAGAAAGGGGAACCCTCTTACACTGTTGGTGGGAATGCAAGTTGGTACAGCCACTTTGGAAAACAGTGTGGAGGTGCCTCAAACATTTAAAAATAGAGCTACCCTCTGACCCAGCAATTGCACTCCTGGGTATTGACCCCAAAGACACAGATGTAGTGAAAAGAAGGGCCATATGCACCCCAATGTTCATAGCAGCAATGTCCGCAATAGCCAAACTGTGGAAAGAGCCGAGATGCCCTTCAACAGATGAATGGATAAAGAAGATGTGGTCCATATATACAATGGAATATGACTCAGCCATCAGAAAGGATGAATACCCAACTTTTACATCCACATGGATGGGACTGGAGGAGATTATGCTAAGTGAAATAAGTCAAGCAGAGAAAGTCAATTATCATATGGTTTCACTTATTTGTGGAACATAAGGAATAGCATGGAGGACATTAGGAGAAGGACGGGAAAATGGGGGGGGGGATTGGAGGGAGAGATGAACCATGAGAGACTATGGACTCTGAGAAACAAACAGGGTTTTAGAGGGGAGGGGGGATTGGTTGGCCCAGTGATGGGTATTAAGGAGGGCATGTACTTCATGGAGCACTGGGTATTATATGAAAACAATGGATCGTGGATCACCACATCAAAAACCAATGATGTATTGTATGGTGACTAACATAACATAATAAAATTTAAAAATAAAAAAATAAAAAAATAAAAAAAAAATATGAGACCTGAAATATAATCAACCAGCACAATTAATTAAAATTTATAGAATACTGCAGCTAGAAACAACAGAATATATAAAAGGAAAAAAATCAAAAAATATACAGCATTTCTAGGTTTTAAATTAGAGAAGACTCTGAACACAGTAAAAGTGAAACAAAAAAAATCAAAATTCATATAGCACAGTGCTTAACACAGTAAAGAAATTTATACCATTAAATACATATATTTTCTAAAAAGCAAGATCTAAAATCTACCTTAATTAGCTAGAAAAAGAAGAGTAAATGAAACCCAAAGAAGATGGATAAGATAAAGATAAGACTGGAAATCAATGAAATGGAAAAAAGTGAAACAAGAGAGTAATTAATGAAACCTAAAGCTGGTATTTTTGAAAATGAGGGTAAAATTGCTAAACCTCTAAAGAGACTAAACAAGGAAAAAAGATAAGACACAAATTATCAACAAAAGAAATGAAAGATGAGATGTCATAACAAAGCCTACAAAAAAACACGAAAAAAACCAGAATATTATGAACAAATTTACACCAATAAATTTGGCTATTGAAATGAAATGGGCAAATTTGTTAAAGACAAAATTTACCAAAACAGATCTAAGGAGAAACAGTCTAAATAGCCGTACATTTATTAAAGAAACTGAAGCTGTTAAAAAAACAAAACAAAAAAAAACCCCAGAAAACTACATGCCCATGATTCACTGGAGAATTCTATGAAACTTTTTTTTTTTTTAAGATTTTATTTATTAATTTGACAGAGAGAGACACAGTGAGAGGGAACACAAGCAGGGGGAGTGGGACAGGGAGAAGCAGGCTTCCTGCAGAGCAGGGAGCCCGATGTGAGGCTCGATCCCAGGACCCTGCGATCATGACCTGAGCCGAAGGCAGACGCTTAACAACTGAGCGACCCAGGCGCCCCTCTATGAAGCTTTTAAGAATGAAATAATATCTATTCTACAAATATTCATTAAGAAGACAGAAGAGGTGGGAACACTTCCCTACTCACTTTATATGAGAACAGTATTACTGTGATAGCAAAACCAGAAACATATATATAAGAAATCTTCAAAGGAACATGCATACTTAACACTGAGGTAAAAACACTGTTGAAATATTAGCAAAAGAAATACAACAGTAGAGGGGCGCCTGGGTGGCTCAGTTGTTAAGCATCTGCCTTCGGCTCAGGTCATGATCCCAGGGTCCTGGGATCGAGCCCCGCATCGGGCTCCTTGCTCTGCGGGAAGCCTGCTTCTCCCTCTCCCACTCCCCCTGCTTGTGTTCCCTCTCTCGCTGTGTCTCTCGCTGTCAAATAAATAAATAAAATCTTTAAAAAAAAAAAAAAAAAAAAAAAAAAAGAAATACAACAGTAGAGGCCCCTGGTTGGTGCAATCATTTAGGCACCTGGCTCTTGGTTTCGGCTGGGGTTGTGATCTCACGGTCATGGGATCTAGCCCTGCGTTGGGCTCTGCACTCGGTGCAGAGTCTGCTTGAGAATCTCTCCCTCTCCCTCTGCCCCTCCTGCTCATGCTCATTCTCTCTCTCTCTCAAGTAAATAAATCTTTTAAAAAAAAAAAAAAAGAAAGAAATACAACAATATATAAAAAGTGTAATGTACCATGACCAAGCAAGGCTTATTCTAGGAATGCAAGACTGATTTTCTAGATTTTTACCAAAGAGATACATTAAAAAGCATTTGAGGGGCGCCTGGGTGGCTCAGTCAAGCGTCTGCCTTCGGCTCAGGTCATGATCCCAGAGTCCTGGGATCGAGCCCTGCATCGGGCTCCCTGCTCCGCGGGAAGCCTGCTTCTCCCTGTCCCACTCCCCCTGCTTGTGTTCCCTCTCTCGCTGTGTCTCTCTCTGTCAAATAAATAAATAAAATCTTTAAAAAAAAAAAAAAAAAAGTATTTGAAGAAAGTAAGCATCCACCACCATACCTGGCAGGTGGTCTTGGCCAGTACCAACCCCCTCCCCACCCACCCTACCACATTTGATAGGTGGCCTCAGCTGGGACTGGTGTACCTCCAAAGTGGCACCTGAGGTTGATGGCTCCTGGGGGTAATGGTGGCTAACCCTGCCTACCAGCATACCTGCAAGAGTCTCAGCCCAGCCACAATAGGAAGATGCAGGCAGCCCACACAAGAGACAGCCCTGGTGGGCCTGGTTCTGGTGGACTAATGGGGACTGCACTTCTGCATCCCAGAGGATGTCTTGTACATAAAGCCACTCCTTCAAGACCAAGAGCAGTAGCTATTCTAATACATAAAAACAAACACAAAGAAACAAAAAGAGAAGACAGAAGAATGTGTTCCAAACAAAACAAGACAAAACCTCAGAAAAAGAACTAAACAAACAGAGATAAGCAATCTACCTGATAAAAAGTTCAAAGTAATGGTCATCAAGATGTTCATCAAACTCAGGAAAAGAACAGATAAACAGAGTGAGAACGTCAATAGAAAATATTTAAAAAGAACCAATCAGAGCAAAAGAATACAATATTATTGTATATTTGATGAAAAAAATTGAAGATGATACAAATATATGAAAAGATGTACCACGCTCATGTAATATTGTTAAAATGTCCATACTACCCAAAGTGATCTACAGACTCAATGCAGTATCTATCAAAATACCAACAGCATTTTCTACAGAACTAAAACAAAGAATCCTAAAATTTGTATGTAATCACAAAAGACCCCAGATAGCCAAAGCAATCTTGAGAAAAAAGAACAAAGCTAGAGGTATTTGGAAGTAGCACCAGATTTCAAACTGTACTACAAAGCTTATAGCTACAAAGCTAATGAAAACAGTATGGTACTAGCACAAAAAAAAAAAAAAAAAACACATACATAGATCAGTGGAACAGAAGTGAGAACCCAGAAATAAACCCACACTTATACAGTCAATTAATCTACCATGAAGAATGTAAGAATATACAATGGGAAAAAGATGCAGTCTTCAATAAATGTTACTGGGAAAACTGGATAGCTACATGAGAAAGAATGAAATAAACCACTTTCTTATACCCTGCACAAAAACAGACTCAAAATAAAGTCCTAAATGTAAAACCTCAAACCCTAAGACTCCTAAAAGAAACCACAGGCATCAAACTGTAGGACATAAGTCTTAGCAATACCTTTTTGAATTTATATCCTCAAGGAAGGGCAACAAAATGCAAAAATAAGTAACGGGGACTACCTCAAACTAAAAAGTTTATGCACAGCAAAGGAAGACATCAACAAAATGATTAGGCAACCTAATGAAGGGGAGAAGATATTTGTAAATGATATACCTGATAAGGGATTAATATCTAAAATATATAAAGAACTCACACAACTCAACATACACACACACAAAAACAATCCAATTACAAAATGGGCAGAGAACCTGAACAGACATTTTTCAAAGAAGACAAACAAATGACCAGGAGACACATGAAGAAAATGCTCAACATCACTCATCATAAGGGAAATGCAAATCAAAGCAACAATGAGATATCACCTCACACAAATCAGAATGGCTAGTATCAAAAAGACAAGAAATAGTAAGTGTTGATGAAGATGTGGGAAAAAGGGAAGCCTCGTTCACTACTGATACGGGAATAAAAATTGGTACGACTACTATGGGAAACAGTATGGAGGTTCCTCAAAATGATCAAATAGAGAGACCATACAATCCCGCTATTCCACTCTGGGTATTTATCCAAAGAAACTGAAAACACTAATTCAAAAAAAGATATATGCACCTCTATGGTAAGTGCAGCATTATTTACAATAGCCAAGATATGGAAACAACCTAAGTGCCCATCAATAGATTAATGTATAAAGAAGATGTGTTGTGTGCGTGTGTGTGTGTGTATTACTCAGCTATAAGAAAAGAATAAAATCTTACCATTTGCGACAATATGGATGGACTTAGAGGGCATTATGCAAAGTGAAATAATTTAGAGAAAGATAAATACCATATTATTTCATTTATATGCAGAATCTATAACAAAATAAAATAAAAACACATTGAAATACAGAGAACAAACTGGTGGTTGCCAGAGGGGAGGGAGGTAGAGTGGATGAGTGAAGTAAAAGCAATCAAGAGGTACAAACTTCCAATTATACAATAAATAAGTCACAGGGAACTAAAGTACTGTGAATACTAAAGTATAGGGAATATAATCAATAATATTGTAATAAAACATTGCTGACAGATGGCAACTAGAATTACAGTGCTGATCATTTCATAATGTATATAAATGCTGAATCACTATGTTGTCCACCTGAAACTAATATAATATTGTATGTCAACTATACTTCAATTAAAAAAGAGAAATTAAGGGACACCTGTGGCTCAGTCGGTTAAGTGTCTTGACTCTTGATTTCAGCTAAGATCATGATCTCAGGGTCATGAGATCGAGCCCTGTGCTGGGCTCTGCACTGAGCATAGAACCTGCTTAAGATTCTCTTCCTCTCCCTCTGCCCCTCCCCCCTACTTGTACACACACTCCCTCTTTCTCTCTCTCTAAAAAAAAGAGTAAGAGTGAAATTACATCCATTTATAATTTTAAAACAGAAATTAACAATAGGTTTGAAAGAAATTAGTGAAGTGGTTAGGTATGTAAGGATATGATTGTAAAGGTAGAAAATTGTCAAGAATCTACAAAAAAGCTACTTGAACTAGTTAAGAGAATTTAGCTAAATCACAGAATACAAAGTCATTAAATCACTTGAAATTTCATTTATCATGACATCAGAAAACATGAACTACTTACAGAAAAACTTAGCAAAATATATGCTAGATTTGTATAATGAAAAGTATGAAACACTGCTAAGAGAAATCAAAGGAAAACTACATAAATGGAGAGACATACTATATTCATGTAACAGGAGAAAAACACTGCTAAGATGTCACTGATCAAAAGATCCAACATAATCCCAATAAAAGTTCCAGAAGGACTCTTATGAAAAGTGGCAAGATGATACTAAAATTTATATGGAAATGCAAGTAACAGTTAATAGCCAAAACAATTCTGAAAAAGTAGAACAAAGATGTAGGAGTCACAGTATCTGATTTCAAGATTTACTATAAAATACAAGGTTACAGTAATCAAAACAGTATGGTATTAGTTTAAGGATAGACATATAGATCAACTGATTCACAAATATGTGATAAGTTGATTTTTTACAAAGATGCAAAGTAATTCCATGAAGAAGTAAGTCTTACAACACATGATAGAGGAATAACTGACTATATTGGAATAAAATATGAATCTTCACCCATATCTCACATATCATTAACATGCTAAAATTAACATGAAAGAAATCACAAACTCTAACTTAAAAATAAAAAGTACATGGGGCGCCTGGGAGGCTCAGTCATTAAGCATCTGCCTTCAGCTCAGGTCACAATCCCACGGTCCTGGGGTCCAGCCCCACATCAGGCTCCCTGCTCTGCAGGGAGCCTGCTTCTCCCTCTCCCACTCCCGCTGCTTGTGTCCCCTCTCTCGCTGTGTCTCTCTCTAATAAATAAATAAAATCTAAGAAAAAAAAGAAAAATACCTAATTTTGAGAAGAAATCAGAGAGGAAAATATTTGCAACCTTGGGGTAAACCAAGATTTTTTAAATAGGACACACACATGCACACCAAAAAAAAAAAAAAAAAAAGCAAACATTAAAAAACTGATGAGTAACACTTTATCAAAATTCAAATCTTCTGCTTTTTTGAAAGATACCATTAAAGAAATGAAAAGAGAAGTCACAAAGGAAGAAAATATACAAAATACATAAACCTTAAAAATGACTTGTATAAAAAATAAAGAACTATCTTAACTAAATAAAAAGACAAAACTCCCGGGGCGCCTGGGTGGCTCAGTCGTTAAGCGTCTGCCTTCGGCTCAGGTCATGATCCCAGAGTCCTGGGATCGAGCCCCGCGTCCGGCTCACTGCTTGGCAGGAAGCCTGCTTCTCTCCCTTCTCCCACTCCCCCTGCTTGTGTTCCCATTCTCGCTGTGTCTCTGTCAAATAAATAAAATCTTTTAAAAAAAAAAAAAAAAGACAAAACTCCCCACACACAAAAAAGAGGAAAACATTTGAATAAACACATCACAAGGATATATAAATGGCCATTAAACCCATGAAAAGATGTTTAATCTCATTAGTCATCAGAGAAATGCAAATTAAAATAACAATGAAGTAACACTACACATCTATTAAAATGGCTGAAATGTTAAAAACTGCTAATAACTATTATTGGTAAGGACATGGAGAAACTGGAATTCTCATATATTGCTGATGGTAATTCAAAATGTTATAGCCACACTAGAAAACAATTTGGCAGTTTACTATAAAGCCAATCATCAAGTAATCTACATAGGCTCATACATATTACAGAAATTATGTCAATAATTAATAATCTTCCAAAACAGAAAGCATCACTGGTGGGTTTAGGGGTGAATTCAACAAACATTTAAGGAAGACATTATACCAATGCTCTACAATCTATTTTAGAAGATAAAGCAGAGGGAACACTTCCTAATTCAATATATCAGGCCAGCATTACCCTAATACCAAGACATGATATGAAACTACAAACCAATATCTCTCATAATCATAAATGCTAAAATCCTCAACAAACTGTTAGCAAATAAAATCCAAAAATGTATTAAAAGAATTATACACCATAACCAAGTAGGATTTATCCCAGATATGGAACACTGGTTCAACATTCAAAAATCAACATAATCCATCATATCAACAGGCTTTAAAGATCACATGATCATAACAATAGATGCAGCAAAAGCATCTGACAAAGATCCAGCACCCACTCATGATAAAAATTCTCAGTAAATGAGAAAATAGAGGAGAACTTACACAACTTGATAAGTACCTACAAAAAAATCAATAGCTAACATAATGCTTAATGGTGAGAAACTATAAGCTTTCACACTAAGGTCAGGTAAAGGCAAGGATATCCCTTCTCACCGCTCCTTTTGAACATCATACCAGAAATTTTAGCTAATGCAATAAAACAAGAAAAGCAATTAAAAGGTACACAGAGGGGCGCCTGGGTGGCTCAGTCGTTAAGCGTCTGCCTTCGGCTCAGGTCATGATCCCAGGGTCCTGGGATCGAGTCCCACATTGGGCTCCCTGCTCGGCGGGAAGCCTGCTTCTCCCTCTCCCACTCCCCCTGCTTGTGTTCCCTCTCTTGCTGTGTCTCTCTCTGTCAAATAAATAAATACAATCTTAAAAAAAAAAAAAAAAGATAGATTGGGAAGGAAAAAATAAAACTGTCTTTGTTCACAGATGAAATGATCTCATATAAAGAAAATCCAAAACAACTACTGAAAAAATCCAGGAACTAAGTGATTAGAGCAAGGTTGCAGGATATAAGGTTAATATATGAAAGATACTGCTTTCCTATACACTAGCAATGAAGAAATGGAACACTGGTTCCATTTGGCCATATGGTATGGTCCGCATACCATATGGCCCAGTAATACCACTTCTAGATATTTTTCCAAGGGAAACGAAAGCATCTTTCTACACAAAGACCTGTACAGAAATACTTGTGACAAACTGATTCATAAGCCAAAAATAACCCAAATGTCCATCAATAAGTAAATAACCTGTAGCCCATCCATACAGTGGAATAGTACTCAACAATACAAACAACAAAGTACTTGGAACACATACACATGGATGAATCTCAAAACTGTTAAACTGAAAATTACATAAAAGAACATACTATGTGATTTCATTGACATGAAACTTTTAAAAAGACAAATATAATCTATAGTGAGAAAAGTAGATCACAGATTCCCTACAGTTAGGTATATAGGGTTCAGGACTGACCAAGAAGTACTGATTAAAGTTTTCTACATCTTAATTGTGGTAATGGCTACTGGGAAATACACTTTTGATAAAAATCCTTTGATTGTGAACTTAGTATAGGAAATACATCATACGTAATTGGTGGCTATACAAAACTATATTAAATTTTTTTGGAAATGGGGCGCCTGGGTGGCTCAGTCAGTTAAGCACCTGCCTTTGGCTCAGGTCATGATCTCACGGTCCTAGGATCAAGCCCCACATCGAGCTCCCAGCTCAGCAAGGAACCTGCTTCTCCTTCTCCCTCTTCCTCTGCCTGCCACTCCCCCTACTTGTACTCTCTCTCTGTCAAATAAATAAATAAGATCTTATAAATTAATTAATTAATTTCTTGGGACAGTTTACTTAAGCAAAACCATTGCAAGTGGCTCAGAATGGTGGAATGAACATATTTCTTTACTAAAATGATATGAAAGAACAAAAAAGTTATAATCCCACAGGTGAAAAAGAAGAAAAAGGAAGATCCTGACAGAAATGAAATGTCAACAAAACTGTGAAAGCTAGAAGGCATATGGACAAATGTCAAATGACATAACAAAATAAAGAAGGTTGAAACTTAAGTTCCCATGGAGGAGAAAAACAAGAATCACATATTTGATGTTCCTCAGAAGATTAAGGACAAGGAGGCATCAGTTAACACAAACAGTTCGGGAGAAGTGTGGAGTGAAAGCAGGAAAATTGGTTGAAAGGCTAAATTAAATAAGGAAGAGTCACAGGCCTACCAGATTGCCAAATTAGTCCATTATTAAAGTAAGGTGACTAACCCCCTTGAAAAATTCTGGGAAGTACAGTGCATGGGAAAATAAGTATCTAGGAAATAAGAGATCCAAAACAAGAAATGGGTGAGGAAATTCCCAGAAGAGTGAAAGTAGATGAAACAGACCAGATTAGAAGTGGGGGGGAAAGGCTCTATCAGTGTCATTTCAAAGAAAAAAAACTAAACTGATCATTCACCTGATGTGTTAAAGTTACTGAGGAATTTTAGGGTTTTGCTAAATACATAGGAAATTAAGTAGTCAAAAGTACGCAGAAAATAAGACAAAAAAATCCAAAACATTATTAACTCTAGGAAAAGCAAACAAAAAGGACAAAGGAATGTAATCATCATATACTATGTGTATATACACATGTATATGTGTATGTATGAGAAATATATGCAATATACACTACGTAGCCCTTTTGTGAATATTTACATAGTTATAGTCATGCAAACAATGAAAATTATTCCACCAGAACTGTGGTATAACCATACTGAGAGAATGGGAGGAGGAAACTCTGTCTTTGGCAGGCAGTATATGAGAACTAAATCCACAACTATCATATAATAATGGTAATGTCTAAAACTGAAAAATAAAGAAATAGCATTATAAGCATATTAAACAGAAACATACAAGTAAAAGCAAAGAACAGCTAGAAGAATTGAGTCATTACCTTTGAGTAGAGTCTGGGTAAAACAGAAGACTATTGATTTTTCAACGTAGCCTTACGGTAATACTTGATTTTTAAAAAGCACACAGATTCAATTTAGTAAACAAAAAAAGTTAATTAGAAAATAAACATTATAAAACAATGAAAAGTACAGGGAACACGTTAATATATATTCAAATTATATGAAATGAAAGGGAGAGGAAAATACAGCATATACCACATACAGTGACTGCATTTATGTGAAACACATGTGTGTATACTGATAGGGATCAGAAGAAAATGATAATATAGAATTTTAATGTCTATTTATCAAATGCTACTATTCAAATTTTTTAAATAAAATTTAAATAACATCACAAAAAGACAACTACTCTTAGAAGTACCTCTAAGTGAGATGCAAGAAGTTATATATTACCACCCATGAGTATTTTTGCCAAAAAAGAACTGAATCTAAATCTGATCAGACCTCTATATCCAAGAGTTTATAGGACATACGAGAACCAGTGAAAATATACCACAGAAATGTGACCAGCAAAGCTCAAATATAGGAAATTCTACACAAATTATCTAGCTTTTTAAACACATGTACTATAAGAAAGAAAAAAATGGAAAAAGGAAAACTTCATATTTAAAATAAAAATAGACTTATGAGGTATAACATCCAAATGCAACATAACATGAAGTAAGACTTTCTTAATATCCTAATTCATACCAACTATTTTTAAAAACCACTAACATTTGGACACCTGGATGGCTCAGTTGGTTATACATCCAACTCTTGGTTTTAGCTCAGGTCATGATCTTGGGGTCATGAAATTGAGCCCCGCATCAGGCTCTGCACTCAGTGGGGAATCTGCTTGGGATTCTCTCTCCCACTCTCCCTCTGCCCCTCCCCCGCACTCACACTCTCTTTCTCTCTCTCTCTCAAATAAATAAATCTTTAAAGACCACTAATATGTTTCTGAGGAAATTGAAGGGATTTGGAATATTAACTAGATATAACACTATGGAATTAATGATCATTTTTAAGTGTTAATAATGGTACTGTAATAATGTCTAAGGGTGCTTCCTTATCTTTTGACAATATATTCTGAACTATATATATACACAATGAGATGATTTCTGAGACTTCTCCAAAATAATCTGAAGAGAATAGATGAAACAAGACTGGCCATGTGTTGGTAACTGTTGAAGCTGAGTATCTGGTACATGGAGATTTATAATACTATTCCCTCTGCCTATACATATGCTTGAAAACTACTACAATAAAAAAAAGCTTATTTAAAAAATTAACATCTTTGGGATGCCTGGGTGGCTCAGCCAGTTGGGTGGCTCAGCCGGTTGGGTGTCTCAGCTGGGTAAGTGGCTGCCTTTGGCTCAGGTCAAGATCCTAAGGTCCTGGGTTCAAGTCCCACATCAGGCTCCTTGCTCAGTAGGGAGCCTGCTTCTCCCTCTACCTACCGCCTGCTTCTCCCTCTGCCTGCCACTTCCCCTCTTTGTGCTTGCTCACTCTCTCTCTCTCTGAATTAAAAAAAAATAAAAAGAAATAAAAAGATTAACCAAAAAAAATTAAAATCTTTTATGAATTTAAGCAATAATATTTAAACATTTTTCTACCCCAGATAAAACAATCACTTTGGTGAACATTCAAGAATCTCAAGTCATTTCATGTCTCTAATTATATTAATATAGCCTAATGAAGATTTTTAAGTTTCATAAAATAGGGGTGCATGCGTTGCCCAGTTGGTTAAACGTCCGACTCTTGATTTCAGCTCAGGTCATGATCTCAGGGTCGTGGGATCAAACCCCACGTTGGGGGGGGCGCCTGGGTGGCTCAGTCATTAAGCGTCTGCCTTCAGCTCAGGTCATGATCCCAGAGTCCTGGGATCGAGCCCCACGTCCGGCTCCTGGCTCAGCAGGGAGCCTGCTTCTCCCTCTGCCTCTCCCCCTGCTCATGCTCTCTCTCTCTCTATCTCTCTATCTCTGTGTCTCGAATGAATAAATAAAATCTTTAAAAAAAAACAAACAAACAAACAAACCCCACATTGGGCTCTGCACTCAGTGTAGTCTGCTTGTCCCTCTCCATTTGCTCCTCCCCCACTTGCACACTCGCTATCTCTAAAATAAATAAATAAATAAATAAATAAATAAATAAATAATAAAATCTTTAAAAATAAAAGTTGCATAACATACTGCTAATAGGGAAAAGCAAGTATAACTAAAAATCTGTGGTGATTACAACATTCTGTTCTTAATATACTGAGTAATGTGTGTGTGTGAATCTATTAAAGTCATATTTTTTGAAATCATAAATAATAACTGGTTTACCTCTCTCAATTTTTCTCGCTCACGTTCCCTCTCAGCAATACGTTTTCGCCTCTCTTCCTCTTCCTTAAGAGCATTTTGTGTCTCAGTTCTTAGTTTATCATCTTTAAGAATCTTTCTAATTTTCTTTCTGCCTTTTCCAGGAGACTTGGAATCATCATTTTCATCTTCTTCTTCTTCCTCTTCCTCTTCCTCTTCTTCTTTATCTTCTTCAGAATTACTCTATGGAATTTAAATGATCAGAGGTAAATACACAAAGTTATCTAATTTACCCATTTCTTATTCCAATAATTAATATACTAAGGAAAGGTGAAAGAGAACATACTGAAAAGCTTTAGAATTATACTTTGCAATAAAAAAGAGCATAAAAAACAACCCAGAAAAGGGGGCAAAGGAATGCAACAGACATTTCTCCAAAGACGATACAGAAATATCCAATAATCACGTGAAAAGATGTTCAACATTACTTGTCATTAGGGAAATTGAAATCAAAACCATAAATGAGATACTATCTTGCACACATTAGGATGGCTATTAGAAAAAGAAAAACAGAAAATAACAAGTTTTGGTGAGAATGCAGAAAAACTAGAAGCCTGGTGCACTGGGAAAACAATGTGATGGTGCCTCAAAAAGTTAAACATAGAATTACCAGATGATCCACCAATTCCATATTTCAGATTATAACCAAAAGATTTAAAAGCAGGGACTAAAATATTTCTACACCCACATTCACAACACCATTACTCAAAATAGCCTAAGATGGAAACAACCCAAATGTCCATCAACAAATGAATGGATAAACACAATGTGATATATACATACAACAGAATATTATTTAGCATTAAAAAGAAAGGAAATTGTGATATAGTCTACAACACAGATGAACCCTGAAAACATTGTCAGTGAAATAAACCAGACACAAAAGGACAAATACTGTATGACTCCACTTCATATGAGGCACCTAAAATAGGCAAATTCACGAACACAGAAATTAGATGAGGTTACAAGCGGCTGGGTACAGAGTTTCCAATTTTGAGTTTAATTAAGACCACTGAAATGTACACTTAGAAATGGTTAAAAGGATCATTTAAAAAAAAGACCCCCTTCCCCCCCGCCAAGGAGAACATGAATTAATCATGTTACAGATTCATTCTGTACTCACAGGGTGAAACATATTACAGAGAACTTCTACTTTACATAATCCTGCTTATATATAAGAAACGAATTTGCTAACAATGACTTCTGGAAGAAATTTACTCACACATGAGTCATTATTCAGGATAAAATGTTTTATGTCTTCAGAAAATAGAACACTACTCATCAACTTTATATCCCCAAGAGTGTAAACTAATGAAAAAGAGCAACTTAAAATTTCCATCAGATTTAGTTAAGAAACAGAAAAAAAAATCAACAATGTGTCATACTATTTCTGCATACTTATACATTCAATAAGTCAATCCTTCCACAAAGGTGTTAAAATGTAAATAAATCAGCAGAATTAAACTAACAAATGGAATGCAGAAAAGGAGGTAACATATTTACTACACTCTACTGTAGTTATAATTCAAGTACATAATAAATGTCATCACCTTGTTTTCACTCGATGAGTCTTCTTGAACCTTAATGCGTCGCCTTTTCTTTTTCTGTTTATAACTCCGCTGATTTTCTTCCAACTCTGCTTTCTTTGCAGACCTAAAGAACATTTAAAATGCAAAATGAAATACTTCATGATGAATTTCCTTAAATTAATTGCATACTATTCTACAGCTAATTTCCCTTTGCGTACATTCCTTAAAAAGACAAGGAAAACAGGGTGGGAGGATGGGTTAGCCTGGTGATGGGTATTGAGGAGGGCACGTTCTGCATGGAGCACTGGGTGTTATGCACAAACAATGAATCATGGAACACTATATCTAAAACTAATGATGTAATGTATGGGGATTAACATAACAATAAAAAATTAAAAAAAAAAAAGACAAGGAAAACAAAAAGCAAAAACTCTTCACTAGATAACCCTTAATTTTAATCCAATGATCCATATTTTAAGTTATTCAGGGGGGAGGTTTGGCACAAGTAATAAGATGGATGAGAGCACCTGGGTGGCTCACTCGGTTAAGAATCCAACTCTTGATTTCAGCTCAGGTCATAATCTCAGGGTCATAGGATCCAGCCCCATGTGAAATCTGCTTTAAATTCTCTCTCTCCCTCTCCCTCTGCCCTTCCCCTGACTCACTTAGTCTCTAAAATAAATTAATTAAAAAAAAAAGATGGATGGAAGGCCTTCAGAAATATTAATAGCCAATATACAAATGAAAAATATTCACCATCTCTTAGGGAAAAAAGGCAGATTATAAGGGCTAGAGACTGTTTTCTTCATATGAGTACACATACATTAAAAAAAGAAAACAGTAACAACTTTTGGCAAAAAAAGGACTTCTGGGCTTAGAAACTGGTGTACAAAGTTACGTATATAAAGACAGTACATTCAGGTCATAAATAGCAGACATACAGATCAATGAAAGAGAAAAGTGAGTCCAGAAATAAAACGTGACATTTGTGATCAACCGATTTTCCACAAGACTGTGAAGAAAATGCAACAGATAAAAAAACATCTTTTTGATTAATGGTACTGAGACAACTAGCTATCTACATGCAAAGGAATGAAGTTGGACCCCTATCTTACATCATATATAAAAATTAACTCAAAATGGATCAAAATCCCCCTAATATACATGTTCTACCTAACAGACTACTCACTATTTCACTGTTGAAAAAGTAAAAAAACAGTTATTTTCCTATTATGCTGGGGGGAGAAAAAAATGACTTCTGTTAAGACAGTCTGAAAATATGTATGACAGGAGAGAGTTAAGATGGCGGAATAGAAGGACCCTAGGCTTGCCTCACCCCTCAAACACAGGTAAATAATTATCAAATCACCTGAATACCCAAGGAATAGACCTGAAGACTGATAGAAAAAACACCACAATTAGAGGGAGAGAAGAGGGCACATTTGGGAAGGTAGTAAGTATGGAGAGGTGGTTTAGGGGAGAAATTTATCATGGTTGCTGCAGAGGGGAAGGAGCCCTGGTGGCAGAGAAAGACGAGAGAGAGCAGAGCACACAGGGATGCACACAAGAGGAATACTTCCCCAAAGCCACTGACTGAGAAAACGAAAGAGGCTGATTTTCATGAGTTTTTGCAACCAGAGGGGCTCAAAGACTGGAGTTTTAAAGGTCCCTGGGCTTGGCTGGGGTAGAGACCTGAGGGCGCTGCCCTACTCCTAGACAGAAGGCAGGCAAGGAAGCAACTTGCAGGCAGATGACACGATCTGAGGATCACCTAAGGTGCAATGGGAGAGACCGTTCCCTCCTCTTGGAGTGCATTTATGAGAGTTGGCATTGCATGTACAGGGAGAAAAGAACCAGAAGGCGCCATCACCCCTATACTGCTCACCTCAGCATAGGTGCAGACACACCTGCTGAGGGCAGCTAACCTGTACACTGGATGTTTGGCCTGATTTGCTCTAAATCCAATGACCCTGCACTCTGGAGTGACTGCCCTTCTGGGTCAAACCTGCATTAGTCCAGGCATGGCAAGACTCTCCCACAGAAGACCAGTGCAGATCCCCACCACACCAGGTCCCTAAGTTTGAAATTTAAAAAGTCAGCAGGCTTAGCTAGGATAGATCCCAAAGCGCACTGCATTGCTCCAGGCAGGCAAGCAACCTGGAGACGGTGTGAAAACAATTATCTGAAAAACACCTAGGATGCACAAGGGGAAATTACTCACTCTTCTGGGAGTGCATTACTGAGAGCAGCAAGCACAGACTCCCCTCTACAAGGAAAAAAGACCTGGCTGACATCATTTCCCTCCCCCACCCCTCAGCATAAACCAACTTTAGGAAATAGTACAGCACCAATAGAAGTACCTAATCTGCTTATACCAATTCTCACACCCCTGAGCTACATGTTACTGCTTTTCTCAGGCAAGTATCACCAAGAACCAGGGCAGGAGACCCCATCCCCAGAAGACCAGCACAAACCCAGGCACGCAAGACATCTACCTAACCATAGAGTGCTGCAAAGCTTCCATTCTAGTGGAAATAGCATCAGGTCTCTTTTAGAAAGCAGACCAAAGCACAGCTAGTTAAAACTTGCCACACTCTGGCCACGCTCCAAACACCAGGCAAGGAGAACCTCTACAGACAACTAAACCGAGGGACAGAGTAGCCAAAATCCAGCAGCAGAGTGCATGCAGCACACACCAGAGACACTTCCTGAAGCGCCAGGCCCTGGACAGTATATGACCTCTTCTTCAAAAAGCCATTACTCTCAGGAGCAGGAAACATAACAGGCTTCTCTAACATACAGAAGACAGAAACCTAGACAAAATGCCAAGAGACGGAGAAATTCATCCCAAAAGAAAAAACAAGAAAAGGTCATGGACAGAGATCTAATGGAAACAGATATAAGTAATGTGCCTGATGGATAATTTTAAAGCAACAATCATAAAGATAGTCACTGGACTTCAGAAAAACATGGAAGACATCAGGGAGACACTTCCCGCAGAAATAATAAAGGTAAAAAGACAATTAGGCAAAAATGAAAAACGTAGTAACTGAGATTCCAAACAGACTGGATGTAATTACCACAATGATGGAAGAAAGAGATGTAGAAACAAGTTATATAGAAAACAGAATTATGGAAAATAATGAAACTGAACAAAAGAGAGGAAGAATAATGATGGATCACGAGAGTAGACTTGGGGAATGCAGTGACTCCATCAAATGTAGTAACATTCGTATCATGCGTGTCCCAGAAGAAGAGAAATTAAAGGGGGCAGAAGGTGTATTTTTGAGAAAATAATAGCTGAAAACTTCCCTAATTTGGGGAAGGAAACAGACATACAGATCCAGGAGGCACAGAGAACTCCTATCAACATCAACAAAAGCAGGATAACAAGATATATTGAAGTTGTATTTGTAAAATATAGTGACAAAGAAAAACTCCTAAAAGCAGGAAGACAAAAGAAATCCTGAACTTACAAGACCCAAAAGGATAGCAGCAGATCTATCCACAGAAATTTGACAGGCCAGAAGTCAGTGGGCATGATATATAAAACGTGCTGAATGGGAAAAATATGCAAACAAGAATACCCTATCCACGAAGGCTATCATTTAGAAAAGGAGAGATAGAGAGTAACCTAGACAAACAAAAACTAAAGAAGTTCATGCCCACTAAAACAGCTCGGAAAGAAATATTAAAGGGGATTTTTTGAGTGGGAAAGAAAGACCAAAAGCGACAAAGACTAGAAAGGAACAGAGAAAATCTCCAGAAACAACAACAAAACAAGTAATACAAAGGCATGAAATCCATATCTATCAATAATCACCCTGAATGTAAATGGACTAAATGCTCCAATCAAAAGACAAAGGATGTCAGAATGGATAAAAAAAAAAAAACAAGACCCGGGGGAGAAGAACCATGAGAGACGATGGACTCTGAAAAACAAACTGAGGGTTCTAGAGGGGAGGGGGGTGGGAGGATGGGTTAGCCTGGTGATGGGTATTGGGGACGGCACGTTCTGCATGGAGCACTGGGTGTTATGCACAAACAATGAATCATGGAACACTATATCTAAAACTAATGATGTAATGTATGGGGATTAACATAACAATAAAAAAATTAAAAAAAAAAAAAACAAAAACAAGACCCATCTATATGCTGCCTGAAAGAGTCATTTTAGACCTTAAGACAACTGCAGATTGAAAATGAGGGGATGGAAAAACACTTATCTTCCAAATGGATGTCAAAGAAAGCCAGAGAAACAATACTTATATCAAGGAAACTAGACTTTAAACCAAGACTGTAACAAGAGATAAAGAAGGGCATTATATCATAATTAAGGGGTCTATCCATCAGGCATAATTAAGAAGATCTAACAATTATAAATATCTATGTCCCCAACTTGGGAGCACCCAAATACATAAATCAATTAATAACAAAAATAAAGAAACTCACTGATAATAATACAATAATACTAGGGGACGTTAACACCCCACTTACATCAATGGACAGATCATCTAAGCAGAAAATCAACAAGGAAACAATGGCTTTGAATGACACACAGAACCAGATGGGACTTAACAGATATATTCAGAACATTTCATCCTGAAGCAGCAGAATACACATTCAAGTGTACATGGGACATTTTACAGAATAGATCACATACTAAATCACAAATCAGGACTCAACAAGTACAGAAAGACTGAGATCACACAATGCAACTTCTCTGACCACAAGGCTATGAAACTTAAAGTCGACCACAAGAAAAAATTTAGAAAGACCACAAATACAAGGTTAAAGAACTAAAAAATGAATGGGTCAATGAGGAAATTAAAAAAGAAAAAAAATACATGGAAACAAATGAAAATGAAAACACAACAGTCAAAATCTACTGGGATGCAACCAGTCATAAGATGGAAGTATATAGGAATACAGGCCTACCTCAAGAAGCAAGAAAATTCTCAAATAAACAACCTAACTTTACACCTAAAGGATATAGAAAAAGAACAACAAAGGAAGCCTAAAGCCAGCAGAAGAGAAATAATAAAGAGCAGAAATAAATGACAAAGAAACAATAAAAAAAAACAGCTGAAAACATTAATAAAACCAGATGGTGGTTCTTTGAAAAAATTAATAATACTGATAAACCCAGAGCCAGACTTACCAAAAAGAGAAATGATCCAAATAAACAAAATCACAAGTGAGAGAAAGAAATAACCAAAGCCACAGAAATACAATTATAAGAGAGTATTATGAAAAATTATATGCCAACAAATTAGGCAATCTGGAAGAAACGGATAAATTCCTAGAAAAATAGAAACTACCAAAACTGAAACAAGAAATAGAAAACTTGAACAGACCAATAATCAGCAAAGAAACTGAATCAGTACTCAAAAATCTCCCAACAAACAAAAGTCCAGGGCCAGATGGCTTCACAGGGGAATTCTACCAAACGTTTAAAGAAGAGTTAATGCCTATTCTTCTGAAAATATTCCAAAACATAGAAATGGAAGAAAAACTACCAAATTTATTCTATGAGACCAGTATTATTCTGATACCAAAACCAGACAAAGACTCCACTAAAATAGAAAACTACATGTAGGCCAATAATCCTGATGAACATGGATGTGAAAATTCTCAAAAAACTACTAGCAAATCTAATCCAAAAGTATACTAAAAGACTCACTGACCATGATCAAGTGGGATTTACTCATGGGCTGCAGGGGTGGTTCAATATTTGCAAATCAATCAACATCCATTCATGATAAAAACCTTCATCAAAGTGGGGATACAGGGAACACACCTCAACATCATAAGGGCCATATACGAAAAACCCACATCTAATATCATCCTCAGTGGGAAAAAAACTGAGAACTTTTTCTCTATGGTCAGGAACAAGACAGGGATGTTCACTCTTACCGCTGTTATTTTAACATTGTACTGGAAGTCCTAGCCTCAGCAATCAGACAACAAAAAGAATGAAGAGGCATCAAAATCAGCAAGGAAGAAGTCAAAATTTCAGTATCTGCAGATGACATGATACTCTATATAGAAAACCTAAAAGACTCCACCAAAAAACTGCTAAAACTGATACACAAATTAGGTAAAGTCACAGGATACAAAATCAGCAAAATGCATCTTTGCATTTCTATACACCAATAATGAAGCAGCAAAAAGAGAAATAAAGGAATCAATCCCATTTACAATTGCACCAAAAATAGTAAGATACCTAGGAATAAACATAATCAAAGAAGTAAAAGACATGTATTCTGATAACTATAAAACACTGATGAAAGAAATTGAAGATGCCAAAAAGAAATGAAAAAACATTCCATGCTCATGGACTGAAAGAACAAATATTGTTAAAATGTCTATACTACACAAAGCAACCCACAAATTTAATGTAATCCCTATCAAAATACCACTAGCATTTTTCACAGAGCTAGAACAATCCTAAAATTTGTATGGAACCACAAAAGACCCTGAATAGCCAAAGCAATCCTGAAAAAGAAAAGCAAAGCTGAGGGCATCATGATTCCAGACATCAAACTCTATTACAAAGCTGTAGTCATCAAGACAGTGGGGTACTAGCTCAAAAAAAAAAAGACACATAGATCAATGGAACAGAATAGAAAACCCAGAAATGGACCCACAACTATATGGTCAACTAATCTTCAACAAAGCACAAAAGGATATCCAATGGAAAAAAAGAGTCTCTTTAACAAATGGTATTGGGAAAACTGGACAGCCACATGCGGAAGAATGAAATTGGATCACTTTCTTACACCATACACAAAAATAAATTCCAAATGGATGAAAGACCTAAATGTGAGACAGGAGAGGAGAACACAGGCAGTAACCCTGCCATCGGCCTTAGCAACTTCTTACTAGATAGGTCTCCTGAGGCAAGGGAAACAAAAGCAAAAATAAACTATTGGGACTTCATCGAGATAAAAAAATTTTTGCACGGCGAAAGAAACCATCAACAATACTAAAAAGCAACCTTTGGATTGTGAGAAGATATTTGCAAATGACATCTGATAAAGGGTTAGTAACCAAAATACATAAAAAACTTATAAAACTCAATACCCAAAAAACAAATAATCCAGTTTAAAAATGGGCAGAAGACATGAATTGGTACTTTTCCAAAAAAGACATACAAATGGTCATCAGACACATGAAAAGATACTCAACATCATTCATTATCAGAAAAATACAAATCAAAACTACAATGTGATATCAACTCACACCAGTCAGAATGGCCAACAACACAGGAAACATCAGATGTTCACGAAGATATGGAAGAAAGGCAAACCCTCTTACACTGTTGGTGGGAATGCAAACTGGTGCAGCCACTCTGGAGAACAGTATGAGGATTTCTCAAAAAGGAAAAAACAGAACTACTCTATGATCCAGTATATGCACTACTAGGTATTTACCCAAAAGATTAAAAATACTGATTCAAAGGGATACCTGCACCCTGTAGTTATTGCAGCATTATCAATAATAGCCAAATTCTGTAAAAGCCCCAAACATCCCCAATCTGACGAATGGATAAAGAAGATTCAGTATATATGTATATATATATATGATGAACATAGGGAGAAAAAAAGAGGCAAACCAGAAAACCGACTCTTGACTGTAGAGAATAGACTGATGGTTACTGGAGGGGAGCTGGGCAGGGGGATTGGTTAAATGGGTGATGGGAATTAAGGAAGGCACTTGTTATGATGAGCACTGTGTGTTATATATAAGTGATGAATCACTAAATTCTACATCTGAAACTAATGTTACACTGTATGTTAACTGGAATTTAAATAAAAACTTGAGGAAAAAAAAAAGATGAAAATATGTATGACAAAAGTCTTAAAATTGTACAACTTGGACTCAACAATGCCACTTTTAGTAATTTACTCTAAGAGAAGTAATCAAACGAGTGTGTCAATATACCCACATGCATATATATGTGTATATATATAACAATGTGTAATAAAAATATTTCTACATCTCTATTGTGTGTGTATACACATTTTTTTAAGATTTATTTATTTTGGGGGGGTGAGGCAGAGGGAGACAGAGAGAGAGTCCCAAGTAGACTCTGCCGTGAGTGCAGAGCGTGATGTGGAGATTGATCTCACAACCCTGAGATCAGTACCTGAGCCAAAACCAAGAGTCAGATGCTTAACCAACTGCACCACCCAGGTGCCCCTACAAATATTTTTATGAGAATAGTATTTATACTAGAAAATAATGAGAACTATCTAAACATAGAAATCTAGAAGCTTATTTCAATAAAATTTCATAAAGGTTATAGGGGATAAAAAGATCAAAGTCCTACATATAATAGGTAAAACTATAAAATTTGTCAGTGAAAAGAATGATAAATCTATATGACCTTGGATTAGGCAATGGATTCTGATATGGGTATTGTATCCAGAATATATAAAGTACTGTTATGAATCAACAATAAAAATACAACACAATTAAAAATTGGGAAAAGAATTTAGACAGATGTTTCTCCAAAGAAGATATACAAATGGCTAGTAAGCACATGGAAAAATGCTCAACATTGTTAATCATTTGGGAAAAGTAAATCAACATCACAATGAGATGCCACCACACACCCACCAGGTTGGCTATAATCAAAACAAAACAAAACAAAAATAATAAATGTTTGTGAAGATATGCAGAAATCAGAACTCTGGTGCATTGCTGGTGGAAATGTACAATGATGAGCCACTGTACAAAACAGTCTGACAGTTACCTTAGAAAGTTGAGTGTAGTGTTACCATATGACCCTATAATTCCACTCATAGATATAGATATATTCCTATGAATGAATATGAAAATATGACTATACAAAAATCATATACAAATGTTCACAGCAGCATTATTCATAAAACAGCCAAAAAATGGAAACAACCCAAATGTCTATCAACAGATGAAAAATGGATAAATAAAATGTGGTATTATCTATACAATGGAATATTATTCAGCCATTAAAATAACAAAATAGCCAGGTAACCACAGCAAGATGGCAGGCTAGGAAGCTCCAGGCTCTTGTCCTCCCACAGAAACACAGAATAAACAACATATGGTAAAAAGTAACTTTATGAGAATTCCACAAACCAGTTAAGAAACTTTAGTAACCAAGTGAACACCTAACCAAAAGTCACACTTAAAATGGCTGGATATTTTGTAGTGTTTCTGCTCATACTTGTTGTACTCCCTTTCCTGCTCAGCTCAAGGAAGTCACCAGGAAGGTGCCTAATTCTCAGCTCCTCCACCAAGAAGGAAGGTAAAGAGTGAAACTTGCTTGCAACGCGCTGGATTTTCTAGGGGCTGCCCAAGGGACAGGATTCTGTCTCCCTTAACTCAGAGCACACAAAAGCACATGAAAAGAGGCTCAACATCACTAACCATTAGGGAAAATACAAATAAAAACCACAATGAGATACCACCTCACAGTCTTTAGGATGGTTAGATCACCATCCACCCCATAAAAAACAGAAAAGAACAAATATTGGTGAGGATGTAGAAAGCGTAGAATATGTGCTGTTGGTAAGAATATAAAATGGTACAGCCACTATGAAAAACAATGTGGCAATTCCTCAGTTAAACACAGAATTACCATATATGATCCAGCAATTCCACTTCTGGGTATAAAACCAAAAGAACTGAAAGCAGAGACTGAAGAGATATTTGTACACCCATGTTCACAGAAGCATTATTCACAATAGCAAAGGGTACAAGTAAGCCAAGTGTTCAACAATGGATGAAGAGATAAAATGTGGCATATGCACAAAGTGGAACATTATTTTGCCTTAAAAAGGAAGGATACTGTGATACATGCTGGAACATGGATGACACTTGAGGATACTGTACTAAGTGAAATAAGCCAGCCACAATAAGACAACAAATACTACATGATTCCACTTACATAACGTACCTACAGGAGCCAAATTCATAGAGACAGAACACAAGGTAGAATGGTAGTTTCTTGAGGATGCTGGGGAAGGGTGAGTTATTGTTTAATGTGTAAAGAGTTTGTTTTGCAATTTAAAAGTTATAGAGATTGGCTGCAGAATGATGTGAGTGTACTTAACACTACTGAACTGTACACTTAATGGATAAGATGGTGAAGTTTAGATTACATGTATTTAATGATAATCTAAAAATATTTTAAGAAGATAAAAGTACTAATACAAGATACGCATGAAGTTTGAAAACATTATGCTAACTGAAAGAATCATTAAAAAAATACTATATGAAACGAGATTGGGAAAAGATGGCAGAGGAGTATGAGACCCTATTCCAACTGGTCCCTGGAATTGATCTGGATATCTACCAGTCCACTCTGAGCAACCATGAAATCAGCCTGGGATGTAAGAAGATCTGGATCTCTACAAACAGAAGATCCCAGGTGGTTGGTTTCCAGGTAAGAAGTGTGGAGCCATGATTCCGCGGGCAGATATCAGAGGATAAACGGCAGCGGGAGGGAGCCTGGCCATGCTCACCACCGGTGAGCAACAGCCTCCCACGCTAGGGACCGGGCACAGACTCGCAGACCGGTAGTGGCGGGGAAAGGACTTTAGATGGAAACCGGAGCGGTGGGGTTGCACATGTGAACTGGGAGCGGCTGGCAGTTTTAGAAGCACAAAGGGCAGAGGTGTGCCCCAACATGGAGGCAGGACTGGGAGCGCTGCAGAGGGGCGCACAACCCAGGACGCTGCAGCTTATAGCAGCACAGACAGAAACAGAGATAGTGTGGCCTGGAGAGCTCACTGAACAACAGATTGCGATCTCTCTGCTCTGAGGCAGAGAGTTGGAAACAGTCTCTTCTGCTCTGATTCTCGGAAGAGACGTGGAAAGCCACCAGAGAACAAAAGCCCCAAAACACCCGTTCCCACTAAGCCCATCCCCCACGACAGGGGGCAGGGCAACTCTGCACAAACAGGGTTGCCTGAGTACCAGCATGGCAGGCCCCTCCCCCAGAAGACAGGGTGGGAGAACAAGAGGCCAGCAACCCTAAGGTCCCTAGAAAACAGGTGCATCTTGCTTGGGTTATGATCAATAATTTAGACATTATACATTCCGTCAACCACCCATCAACAGAATGACTAGGAGGAAGAACCCCCAAAATAGGAAAGACTCAGAGATTATGACTTATGCAGCAGATTTACAAATGGATGCAGATATAACCAAGATGTCGGAGATGGAATTCAGGCTAGCAATTGTGAACATAATAGCTAGAATGCAGAAATCAATTAATGGCAACATAGAGTCTCTAAGGGCAGAAATGAAAGCTGAATTGGCAGAACTTGAAAATACTATCAATGAGATCCAATCCAATCTAGATAATCTAACGGCTAGGGTAAGTGAGGCAGAAGAACGAATCAGTGACCTGGAAAACAATTTAATAGATAAAAAGGGAAAAGAGGAGGCCAGGGAAAAACAACTCAGAATCCATGAAAATAGAGAAATAACAGACACCATGAAGCGTTCCAATGTCAGAATTACTGGAATCCCGGAGGGGGTGGAGAGAGAGAGAGAGGACTAGAAGATATATTTGAGCAAATTGTAGCTGAGAACTTCCCTAATCTGGGGAATGAAACAAACATTCGAGTCCTAGAGGCAGAGAGGACCCCTCTCAAGATCAAGGAAAACAGGCCAACACCCCGGCAGGTAATAGTAAAACTCGCAAATCTTAGAAACAAGGAAACCATCTTAAGGGCAGTTAGGGGGAAGAGATTCCTTATGTACAGAGGGAGGAACATGAGAATAACGTCAGACCTATCCACAGAGACCTCGCAAGGCAGAAAGGGCTAGCAAGAAATATTCAGGGTACTAAATGAGAAGAACATGCAGCCAAGAATACTTTATCCAGCAAGGCTGTCATTTAGAATGGATGGAGAGATGCTGAGCTTCCAAGACCAGCAGAAACTGAAAGAATATGTGACCACTAAGCCGGTCCTGCAAGAAATATTAAGGGGGATTCTATAAAAGGAGAAAGACCCCAACAGTGATATACAACAGAAAATTACAGGAACAATCTATAAAAACAATGTCTTCACAGGCAACGTGATGACAATTAATTCATATCTTTCAATAATCACTCTCAACGTGAACAGCCTAAATGCTCCCATAAAACGGCACAGGGTTGCAGATTGGATAAAAAGACAGGACTCATCCATATGCTGTCTACAAGAGACTCATTTTGAACCTAAAGATACATCCAGACTGAAAGTGAAGGGATGGAGATCCATCTTCCATGCCAGCGGACCTCAAAAGAGAGTTGGGGTAGCAATTCTTATATCAGACAAATTAGATTTTAAACTAAAGACTGTAGTTAGAGACAAAGAAGGACAGTATATCATCCAACAAGAAGATCTAAAAATTGTAAATATCTATGCCCCCAACATGGGAGCAGCCATCTACATAAGCCAACTGTTAACCAAAATAAAGAGTCATATTGATAACAATACGTTAATTGTAGGAGACCTCAATACTCCACTCTCAGCAACAGACAGATCATCTAAGCAGAAAATCAACAAAGAAACAAGAGCTGTGAATGACACACTGGACCAGATGGACCTCATGAATATATACAGAACATTCGACCCTAAAACAACAGAATACTCATTCTTCTCGAGCGCATATGGAACTTTCTCCAGAATAGACCATATACTGGGTCACAAATCAGGTCTGAACCGATACCAAAAGATTGAGATTATTCCCTGCATATTCTCAGACCATAATGCTTTAAAACTGGAACTCAATCACAAGAAAAAATTTGGCAGAAATTCAAACACTTGGAACCTAAAGACCACTCTGCTCAAGAATGTTTGGGTCAACCAAGAAATCAAAGAAGAACTTAAACAATTCATGGAAATCAATGAGAACGAAAACACATCAGTCCAAAACCTATGGGATACTGCAAAGGTGGTCCTAAGGCGGAAATATATAGCAATCCTAGCCTCACTCAAAAAAACAGAAAAATCCCGAATTCACCAACTAACTCTACACCTTAAAGAACTAGAGAAAAAGCAACAAACGATGCCTAAGCCACGCATTAGAAGAGAAATACTTAAAATTAAAGCAGAGATCAATGAATTAGAAACCAGAAACACAGTAGATCAGATCAACCAAACTAGAAGCTGGTTCTTTGAAAGAATTAATAAGATTGATAAACCACTGGCCAGACTTACCCAAAATAAAAGAGAAAGGACCCAAATTAATAAAATGATGAATGAAAGGGGAGAGATCACGACTAACACCAAGGAAATAGAAACAATTACTAGAAATTATTATCAACAACTCTATGCCAATAAACTGAGCAATCGGGATGAAATGGAGGCCTTCCTGGAAACCTATAAGCTGCCAAGACTGAAACAGGAAGAAATTGACAACCTGAATAGGCCAATAACCAGTAACGAGATTGAAGCAGTGATCAGAAACCTCCCAAAAAACAAGAGTCCAGGGCCTGATGGATTCCCTGGGGAACTCTACCAAACACTCAAAGAAGAAATAATACCTATTCTCCTGAAGCTGTTTCAAAAAACAGAAACAGAAGGAAAGCTTCCAAACTCATTCTATGAGGCCAGCATTACTTTAATCCCCAAACCAGGTAAAGACCCCGTCAAAAAGGAGAATTTCAGACCGATATCCCTGATGAAATATGGATTCCAAGATCCTCAACAAAATCCTAGCTAATAGGATCCAACAATACATTAAAAGGATCATCCACCACGACCAAGTGGGATTTATCCCCACGATGCAAGGGTGGTTCAACATTTGCAAATCAATAAACGTGACAGAACACATTAATAAGAGGAGATAGAAGAACCATAGGGTCCTCTCAATTGATGCAGAAAAAGCATTTGACAAAATACAGCATCCTTTCTTGATTAAACCTCTTCAGAGTACAGGGATAGAGGAAACATTCCTCAAGTTCATAAAATCCATCTATGAAAAACCCACAGTGAATATCATCCTCAATGGGGAAAAGCTGAGAGCCTTTCCCTTAAGAAAGGAACACGTCAAGGATGCCCACTCTCGCCACTATTGTTCAACATAGGACTAGAAGTCCTAGCATCAGCAATTAGACAACAGAAAGAAATAAAAGGTATTCAAACTGGCAAAGAAGAAGTCAAACTCTCTCTTTTCGCAGATGACATGATACTTTATGTGGAAAACCCAAAAGACTCCACCCCCAAATTACTAGAACTCATACAGCAATTCAGTAACGTGGCAGGACACAAAATCAATGCACAGCAATCAGCTGCTTTCTTATACACTAACAATGCCACTGTAGAAAGAGAAATTAGAGAAACGATTCCATTTACAATAGCACCAAAAACCATAAGATACCTCAGAATAAACCTAACCAAAGAGGTAAAGGATCTATACTCTAGGAACTACAGAATACTCATGAAAGAAATTGAAGAAGACACAAAAAGATGGAAAACCATTCCATGCTCATGGATCGGAAGAATAAACATTGTTAAAATGTCTATGCTACCCAGAGCAATCTATACCTTCAACGGCATCCCGATCTAAATTCCAATGACATTTTTCAAAGTGCTGGAACAAACAATCCTAAAATTTGTATGGAATCAGAAAGACCCCGAATCGCCAAGGAGATGTTGAAAAAGAAAAACAAAGCTGGGGGCATCACGTTGCCCGATTTCAAGCTATATTACAAAGCTGTGATCACCAGGACAGCATGGTACTGGCACAAAAACAGACATATAGACCAATGGAACAGAACAGAGAGCCCAGATATGGACCCTCAACTCTATGGTCAAAAAATCTTTGACAAAGCAGGAAAAAATATGCAATGGAAAAAAGACAGTCTCTTCGGGCGCCTGGGTGGCTCAGTTGTTTGGGCAACTGCCCTCTGACCCTCCTCCCTCTCTTGCTCTCTGTCTCTCATTCTCTCTCTCTCAAATAAATAAAAATAAAATCTTTTAAAAAAAAGTCTCTTCAATAAATGGTGCTGGGAAAATTGGACAGCCACGTGCAGAAGAATGAAACTCGACCATTTTCTAACACCATTCACAAAGATAAAATGGATGAAAGACCTCAATGTGAGACAGGAATCCATCAAAATCCTAGAGGAGAACACAGGCAGTAACCTCTATGACATCGGCCACAGCAAATTCTTTCAAGATACATCTCCAAAAGCTAGTGAAACAAAAGCAAAAGTGAACTTTTGGGACTTCATCAAGATAAAAACCTTCTGCACAGCAAAGGAAACAGTCAACAAAACAAAGAGGCAACCCACAGAATGGGAGAAGATATTTGCAAATGACACTACAGATAAAGGGCTGGTATCCAAGATCTATAAAGAACTTCTCAAACTCAACACCCAAAAAACAAATAAGTCAAAAAATGGGCAGAAGACATGAAAAGACATTTCTCTGAAGAAGACATACAAATGGCTAACAGACACATGAAAAAATGTTCATCATCATTAGCCATCAGGGAAATTCAAATCAAAACCACACTGAGATATCATCCTACATCAGTTAGAATGGCAAAAATTGACAAGGCAAGAAACAACAAATGTTGGAGAGGTTGTGGAGAAAGGGGAACCTCTTACACTGTTGGTGGGAATGCAAGTTGGTACAGCCACTTTGGAAAACAGTGTGGAGGTGCCTCAAAAATTTAAAAATAGAGCTACCCTATGACCCAGCAATTGCACTACTGGTATTTACCCCAAAGACACAGATGTAGTGAAAAGAAGGGCCATATGCACCCCAATGTTCATAGCAGCAATGTCCGCAATAGCCAAACTGTGGAAAGAGCCGAGATGCCCTTCAACAGATGAATGGATAAAGAAGATGTGGTCCATATATACAATGGAACATGACTCAGCCATCAGACAGGATGAATACCCAACTTTTACATCCACATGGATGGGACTGGAGGAGATTATGCTAAGTGAAATAAGTCAAGCAGAGAAAGTCAATTATCATATGGTTTCACTTATTTGTGGAACATAAGGAATAACATGGAGGACATTAGGAGAAGGAAGGGAAAATGGGGGGCGGGAATTGGAGGGGGAGATGAACCATGAGAGACTATGGACTCTGAGAAACAAACAGGGTTTTAGAGGGGAAGGGGGAGGGAGGATTGGTTGGCCCGGTGATGGGTATTAAGGAGGGCATGTACTGCATGGAGCACTGGGTGTTACACGAAAACAATGGATCGTGGATCACCACATCAAAAATTAATGATGTATTGTATGGTGACTAACATAACATAATAAAATAAAATAAATAAATAAAATAAAATAAATACTATATGAAACCAATCATATAAAATGTCCAGAATAGGCAAATCCATATACAAAGTAGATTAGCTTTTGCCAGGGAATGGAGGGCAGGAAGAATGGGAAATGACTGCTAATGGGTACAGGGTTTCTTTCTGTGGTGGTGAAAATGTTCTCAAACTAGATAGTGGTGGTGGCTGAAGAACTTTGTGAATATCCTAAAAACCACTGTATTCTACACTTTAAAATGGTGAGTTTTTGTGTTATGTGAATTCCCAGTTTTAAAAATCTCTCCTTGTATCCTATTGTTATTTCCCTAATGTATATGTTGCTATATTCCAGGCAGAACCTGGTAAGTGCTAATCTAAAAAGATCTGCAATGTTTTAAAATTTACAAGTATTAACACACATACCACATCCACACAAACACAAACAGCCCATTTGATAAATTATAAAAAGATACTACTCTAGGGGAACTACACTTGATCTTAGCCAAAACGCCAAGATGCAATATTCTGGAGGAAACAAAAAAATTCTTAGAATGGTTAGTATTAGCTAAAATACTACACTAAGAAGTAAGCAGATTTTAAATAACTACTAATCTAGATCAGTAGCTATGTGTATTAAGAGAACAAACAAACCTTAATTACTATAATACTAGTATACTACTAGGACCAATAATTAACATTCAGGAACATTTACTATTTGCCAAGTAGGCATATTATAAACCCATTCAATGTCCATAATAATCAATAAGGTAAGTACTATTGTAATCCCCATTTTAAAGACAAGGAAACTGAAGCACAGAGTATTCATACAAAGAGCAAATAGTAAAGCCAGGAGGTAGTTTGTCTACATAGCCTCTTATTTACTACACTATAGCATCCCCCCATAACAACCAAAAAGTACAGTCAAGAGTGTTTTTGCACACTGAAAGCCCACCTGGTTTATAACACATAATTCAACCATATATGTTTATATGTATTCTTACTTTTCACAATTAGTATCAAATCAAAATATTAAATATTTTACTTTATTAGTAACAGCAACCTTTCTACAAATAACTTGAAGCATGGTTATTCATATTAATTCTTACAATTTTTGAAAAAGTGATATAATATTTACCTTGTTCTGGGCCGTTGTTCATCTTCGGATTCACTAACTTCTTCACTAACTCCTGATTCCTGGAAATCAGAATCTTCAGAATCTTCACTGCTCACTTGAATAAAAAAAAATATTAAGTTATTAAATACTTCCCAACAGAAATGCAATTCACCAAATCTGTCAATACATTCACATTAAAACATGGACCACTGTGAGACTATCTATAGTATATACATTCGTAGATATTACACATCATACAGATTAGATCAGTTAATAACTCAAATAGTATTTATAAAAATAATTCAAATGTATTCCAACTATGGTTATAAAATTATGGTTCTATATTGAAATATAAGTATTAATTGTGTATGAATTAACAAAATGAGAATTTAACTATCAATAAAATAAATTCATTATTACCAAAGGTGAGTAAAAAGAATTCTGGTTATTCAAAACAAGCTGAAGTAGGCTGACCAAGATGGAGTAAGGGCAAATAAAGACTCTTCTGCCATTTATGACAACTAGAAACTATGAACAGAATACATAAAGAAGTGGCCTAAGCACTATGAAAAGGAAGTAACAGTCGGCAGATTCGGAACTGAAATAAAAACCTGAATAATGATGCCTATAAAATTGGGGTTAGGGCATTGACTGTGAGTGTCATTGGTTTTTTTTTCCTCCTTTCTTCCTGGTTTCAACAAGAATGCAGGCTGAATTCCAAAACCATGCAGAGGGTGCTGACGGTAAAACTGGGAGAACCCCATTTCTAGCCACAGCACTGAGAAAAGGGACCTGGGCCCTGCAAATCATGAAAATAAAGGGAATCCCCAATTTTTCTTTTTCTCTCAAAACTTTTTTTCTGTACCAAAAGTGCCACTATGACACAGGTATCTAAAACCCCAGGAGAATACCCATCTTTCTGGCCAGAGGAAGCCAGGCAGGGAAAATACAAGATGAGCCTGAAATATCTTGTGGTACCAGAAAGTAAAGCAGTGCTCAAAACATTATGGGGGTATATTGAAAGGACACGTGATCCAACTTGAAGGAGCTTCCAATAGCCAAAGCTGAAACAATCTGAGCGACAAAATGAACAACTGGATTACAACTCTCAGAATAAAATATCCATAGATCCATATTAACATAAGTAATGGGATAAATAAATAATGCAAACAGCCCTTTCTTATGATTACTACTGTATAAGTAATGAAAGAATTAGAAAATCACTGCTAGATAAACATCACAGTAATTGCTTCAGGCAAGATGAATGTTAGAATTAGTGGCTGAAGTATGATGAGAAACAGGGTATTTGAATAGTCTCTCTCCACAAGGTATTAATTCAACGTGAATAGAAAAATAGATATTTCTGCAGTGGAAAAACCCAGCAGACCCCAAATGAACAAAGCAATCAGTATTAATATTACCAGTAATAACTGTCATATAACCTTGGTGTATGATATACTGAGAAAGATTAAATATCACTTTTGTGGTACTCTTGTCAAAATGCAATAATAACCTCAATCCAATCATAAGAAAACATTAGACAAATACATATAGATGGCCAGTCTAGAAAATAACTGATCAATACTCTTCAAAAGTGTCAAGATCATGAAAGAAAAGGAGAAACTGTCACAGATTGGAATAGATTAAGGAGACATCACAACTAAAAGCAATGTGGCATCCTACATTGGATTCTGGAGCAGAAAAGCCATTAGTGGAAAAACTAATAATAAGCAAATAAGATCTATAGTTTACTTCAGAGGTCAGAAAACATTTTGTGTGAGAAGTCTGATGGTAAATATTTTCAGTTTTGTAGGCTATATGGTCTCTGTTGCAACTACTTATCTCTACTCAACTCTGCCACTATAAACACATGAAAACAGTGAGTAAGTATAATGCGGTTCAGGTATAGCCTTCAGGTATAGTTAGCCAACCCCTAGTTTAACTAATTAGTATTGTATCAATGTTAATTTCCTGGTTTTAGTTATCATACTATAGTAAGTTTAAAGATTAGGGAAGCTGGGTAGAAGGTATAAGGGAACTCTGTACTATTTTTACATTTCTTTAAACCTAAAATTTCAAAAAAAAAAAATTGCTGAATGGGAAGAAATCAGAGAGGGAGACAAACCATGAGAGACTCTGGACTCCAGGAAACAAACTGAGGGTGGTTACAGAAGGGAGGGGGGTGGGAGTGGGGTAACCAGATGATGGGTATTAAGGAGGGTACATGATGTGATGAGCACTGGGTGTTATACATGACTAATGAATCATTGAACACTACATCAAAAATAAATGATGTACTAAATGTTGGCTAACTGAACATAATAAAAAAAAAATTGTTAAAGATCATGACCTGAGATCAGAATCTAATGTCTGTTCTATCCAAAAAAAAAATAAAAAATAAAAAAAACAGGCTAACGTAAGTAAAGAATTGCTATTGGGGGAAACGGGAATAAGGAGTTACTGTTTAAAGAGTGTCAGTTTGGGATGACATAACAGTTGTGAAGACAGAGTGTTGATTGTTGTACAACAATATGAATATACCTAATGTCACTAAATTGTACAATTAAAAATGGTTAAAATGGTTAAAATTTTATGTTGTATTATACCACAATAAAAATAAATAATAATAATAATAATAATAAAAGAACTAAGCAACTCGGAACGTGGGGGAGCACACGGGCCCACATGCACATACATACAAATCCTTTGATTGAGTAGAATTCTAGGGGCGCCTGGGTGGTTCAGTCGGTTAAGTGTATGCCTTCAGCTCAGTTCATGATCCTAAGGTCCTGGGTTCGAGCCCCGCATTGAGCTCCCTGCTCAGTGGGGAGTCTGTCTCTCCCTCTCCATCTGCCTCTCCCCCAACTCATGCTCTCTCTCACATGCTCTCTCTCTCTCACAAAAATAAATAAAATCTTTTTTAAAAAAAAGTAAAAATCTAAACCTATTATTAATTTTTCATCACTTTATTTTGAAAATTTTCAAACCTACCAAAAATTTGAATTACTGAATGAACATCTACATCCCTTCTCCCTTCTACATCCCTACAATTTACTTACTGTTAAGTTTATTACATTTGCTTTCTCGCTCTCTATACACGCACACTTTTTTATACTGAGCCATTTGAATTTAAGTGCAGATATCATGACACTTTACCCTTAAACGTAAGGATACTGTCCTATATAACTAAGTAACATTATCACACTTAGAAAAATAATATCAGGGGCACTTGGGTGGTGGCTCAGTCGGTTAGGTATCTGCCTTCGGCTCGGGTCATGATCCTGGAGTCCCAGGATCAAGCCCCACATCGCATCAGGCTCCCTGCTCAGCAGAGTCTGCTTCTCCCTCTGTCCCTCACCCCATTCTAGTGCTCTCTCTCACTCGCTCAAATAAATAAAATCGTTAAAAAAAATAACATCAATTTAATATCATCTAATATAAAGGCAATAATTACATTTTTAAAATTATCACCAAAATAACTATTATAACCTTTTACAAATTCAGGTGGAAACTGTAAGTTCACATGTTGCCCTTGATTTACTAAGTCAGCTACTCTCTTGATTTCTCCCCACTGCCTAACTTAAGTTTCCAGACAACACAGGCATATTGGGAGTTTGCAAAACTTGGAAAATCATGCAACTTTAAATGTAGTATCAATCACTATGATCATAATCCATATTAGAAACATACATATGATGGGATTTTGGTTTACTCCCTCTTTCACAAACAAATGAAAAAACACTTCGGTAGGGCGCCTGCGTGGCTCCATCGTTAAGCATCTGCCTTCAGCTCACGTCATGATCCCAGGGTGCTGGGATGGAGTCCCACATCGGGCTCCCTGCTCAGCGGGAAGCCTGCTTCTCCCTCTCCCACTCCCCCTGCTTGTGTTCCTGCTCTCGCTATCTCTGTCTCTGTCAAATAAATAAATAAAATCTTAGGGAAAAAAAAGACACTTGGGTAATAAATTACCCACAGAAGAGGCCAGTGGACACAGGTCAGGTCACAAAAAACTTACGTTTTAATAAAATATTTCAAATGTAACTGTGCCTACTAAAGGACTCTATATTCTGAACTGAGCCCTCAGAGGCAAAATCAGTATTTCCCCTTTTGTTGAAGATGCACAGGAATCATGTTAAGTTATGTAACCTGCTTAAATTGCTCAGTTCTTTATAGAATCTGAAAGACAAGCTTGTAGTCATGCTGCAAGGAAATCTGTAAATTAAGCATTCACAAAATGACGTATTATTAGTTATTTATTAATAGGAAAATGTCCTTGACATATTAAGTATATAGGCATGGGGGGAAGCCATCCTCTTCCTCTTTAATGAATAACTGCTGCTCAACAGCCCTTTAAATATTCAGGATTCCAAGATTCTTTCCTTAGCCCTTCATCTGCACATTACAGGCTCTACTAGGCCATCTCATTACTTTTGTCATATTATACATATACCATGAAAACTCCAAACACCTGACAGTCATCCCAGACTTCTCTCTTTCACATCAGTTAACAAGAGCTAACAATTCAGTCTCTATATGACCAAAGTCAATTCTCCTCTTCAACAACCGCACTTGGTATCAACTATAGCAGTATCCTCCAAATAGATGCAAATCTAAGCTCTCAGTATCACAGAATAACAGGCAACTAATCTGGTCATATTATATTCTTGGTTAAAATCTCTCAATGGGAACAATGAGTGGTTGGGCTGAGGCTGTGATTCATGAGTACTAGTAATGAATGTCCTGTGCCATACATGTTCATCAAGATGTCTGCTTATAAAATGTGTCCTTGTCTGTATGTATAGTATACATCAAAGTTGTTTTAAAAAGTGGTGGTATTCCTCTGTGAATATACTAAAAACAGTTAAATTGTACACTGTAAACAGGCAAACTGTATGGTTTGTGAATTATATCTCAATACAGCTACAATTCAAAAAAATGAAAAATAGAAATAATTTTTAAAATTAAAAAATAAAGGGAACTTTCTACGGCTCTCCAGCCTATAGAGCCTACTGTACTTCTCAGCCACTTTCAAAAATGTTTTCCTATTCCTAGTGGCAAAAAAGAGTTTATTTGCCCTCCAGGAGTTTGGCAGCAAAGTTTTCAGAATCTGCCCCAAGAAACCAAAGTTTCTCTGAACATTTTGTTAGCCAAAATGTTCAAGAAAATTTCACATTTAATTTTTCCATATACTTGTGATTACTTAAAGAATGCTCTCCCCCAATGTTCAAGTAAAATGGACACACCAAAGAGGTGTGCAATGTTTAGTCTACAGCCTCATGTACCCATGGGTCCACTGCCAAGTACTCCAGTTTGAGAAACAAAAGCTTACAAGTGTCTCCCACACTTGGTGTCTGTCTTCCCCCAGCTTTATTTCCTGTTGTTACTTTCCCTATTCCCTCCTATAGTCCAGCTATACCATGTTAACTGTATCCTGTCCCCCATGTGCCAAACATTTTGCAGAGGCTTCTAAAGCTTTTCCCCCGTTTATATTATAAATCTTCACATCTACCTGCTCCTCAATTACAACTTGCTCTGCTGAGTGAAACTCTTCATCTTTGTGAAGTCGTCTCTGGGGATAACTGCCATCCCCCAAGAAGCTAAAGAAATCTTCCTTTGTGCCACACTATACAATACCTCTGTTATAGAAGACATCCCTCACAGTGCTATAATTTCATATAATATTAATGTCAATAATTCTTACAAAACTACGGACGCCAATCCTGGCTACATATCAGAATCATGTCAGAGGTGCTTTATAAAATACATGGATACCTAGGTCTCACCACCACCAATTATGCTGTAATTGGCTTGGGATGGAGTCCTGTCATATGTATATTTCAAAATCCCCCAAATAATCCACATGTGTAGCCAGGCTGAAAACTACCATACAAAACAATGATTTCGTTATTCATTTTTGTATTCTCAATGTTTACCATGATGCTGGAAATAAGCACGCACTCAATGCAGAAGGATTCAGACTTTTAATGTAATGAAAATTTAATCTGACTACATACAAGCTTTGCATATAATAAATCCACCCAAATTAACTGCATCTTCTATCCTTCCTTAAGAAAGCATTATTTCTTCCTGCAGTTATAAGCAATCGTATATTGTCTACATAGCCTTTAAGTATATCTTATTTATTGTCATATTTATCTTTTTAATCTAAGTGTGTATGACTACTAAAGGTTAAAAATATTCTTTGTGGGGGCGCCTGGGTGGCTCAGTCGTTAAGCGTCTGCCTTCGGCTCAGGTCATGATCCCAGGGTCCTGGGATCGAGCCCCGCATCGGGCTCCCTGCTCCGCGGGAAGCCTGCTTCTCCCTCTCCCACTCCCCCTGCTTGTGTTCCCTCTCTCGCTGTCTCTCTCTCTGTCAAATAAATAAATAAAATCTTTAAAAAAAAAAAAAAAAAAAAAAAATATTCTTTGTGTCATCTCTCAAGTTTCTCGGTTCTCTTCCCACTCTAAATTCTTTATTTCACTCTCATGTAAGAGAACAATTGTTACCAGTGTGCTGATATTCACTTAATATAGCTGGTCCAGGTATATTTAAATTTCATTACTATAATTAGTTTATAAAACCAATATGTTCCTGGGGCACCTGGGTGGCTCAGTCAGTTAAGTGTCTGACTTTTGATTTCAGCTCAGGTCATGATCGCAGGGTTGAGAGATCAAGCCCCACGTCGGGCTCCACACTGAGCATGGCGCCTGCTTGGGATTTTCTCTCTCCTTCTCCCTCTCCCCTCCTCCTCTTTCTCTCTCCCTCCCTCTCTTTTTATAAAAGATTTTATTTACTTATTTGAGAGAGAGAGAGAGAAAGCACAGGAGGGGGGAGGGTCAGAGGGAGAAGCAGACACTCCGCTGGGCAGGGAGCCTGATGCGGGACTTGATCCCGGGACTCCAGGATCATGATCTGAGCCGAAGGCAGATGCTTAACTGACTGAGCCACCCAGGCACCCCCTCCCTCTCTTAAAACCCAGTATATTCCTTACATTCAGAATTAAAATGTCTTACCTTTCCTTCTATTTCTGCCTTTGGCTTCTTTGTGTTCTTTAGGCTTCATCTTTTTTTCTTCTCCAGATTCTCCATCACTCACAGTGAGTTTGTGCCTCAAAAGCCTATGTCTGTATCTTGGCTTCTTAGATTCTTCAGAATCTGAATCTGATTCAGAATTGACTTGATTTTTTGCTTCTAAATGGAGAAAATGAATCAGTAAAGCCTTCAGACTTTTTTTTCCTTTAAAATGTTTTATAAAACTATTTTGTTTGTTGAAAATTATCAAGATTTAATGAAAAAGATCAGAGCTTGCACTTACTTTGATATCACTGGTAATACCAGGCAACCTCATACATCAGACTTGATCTATTACTATGATTAAATACTGATTAAATATCACCAATAGATTTTTTAAATCTAAATATCACTTGTAGATTTTTTAAAAGGTAAAAAATATTTTGCTTTAGAAATCATCTGTTTATTGGCAATAACTGACAAAACGTGCACAATTATTACCAGATACTCAAAAGGAGTAAAAGTAGTAGTAAAGTTTTAAATATCTTAATAAACTCCAAATACATATATTATGAAATTTCATGGTCAGATAGTCCTCAAAGACTGAACTGGTCAAACATTCAAGTTATGACATCCTACACTTCTCTTTGAAGCTCACCCTCATCTCCTGGGTTTTCTTCATTATGTTTTCCAGTTCTTTTTTTCCCTTCTTCTGGTTCATCATCTGAAGATCCATCCTCATCAGAGGAAAGATTGGCTTTAATTTCTTCTAAAAGCATCTTCTTGGCAATTCTTGAGTAAAAAGACAGTAAAAAAAACTATATATTTGGTGGTGAAGTGTAACAAATTTTAAAAAAACTTCTATCAAAATAGAAATAAATGTGCAAAAAGATTTTATACTGTCAATAAAAGACTACCAAAACCATGTTTTAACCTAAGCTACCAACCAAAACTTTTGAAAATGCTCTTAGCACTGATTTTTTTTCCAATTCTAAATACTTCTGCAATTTATTTCAAAATCTGAGGGACATTTCTACTATTTTGACCAATTGCAATTTCATGCTGCATAATCTTCCAATCCTATATTTGCTCTGCTGCCATCATCCAACAACTACAATATCAGATAGGCCCACATAATAAATCAACTTATTCAGACAAATGGCATTCCAAGACAAAACTCCACATGAGAAGACTATTCAAAGCAAAACATATTCTTAGAAAATCAAGGTTGAGGCACTTTCTTATCAAACAGTGCCTCAAACTAGTGAATAATATTTCTGGCACTTAAATTTCAATTTAATTCATAAATTCTGTAAATGAAATGAAAGCATATACCATATACTAAATATTGAAGCAATCAGAAATCCCTAATAATATTCAAACTAGGGCAGATAAGAGAAGGGACATGAGTGTTATTAATTATACACATGGTAAAAAAACACAAAATACCATAAATGAATCTTCACTTTCCAAAAAAGTAGACAGTGCAGTAGCCTCACTCATACCAAAATTTCTCAAGATGTTCCTCAAAGACCAATTTGTTAATGGAAAAATCAACTACTAAAAGCATGAGAAGATACTTCTTTAATGCCATCTTATGTTAAAATAAAATATAATCCTAATAAATTTCCATGTTTACGCTAAAGGAAAACATCTGAAAATGTAAAATAAAAGCAATCATGCAGCTTTTGTATAAGAGGAGGTGTTTTGCACCTGGAGTGTCTTTGTGATATAAATTTATAAATCACAGTAACAAAGGAATACCTTATAGAAAGGTTCAAAACGAAGGCAGCATGATTCTCAGTTTTCCATGAACTAATACTAACTCTTATGGGATAAACATCCACTCTGCAATCAAGATTAACTCTCTAGCTCAGTCAAAAACTTACAGGTGATTATGGAACTTCTGTTATTTTTGGATTTGAAACCCTTCTTTAGATTTCTTAACATACACTCACATTTCAATCAAGATTCACTCAATGGTAGAAGATGTTAATGCCTTGGTAATTTTATTTGAAAGGCAGACTGTTCAATACTAGTTTTATACAAAGATATATAGGCAAAGGCACCAAAACAGACTGAAGCAAAATAGGTGATCACTTCATAAATACTTATATTTAAGCCTTTTGGTGCTTCCTTCCCTAAACAGACAGATTAGAAATATTTAGACAACACAGAGAGTTACCAAGTGCTAAAGGAAACCACAGATGAGTTTGCTTTTTTGAGGGTTTTTTATCTGATTTGTGTTTCAATAAAGTGAAGATTAGATCACTCCAATTTAAATCCTACTGGAGTTGAGCTATAAAGTGTTGTTATTACATTTCTAGATCAGTGGTTTGCTGACTTGGATTGTACACAGTAAACTTTTTTAAGTGAAGAATAATATAGGATTATCAACTTCTCATTTTGCCAAGAATAAAAATTTAAAGCCAAAACTGTTTATTTTCACCATTTTATAAAATAGACTATTTCAACACACCCTCCACAAATTAGGAAACAGTTTCAGAATGAAGGGTGGTTCTTTAAATTTAATAAAAGCATCTGCCTAGAAAAACTCTCTAAAATCATCTTTAATACACACTACATTTGTCATTTCCCATGGACAAGGAGAAACTTTCTTGAACCAATTTGGGTAAAACCACTGTTTTGGAATGTGTGTGTGTGTGTTTGTGTGTGTGTGTATACACACACACACATAAATGTAAAGTGTTGAATAATAGATTGCAAATAGAAAAACATAGTTCACTTGCAGTTACAAGATCTTATATAACCATTTAGGTAGTACAATAATAACCAATAAAAATACAAGTACTAATTTAGTTACACTAAAGGTTACTTCAATCACCTGATTTCAGTTTGTATTTACAAGTTCAAAAAAAGTCTAAAATTCTATGTTATCTGTAAAGACTTGGTTAATTTTAAGAAACCATAAAATTTGTCTTCTTTCAAACTCTAGACTCCTAAGAATATGTCTACTAAATGGAAGGTCAAAATATGTAAACCTACCTAATTCATACTCAAGTTCTAGACTGTCATGAAAAAACTGAGAAATATGATACACATGAGAAAATAAGATACAATTTTATATCAACTGTGAAATTACATAATAAATCATGGAAAATTATACGAGATCCATACACTGAAAAATTACATGATTTATCAATCAACAACCTTCATTAAGAACATAATATATAGAACAATCACAATCACTTTAGAAGTAGGAAAAAAATTACAAAATTCAGAGAATGGTCATTTTTCTCCAAACTGAAAAGTTACATACAGAGTGATGGAGATTCCCTTAGCTTTACCTCCCTAAGATGGTTTAGATTTACCCTCTAACACCTTTTGACCAATGGAAAACCTAATGTATAGCCATGTATATTAAGCCCTAAAAAGAATAAAGTTAAATCATTTTGCATGACTGATGGCTCAAGTCCACTATGTCAAAGACACACTGTATCATAAACCTAGCCTACCACATAACCTACACCTCAAAGTTAGAACTTAATTTCAAGGACCTAAGGGCTGAGGGTGACCTTCAACCTGAGTAGTCAGCAAACATGTTGAGGTGAGATGTGTCCCATCTACAAAGCCTGCTGTGAGATGCTTTAAGGGAAACTCCACTACCTTAACTCTTGAGTCACGGGCCACAGAGACTTCAAGGACATCATCACTCGAGAACCAGCTGAGGCTGGCAAAGCATCATTTTGGAGGCCTCGGCTGGACCCGTGCTGGTATGCATGTGATGGATGTATAGTCATGATCCCTAGTTGATTTCTGTTTGCTCTGAAGTTTCCTTTCTTGAGGCTTTCCAGGACGTTTCTGAGAAAATCATCCAGGCAACAAGGTACTGCCCCCCTGGAATCTCAATGCTCAATATTACATCTTGGGGCAGGTGTAGCATCCAAAGCAGTCACGACTCTATCAGAAGCATTAGAGACACAGGCTGTGCCACTCTGTGGCAGAAAACCTGGGCAGAGCTGGAAGTAATGGAGCCACTCCTCCATTTTCCTGAAAGGGAGGGAAGGGAGAGGGGGAGAAAGCAAAACAATATGGGAGGAAGGGTAAAAACCCACAAAAAAACAATGATCGGAAATGGTGCATGAGAGAATAATAGAACCCCAAAACCCAAACAAGCTAAGGCTTCTAAAGCACATAATACCAAGATAATGTCTTATTACCCCTTACACCTTCATCTACTAAAAGGAAGCAAAAATAAAATAAGGAATCAGCCCAACAATACAAAGACAAACACCCAAGCAGGAAAAAGAGAGAGAGAGAGAGGGAGAGGGGGAGGGAGAGGGAGAGAGAGAGAGAGAGAGAGAAAGCCAAGAAAGCCTTTAGTTATTCTGATCCTATCTAGAAAGGAAATGCATAATGTTCCTTGTGTAAGCACTCAAACAGGGAAAGAAAGTAAACTACCTCTTGCTGGTACATAAATCAATAATTCAAAACATTAAATTTCTAAAATAGGAGCAATCAAGAGAGGGATCTGTTGCACCATGGAGGTTTTAGAGAAACAGCCATTACAGAAGCAACACAAAATTTTACAGCTAGAAAAAGGGACCTTAGAGTCCCAATACTGTCATTTTACAGATGAGGAAACAGGCTTAGCAAGGGAAAATGTTGTGGCCAAAGAAACAAAGCTAGTTAGTGGCAAAGCGAGAAGTAGCACCTAAGATCCTGAATCCCAATATTCTCTAATTTTACTATGCCAGGGCTATAGTCTCTACTCATTCACTACTACTATGCTTATGAGTACTTGGTGAATCTACTATAGTCACATTCTTAAAGATAACTGTATTTTATTGATTTCCAAATATGCATTTAGAAATGAAAGAATTGAAGCTTCAATTTTTAAAAATTTTTTTAAGAAGTTACATCTTTAGTCCAGTATGCTCCATCTCTAAAATGTACTTGACAGGCCATCTCAGATATATCCCTATAATCTACTGTTTTATCTTTTAGGAGGTTCTGAAAACAGGTTTGAAGAAAATTGCTAAATAAAAAATACAATTTTAGAAGGCCAAAAACTATGGTGCATCCATGCACAAAGATGACAAATTTTTTTTAAAATTGCTTACATTTTGTGTACAATACTACAATAGAATTAGTTTAAACAGAGAATTCTTTTTCTTTTAAACAGAGAATCCGGAATAATATTATAGGTTTAAATGCATACCCTTTAGAGACACAAAACAAGTATCTATGTATATGCTAGGCTAAAATATCATACCATATTCAAAATGTTGATATGTAAAACAACTCAAATGACTACAGCCAAAGAATATTAAAAACTTTTTGTGGAAACAAGATGGTGAACCCATATTCTTCTAATAAAGTGTGAGGCATTAACAAATGTTATATACTTCAGGGTTAGGAATAAAAACAAATATTTCAAACTGGTTGACGGACACTAAGGAGGGCATGTGAGGTAATGAGCACTGGGTATTTATTATATAAGACTGAAGAATCACAGGCCTGTACCTCTGAAACCAATAATACATTATATGTTAACTAAATGAATTTAAATTAAAAAAATGTTTTAAAAAAACCTAAAATATTTCATAGAATTACTATTTAATTCCTCATCTTCAAAATCTGTATCAGTATTTTTTTAACTCAGTTCAAAAGTAGTATTCTTGATATGAACCTTCTATAAAAAATGACTAAGGCATAATGATCTGTACCCAAAAATGGTGGAGTTTATGAGATAATGATGATGTTAAGTGAATAATCAAAAAGCTAAACAATGGTTTGAAACACTTGTTAGTCATATGTCCTACAATGTTTGCAGTTAGTGAAAAACAGCACTGTTTTCTTTTTAGTGAGGGTACCAGGAAAATTAGTATCAAGTAACTTTTTTAAAAAAATCTTAGAAGTAGAAATAAGGCTGTATGAAATACCCACAGTTTATTAACAATTTATATATAAGCTATAATGTTTGAATAAACTCAAATTACAAAATGTGCATTCCCTGATTTTATACAAAATCCAAAGCAGTTTTAGAGGAAATTTTAACAAGAAAAATTTTATTAACATTGATATAAATTTAGAAAATTTGATCATATTAAAGAACTAGTTTAATATTTTCTTATACTTGAAAGGTAAAAACAGGATTGACTCATTTTTATTTATAAACTTCAAGGCTAAAGACAAAGGAGACATATATTAAGTCAGAAAAATGAATCATTTTTTGCTAACATTAGAAAATACAAACTCCCGTTGCGGGGGTGGGGGGGCTATTTTCCATTCTCTAAAAGTCCCAATATCACCAAAGAACAGAGAACAGGAAAGGAAGGCTAGATACAATGTTTAAACCTTAAGCAGAGAGATCACCACTACTGATCATATTTATTTCCTTGCTGAAAATTCTAGCAAAAGAAAGAGATCTTATGGCAACTGCAACCAGTTTAGTTATCTACAAATGGATCCTATATACAGACTAGACACCTATATATACTTAAATGACTTACAATACTTACCTGCACTATAAAAACAAAGTAAACTGAAAAAGAGTTACCTTAAAATTGCCAGGAATTAAAAACCCTTGCTCAAAGATAAAAACAAGTAAAATACTTCAGGTTTTTCAAAACAATAAAGGAGAACCAAAGCAATTTTGGTAACCAAACAGGACCACCATGGAAAAAAAAAAAAAAACATTTCACAGAGAAAAAATTATTCCAGATTTAGCAAATTCGTATAAAGAATAAAGACAGGTGTAGAAGATGAACATTCTGAAAACTGCTTAAAATGGAAACCAAATGAAAAGTCTTGCTGAAGGGACTTGAGATATACTCAACCCATTAAACATTGCTGAAATCAGGTAAACAATCATTAAATATCTTCATTAGCATGAACAACATTGAGGAACAATTAATTACTTCTGAAAATATGCTGAATTAATAGTACAGAACCTTCATCAACAGAATACCCCCACCAAGCTAGTAGGGAAAAAACAATCATTTGTATGTTTACCAGTTGAAAAGTAAAGTATTACCAAATAACAAAATAATTGGAAATTTTTAAGGCTACAGTGTAGTCCTACTATAATTAAGTAGAACTTCTATTAACAATGGGCAATTCCTTTAAGCAATCTCCACATCAAATTTTGCTTCTATGTAATAAGTATTTAGCCCCACTGAGAAAGAAATTATGAGAAAACTATGGAGTATTATTAGACCCAATTAAGCATTCTTCAAATATAAGGTAAATATTTGCATGTGTGTTCCAGGGGAGGGTATCCATATAAAAAAATCTCAGCTTTTAGTCAAAATTGGAATAAAGAAAGAATACTTAGAAAAAATCTATAAATAAAGAACATACTGAAAAGAATTCTTTTTCGGAGAGAATGGACTCCTCACTGATTTAGTAATGCAACCTCTAAAGACAAGCCTGGTTTAATGATCCTCAACACTAACACTGTTAAACTTGAACAAACTAACATCTTACCACTCAGGCTAATTCACAGTGTAGGTATTCAAATATAGGATATTAGAAAATGTTTGGTCAAAATATCCCTTTTACAGAATCATACTGTATTTTCAATGCCAGATAACTGTAGAAATGCAACCATAATAAAAAAATTACATAAATAAATATTTTTTCAATCAAAGAACCAATTTAAAACACAATAGGTATCTGAAAGGCAACATTAACATAATGGCAAATTCAAACAGCTGACTTTAAAATTACATGTGTAATTTAAATAACCTGACAAACTATTTCATATTATTCTCCCTTTCAAAAAGTACATTAAGTCTAAGCTAGAAAATTCTAAGTAAATTCCCAATTATACAAAATTCAAACTATAAAGTTAGTCTATTAACATTTTTTTCTAAAAAGTTCAACCAAAAAAAGTTAAACTGTCAACCTATATTTTTTCATTATTAAATAAATGCAATTAAACAGAAATTAATTTACAAGTTAGACCACTCTATCTCACAATAGCATACATTTACTTTCAAATATGAATGATGCTACATAACACTATGCTAAAATACCAAATTTATATATTCACACATACTAAAATATTTAGGACATAGCTAAGTTTTTTAAATGACCTCAAAAACTATTATAGCTTTAAAAACAGAAAAGACAGAAACAGTAGTGAAATCCACTGTAAAACTTTCCCATAAATATATATAAGTACATATGTTTAGGGAATTATAAAGTATTTACTTCCTCAATATCAGAAATATCAAAACTTCTTTGGCTACAAACTACCCTCCATACCTTGATTTTAACAAATTCTTTCAACTTCCATGAAAAGATGCATTATAATTAAAATTAAATGCTTGAACAAGAAAAAAGTTTTATAGAAATTTATTGCATCCAAATACTTAAGCATTGGCATTAATACACTATTTACCTCTCCATAAACGTCAACACTGAAAATGTATTAACAACATTGCTAAAAAGTTAAAGCATAAGAAATGTATACACAATTTATACACAATTACACAATTGTGTACAAATTTACACAGAATTACAATATGCTATGTACTAAAATACAACCTACTCAAAAATGTGAAATTGGTAAATATAACTCCAAGACTTAATCATGATCCGCAAATAAATTTTTAAAAGTTGCTTAGTGCATATTCAAATATGCTCAAATACATTATCTATGCTAAAATAGTTCCAGAAGGTATTTGTATGCCCATCATGGGTATTAGATACCTCTTTGGTATGTTGAAAATGAAACAAGTTATTAATGATATATTTTATAAAGGCACATTGAAATAAGTATAAAGAAAAACATGTTCAAGATAAAATTCTTCTCAAAAGTACTGAACAGGGTTGTATTTTGTAATCACAAATACAAGATGGAATTAAATAGACTTTCCAATAAAATACTTGCCAGTTACAGAGAGATATAATCAAGCAACTTAAAAGATGAAAATGATATTCATATTTTGACAAGTTCTAACGCAAATATAAAATTATCATACCTCAATGACACTCTCATTTGGTGGCTAAATATGAGATTAAGGTTCATCACGTATATAGTTAAATTAGAATATAGCATGTATTAAACATTATTAGCCTTTTAATAACATTTGAGTCCTCATGGTTTACAGGAAAACAAATTAGTAGTCTAAATAAATAGAGGAATTAAAGCATTTTAAAAGAGATTTTTTTAAATGCTTTCATAATCGTGCTATGATCATGTACTATAAAAATTGCTGATGAATAAAATGTATGCCTTTACCAATCCATTCTGGACCCCACCCCATCTCATAAAATAATGGATACATATATTTCTTAATAAAAAAACGTAAGTAGGTAAGCAGCATCTGAATCATTGTGCCCATGATTAATCTCTATTTAAAAGTACAAAATAAAATTGTTCATTTACCTTAATAAAAACATTCTCCTATTAGAAGAATGCTGATATTAGAAACAGAAAACCCTATCAGCATCAACAAGATATAGAAAACAGAGCTAGAATAACAGCCGGCCCACAGCATTTACTAACTCAAAGTTAATTTCCCACAAAATTATGACACAAAAATTACATGCATATTTTCATGTTTTCTTAATATTGTAACTTACTAGTAGGAATAAATGGATGGTTAATATAGTGTTCTTTAGTAAAACCATCAAGTCTATCATTGATAATCGGGTGTTGGAATTAATTAGGGAAAATTTCATCCAACCCTTTCATTTTAGGAATTAGAAAATTTTGGCAGAGTAGTTAAGTCACTTGCGCACAATCACACAGCTAAAGAAGTTTTACAACTAGAAACCAGATATTCTTATCCCCATTATTCTAAAATTCCACCTACTACACCACACGATCTTGTTGAAGATTATGAGTGTGGGATATACTATATTTCAGGAAGGGTTTAAAAGATAGGTAAAAAAAAAAAAAAATTAGGGTTATATTCTTTAATACATTTTCATTATTCTTCATTGTTAGGATATGGGTGTGTCTTTGTATTTTTTTCTTCTCCCAGCCATCCCTTAGGTTAAGTGAATCTGTAAAGGCTACACTGTTTACTTCTAACCTACTGTTTAAGTCTTATTAAAGTTAATACTATCATACTATCTATTTTATTTGAAAAATGGTTAAAATCCAAATCAGTCTGGACACCTTGTAAATTGATACTTATTTTGAAAAGAATTTCTTAATCTTACATATCAGAGCAATCTCCTTTTCTTCACTTTGAATGCGTCTTAATAAATAGGACCACCATATTAGATGGCAATTAAAAACAATAATCAGATATTGAGGAGAGAGATGTCTGTTGTCACCAATTTATTGAGATATGATTTATCTTCATCAATAAAATAATCTGAAATTAAAATATTCTCAAAAAATTATCACAGTTTACATGGGAACGTAAAATTGACAGTGCTGTATTTATAACACACCCTATGCTAGGTGTGTTAATATTTATATTTACTTTCTCTTAAGGTTTCTGAGTTTTAGCCCATTTTCTGGCCTTTCTTTCAAACTTGCAGGAAGACTGTGAGCGAGTCTTTCTAAGGCAGGCACTCCTGGTTTTTACAACCGGCTTGCGGTTCCGTTGCTGCTGTTTGTGCCCACGCCTAGGGTGTGTTATAATCTTTTTTAAGTCCTTACAGATGGAATCATACCTATTCTCAGGATCATTGTCGTCATCATCATCATCCACTGTGACAGGCACTGATTTAGATAAGGCTTCATCTCCTTGAGGGGAAAAAAGTGTACTTAAAATTAGCTTTAAATTATCTATATAAGTAAAATCATGTAAAATAAAACTGAAAGCCAAAAACATCAAAACAATTAGTGGGTTCTAAACTGTACTCTGGATCCAAAACATGAGTAAAAAAAATTTATAGGGAAAGCACAATGGGGAATTTATGAAGTGCCAGCAGTAAAACAATAGTTGGATTTTATATATTTCAAAGTTCCTTCCCAGAACACAACAGTTTTAAAGCTAATCCTTCCTAGTAACAAGTCTTTATCAATTTGGCATCACAGTACCAAAACTTTCTTGCTGAAATAAGCTTTGTAGTGATCCATTTTAAGTTTAAAGTTAATAGATGTCTAATTTATTCTGTTTTAAATTGAAGAATAGCAAAATTGCTATTAATATTTTGGTAGTAGCAAGTAAAATAATACTTAAATCTGTACTGTAGTCATGATCAGAATTACCAAGAGATATATTCAAGTATAGTAAAACTGATTTCCTTATAAAAAGCTACACTGCTATCCTTTGATTAAAAATCTAAAGAGGTTAGGATTTGTGCACTTCACTGTATGTAAATTTTACCTCAAAAACAAACTTATATATTAACCTCTAATTAATACTATATAGGCTGAAGTAATTAGGGAGTAGTATGCTGATGTTTAGCATTTATTTTGAAATGCAAAGATTTCAAGGGCATTACATTGAGTGAAGAAAGCCAATCTCTAAAGGTTACACACTTCATGATTCCACCCCAAAATAACAAAATTAGAGATGAAAATGAAATTAACACTTGCCAGGGGTTAAGAATGGGGATAAGCAAGGGGATGTGTATAAGGGGTAGCACAAGGGACCCTTGTGGTAATGGAATAATAGTTCAGTATCTTGGTTGTAGTAGTGGTTATACAAAGCTACACATGTGATAACAATTGCATAGAACTATACTTACATATACATACACTCACAAATCAGTGCATGAAAAACTAGTGAAACTGCAATAAATCTTCAGTTTCCTGGTTTTGATATTGTATTATAGTTATACAAGATGTCACCACTGGGGGAAACTGAATTAAGGGTATTGTTCAAGACCTCCCTGTATGTTTTTTTTTTTTTTTTTTTTGCAATATCCTGTGAATTTATAATTAATTCAAAATGAACAATTAAAAAGGGAAAAAAATTAGGTACATTGATGGATAAATAGAAGGATATATAAACAGGTATGTGATAAAGCAAACACAGTACAATGTTAATGACAGAAACTTTCCTGTATATTTAAAACTGCTTTGAGGGCACCTGGGTTGCTCAATCAGTTAAGTGTCTGACTCGATTTCGGCTCAGGTCATGATCTCAGAGTCATGAGATCAGGCTCTGTGCTGAGCACGGAACCTCCTTGAGATTCTCTCTCTTCTCCCTCCCCCTCCCCCAGCTCAAGCACTCTCTCGTTCTCTAAATAAATGAATCTTAAAAAAAATAAAATAAAATTGCTTTATAATAAAATATAGGGAGAAAATGAAGGAAAAAATTTCATAAAGAACACAGACAACTATAGGTTCAGGATAGAAATATGCTAAATACAGAAAGGCAAAAATAAATCTTAGAATATCCTACCAAACTCACAATAAATACCTCCAGCAGACCAATCTTCAAATGAAATATTACTAGAATACTACTGTCATTCCTCTACTACACTTTCCAAAATCTGACACATCCTTCCAAGTTGAGTTCAAATGTTACCTGTTCTTCTAAGTCTTCCTCTAATATTTAGATTAAATGGCCCACTTGCTATTTATTACGCAGCCCCATTTTAGTTTTATATGTTTCTTCTGGTATTTTTTTAAATAATGACTTATCTATGTCTATCTTGTTCACTGGACTGCAATCTCCTAGGACCACGTTCTTCATTTTAGTTGCTCATGCCATTCCCAAGTCCAAATTTTTCTAGTAAACTATTGTACCTCATAATAGGATACCCAACTATGGCTGAATAAACTGGAATTATCTAAATATATGGGAGCAGGGGAGCCTTTTTAAAAGTTCAAAAATAATGTTCCCTTAATTAAGTTGGACACATTAAGAAAATATACTATGTTTATATATGCATACAAATTATTAAGGAATGCCACTTATCGGGACGCCTGGGTGACTCAGTCAGTTAAGCGTCTGCCTTCGGCTCAGGTCATGATTGCAGGGTCCTGGGATCGAGTCCCGCGTCAGGCTCCCTTGCTCAGCTAGGAGCCTGTTTCTCCCTCTGCCTGCCACCCCCACTGCTTGTGTGCTCTCTCTCTGACAAATAAATAAAATCTTCAAAAAAATAAAAGGAATGCCACTTATCATTGGCTCACACCCAAACTTATCTTGAAACAGTACTTTTTATAGTGCTTATTTTCAACACCCTTCATAATCTTTTCTGCTTAAGCATTTTTACAAAGGCCAATTTTTAGATGTGTTAATTCCCAAGCAAAATTATCTTCTTTTTTTCATCTAAAGTAATCAGTTCCAAGAAATATCCAGGGTAAAGAAAATCCAAACAACATGGCTTATTCCACCAAATAGTTGAGAGACTGGTATCTGCAGAAAAGCTCAATTCTCAAGGCTTCTGTGGATACATACATGAAAAAAGGATCACCTCCTAATCAGCACGATGATCCTTCAGAACAAAGTTATATGGAACACAATGATCAAAATGGAACACAGTGATCTAGACCAGTGCTCAGGTAAGGAATTATTGGGAAATGCACCCTACAAATATTTGCCATACGTTGCCATCTCTTCTTAAGATCTAATGAATACATATTACACTATGTATTAATAATACCAAACATGAGAGGTATATCATACAAACCTCTCATATGTGTCAAATCAAGTTAGATTTTGGGAAATGAAAATCAGCAATTGAAATCAAACATGTTGATTTCACTAGGGAAGCTGTTTAATCATGGAAACCAGTTTTCCAAAGTTTAATTCAATAGCCTACAATTTGCCAATGAGAATACTCCACGTAACTACTCACGATTTATTATTCTTATACTCTAATCCTTAATAAGAGTTTTCCCAACTAACCTGATAACAAAACACTGAATACAAACAATCTCTTACACTACCATACAGTTGAGCCTTGAACAACACGGCTTTGAACTGCACAGCTCCACTTATACATGGATTTTTTTTTTTACACTATAATTACTTTCTCTTCCTTATGATTTTCTTGTTATTTCCTTTTCTCTAGCTTATACTTTACTGTAAGAATATAGTAGATAGTATATAAAATATACAAAATACATGTTAATCAACTATTTATGTCATTTGTAAGGCTTGCAGTCAAGAGTAGGCTATTAAGAATTAAGTATTTGAGGGGCGCCTGGGTGGCTCAGGCATTAAGCGTCTGTCTCTGGCTCAGGTCATGATCCCAGGGTCCTGGGATGGAGTCCCGCATCAGGCTCCCTGCTCAGCGGGAAGCCTGCTTCTCCCTCTCCCACTCCCCCACTGCTTGTGTTCCCTCTCTCGCTGTCTCTGTCAAATAAATAAATAAAATCTTTAAAAAAAAAAAAAGAATTAAGTATTTGAGAAGTCAAAAGCTAAACATGGGTTTTTGACTGAACAGGGGGTGAACATCCTTACCCCCTGCATTCTTCAAAGGTCAACCGAAATTCTGAAATCAAGGCTCTCAAAACTAAGTTTTACAAGCTGTTGCCAAAGTTCATTTGGCTGCAAAACCTAATCTAAACTGTTTATTCCATTAAGTATGAATGTTCACACGTTTTGTGCAGAAATACTAATTTGTTTAATTATGGGAGTGTTGTCTCACATGTGATTGGGGCTATTACATAATATATGCTAACTAATCGATACTATCTTTCTAAAAGTCAAAAAGTTGGAAATTCTGAAACACTGAGGCCAACAATTTTGCGGACAGTAGTTAAAAGTCATACACGCATCTGATACAGCAATGCATTAAACTGAATATGCCATGAAAATCACACTTCGTTTTCAAAACAACTCATCAGATAAGCACTCCATACAAGGAATGTGAAGTTTTATTAAAAAGCAATATTCGGGGATGCCTGGGTGACTCAGTTGGTTAAGTGTCTGCCTTCAGCTCAGGTCATGATCCCAGGATCCTGGGATGGAGCTCTGTGTCCGGCTCCCTGCTCAGCAGGCAGTCTGCTTCTCTTTTTCCCTCTGCCCCCCCCACCGATTCTCTCTCTCTCAAATAAAATCTTTTAAAAAAATAAAAAAATAAAAATAAATAAAAATCTTAAAAAACAATTCAAGTTAATTGCACAAAACCTAATTGGGATAAATGGAAACTCCTAACCTAAGGACTGAAAGGAAAAATTTAAACATTCTGCCTGTGCTGGGAACACATTTATACCTAAAATCTCCTTTATAAAAATTTAAAAATAAAGTTCAGGTGGATTTCTGGTGAAGATGGCAGAGCAGGAGGATCCCAGGCTCACCTCATCCTATGGTCACATCTACATAACAGCCACATTGGCGCAAATAAAAAAGAAAATGACCTGAAGACGGGCAAAACTGACTTTCCACAGCTAAATGTAGAGACGAGGCCACAACAAAGAGGGTAGAAAGGCCTAGATGCAGTGTGAGCCAAAGTGACCTGTGGATCTGTCAGAAGAAAGGAAGGATGCCACGGGCACATACAGGGAAAAAGAGCAGACCCTAAGCTATGCACCCCAGGCATGGTAGACCCACACACCAGGAAGACAAATCTCAGTAACATTTGGCTCTGAAAACCAGAGGGGCCTAACTTCCCAAGAACTTACAACTTGTGGGGCTTCACACATTACATTTTAAAAATCAGCAGGCTCAACTCTGGAAGAACCAGGGAACAATAGGAAATTGAGTCCCCATCCTTAAGAGACAACACAACAAACAACCCCACTGAGATACAGCATACAAACAGCAGTCTGAAAAGGGCCTGGGGTATATGAGAAGGTGGTTTCTTTATTAACCTCAGAGCATGTGCTGGAAGGGCAGAGATCATTGGGAGACTTCTGCAAGACCAAAAAGCTGGCAGGTGTCATTTCCCTCCCCATTCCTGCAGGAACCAGCACAGCACCAACACTCTCCACATACCTTGCTAAAACCATGTCCCACCCCACTATGTCTTCTGTAATCTTGCCCCCTCCACACCAGCCTGGACTCTGGAAAGTTTTCTCAGGTGGCTGCAAGATACCTTCCACAAGTGGCATTGACCTTGCTGGCACCACACATACCCAGCCCCCACGTTCTTCTACAGACAGCTCCCACCAACATACCCTTGGCAGAAGACCATCCAAAGAAGTGACACAAATCTGGCAGTGTGCTTACAGCCCCAAGAGTGGCCAGCACCACTCCAAAATGACTCTGCCCTGGAGCAGAGGGGACAATAAGCATACACATGAGTCCACATGTGGCCTCAGCAGCAGGTTGAGGGCAGACATCCAGTCTAATGGCAGGCTCAGGCTACCAACAAAAACTTCTCAGGAAACAACATGGGGAGAACACCCCGCAGTTCCAAGCTACCGCATTTCTGATAAATGGCTGGTGTGACTCAACTCAAGCCCAAGGCAAGCACCAGACTGACCCATAACAACACAGGGACCAAACCCTGCCCACAAGAGGCAAACAGAGCCATTGCAGATGACTGGAATGAAGGCAAATGAGGCTCAGCCATAAAATTAGGGTACAACAACACACACAGGAGACATTCTGAAGTGTCAGGTTCTGGTGAACAAGGGACACGGCACTATAGGGCACTACAGGACCTGTTCTTCATAAGACCACTACTTACAAAAGCACGTGGCTAACATGTAGAAAAAGACACAGAGAATTGGACAAAATGAGGAGAAAAAGGAATATGTCCCAAATGAAAGAACATGACAAAATCACAACAAGAGAGCTAAACAAAACAGAGATAAGTAATATGCCTAAGGGAGAATTTAAAGTAATGGTCATAAAGATACTCACTGGAATCGAGAAGAGTGGAGAACCTCACTGAGATACTCAACAAAGAGGTAGAAAACATAAACAAGAACCAATCAGAGATGAAGGACTCAATAACTAACATTGAATATACACTAGAGGGAATAAAGAGTAGAATAGAGGAAGTAGAAGAATGGACCAGTGACCTACAAGACAGAGTAATGGAAAGCAATCAAGGTGAACAGAAGGGAGAAAGAAAATAATAAAAAATGAAAATAGACTTAGGGAACTCAGTAACACAATCATGCATGGTAACAGGCACATTATAAGGACCCCAGAAAGACATGAGAAAGAAAAAGGGGCAGAAAATTTACTTGAAGAAATAACAGCTTAAAACTTCCCAAATCTGGGGAGGGAAACATACATCCAGATTCAGGAGGCACAAAGAGCCCCCAATAAAATCAACCCAAGAAGGTCCACACCAAGACACATAATAATTAAAATAGGAAAATGTAGTGATAAAGAGGGAATTTTAAAAGGAACAGGAAAAAGGAAAACAGATACATGCAAGGGAAACTCCATAAAGATAGGAGCAGATTTTTCAGAAGAAACTTTGCAGGCCAGAAGAGACTGGCATGATATATTCAAAGTGCTGAAGGAAAACAAAACTGCAACCAAGGATACTCTCTCCACCAAGACAATCATTCAGAATAGAAAGAAAGAGTTTCCCAAACAAATAAAGTTAAAGGAATTCGTCACAACTAAACCAGCCATACAAGAAATATTAAAGGGGGGATGCCTGGGTGGCTCAGTCGGTTAAGCGGCTGCCTTTGGCTCAGGTCATGATCCCAGGGTCCTGGGATCGAGCCCCGCCCCGCATCCCTGCTCGGCGGAGAGCCTGCTTCTCCCTATCCCTCTGTCTGCCACTCTGCCTACTTGTGCTATCTCTGTTAAATAAATAAATTAAAATCTTAAAAAAAAAAAGAAATATTAAAGGGGATTCTCTGAGTGGAAAGGTAAGACCATAATTAGGAGTAAAGAAAAGTAGGTAGCACTAAAGCAATAAAATTAAGTATATCAATAAAAATCAGTTAAGGGATTCACAAAATAAAAGGAAATAAAGTAGGACACCATATATCTAAAACATGGGGGAGAGGGGCAAAAATTTAGTACATTCAAACTTAAGCAACCATTAACTTAATATAGACTGCTACATGCAGAAGATGTTTTATATAAAACTAATGACAACCACAAATCAAAAACAACTGATAATGCAAAAAAGTAAAGAGAAAGGAATGCAAGCGTATCACTAATAAAGCCAGCAATGAGAGAAGAGAGCAAGAGAAGAAAGGAACAGAGAAAAACTACAAAAACAAACATAAAACAAGTAGCAAAATGGCAATACATGCCTACCAATAATTACTCTGAATGTAAATGGACTAAATGATCCAATCAAAAAACATGGAGTGAGTGAACAGATAAGAAAGCAAAACCAATCTATATGAACAACAAGAAACTCACTTCTGACATAAAGACATAAAGTGAAGGGATTGAAAAACATGTATCATGCAAATAGATGTAAAAAGAAAGACAGGTAGCAATACATGTAACGGAAAAAAAACAGACTTTAAAAAGACTGTAACAAGAGACAAAGAAGGATACCATATAACCATAAAGAGTACAACCTAAAAAGAAGGTATAACAACCATAAATGTTTACGAACCCAACACTGGAGCACCCAAAAACATAAAACAGCTAATAACAAACAAAGTAATCAACAGTAACATAATAATAGCAGAGGACTTTTAACTCCCCGCTTACATCATTCAAACAGAAATCAACATGAAAACAGTAGCTTTGAAGGACATATTGGACCAGATGGATCTAACAGATATATTCAGAACATTCCATCCTAAAAAAGAACATAATTCTTCACATGTGCACACGGAATATTCTCCAGACTAGACCACACGTGAGGTCACGAAACAAACTTTAACAAATTCAAGAAGATCAAAGTCATACCATGCATCTTTTCCAACCACAATGCTATGAAACTAGTAATCAACCACAAGAAAAAATCTGGAAGGACACAAATACGTGGAGGTTAAATACACACTACTAAACAATGAATGTGTCAATCAAGATATCAAAGAGATAATCAAAAAATGCAAAGAGACAAATGAAAACGAAACACAATGCTCCAAAATCTTTGGCATGCAGCAAAAGCTACTCTAAGAGGGAAATTTATAACACTACAGGCCTACCTTAAGAAGAAAAAACCCACAAACAACATAACCTTACACCTAAACGAGCTACAAAAAGAAGAACAACTGAAACCCAAAACCTGTGGGAGAAAAAAATAATAAAGTTCAGAGCATAAATAAACAAAATACAAACTAAAAACAAAAACAAAAACAAAAAAACAATGGATCAATGAAACCAGAAACTGGTTCTTTGAAAAGATCAACAAAACTGATAAACCTTCATCCAGACACATCAAAAAAATGAGAGAGGACTCAAACAAAATCAAAAATGAAAGAGGAGAAATAACAATGGACACCATAGAAATAAAAAGGGTTGTAAGAGAAGATTATGAAAAATTATATGCTAACAAATTGAACAAAACAGAACAAATGGATAAATTTCTAGAAACATTTAACCTCCCAAAACTCCATCGCAAAGAAATTTAACATTTGAACAGGTTGACTGCCAACAGTGAAATTAAATCAGTAATCAAAAAACTCCTGAACCACATGCCTTCACAGGTGAATTCTACTAAATATTTTAAGAAGTTAATACCTAATTCTTCTCAAATTATTCAAAAAAATGGAAGACAAATGAAAGCTTCCAAATTCATTCTACGAGGCATTTCCCTGATACAAAACCCAGATAAAGACATCCCTAAAAAAGAGAACTACAGGCCAGTATCTCTGAAAAACATAGATGCAAAAATTCTCCATAAAATACTAGCAAACAGAATCCAACAATACATTTAAAAAAATCATTCACAGGTGCCTGGGTGGCTCAGTCGTTAAGCGTCTGCCTTCGGCTCAGGTCATGATCGCAGGGTCCTGGGATTGAGCCCCACATCAGGCTCCCTGCTCCACAGGAAGCCTGCTTCTCCCTCTCCCACTCCCCCTGCTTGTGTTCCCTCTCTCACTGTGTCTCTCTCTGTCAAATAAATAAAATCTTTAAAAAAAAAATCATTCACATGATCAGGTAGGATTTATTCCTGGGCTGCAAGGGTGGTTCAATATCTGCAAATCAACCAATGTGATACCTCATAACAATAAGAGAAAGGATAACAAACATATGATCATTTCAATAGATGTAAAAAAAAGCATGTGACAAAGTATAAAATCCATTCATGATCAAAACTCTCAAAGTAGGTTTAGAAGGAACATACCACAACACGATAACGGCCATTTACGAAAAACGCAGAGCTAACGTCATACTCCATGTTCACCATGGAGTTCACTGAGAGCTTTTCCCCTAACATCAGAAATAAGACAAGGATGTCCACTCAAACCACTTTTATTCAACATAGTACTGGAAGTCCTAACCACAGCCATCAGAAAACAAAAACAAAAGGCATCCAAATTGGTAAGGAAGAACTAAAACTTTCATTACTTGCAGATGGCATGATACCATATATAGAAAACCCTAAAGACTCCACCAAAAAACTACTAGAACAGATGAATTCAGTAAGGTCACATGATACAAAATCAATGTACAGAAAACCACTGCATCTCTATACACTAATAATGATGTACAAATGTCACTAATAATGAATTACAAATTAAGAAAACTGTCCCACTGACAATTGCACCAAAAATAATAAAATACCTAGGAATAAAGTTAACCAAGAACATGAAAGAACTGTACTTTGAAAACAATAAAACACTGATGAAAGAAACTGAAGATGACACAAATGGAAAGATATTCTGTGCTCATGGACTGGGAGAACAAATACTGTTAAAATATCCCTACTACCCAGAGCAATCAACAGATTTAATAAAATCCCTATCAAAATACCAACAGCATTTTTCACAGACCTGGAAGAAATAATCTTAACATTTGTATGGAACCACTAAACACTCTGAAAGCCAAAGCAATCTCAAAAAAGAAGAGCAAAACTTGAAGAATCACAATCCCAGATTTCAAGATACACTACAAAGCTATAGTAATGAAAACAATATGGTACTGGCACAATTAACAGACACACAGATCAATAGAACAGGATAGAAAGCCCAGAATTAAATTCAACATTATATGGTCAATCAATTTTCAACAAAACTAATTTTTCAACAGAGGCAAGAATATGCAATAGGAAAAAGACAGTCTCTTCAACAAATGGTGTTGAGAAAACTGGACAGCAACATGCAAAAGAATGAAACTGGACCACTTTCTTATACCATATACAAAAATAAACTCAAAATGGATTAAAGACCTAAATGTGAAACCTGAAACCATAAAAATCCTAGGAGAGAGCATAGGCAGTAATTTCTATGACATCTACCATAGCAACATTTTTATAGATACATCTTCTGAGGCAAGGGAAACAAAAGCAAAAATAAACTATTGGGACTACATCAAAATAAAATGCTTCTGCACAGCAAAGGAAACAATCAACAAAACTAAAAGACAACCTATAGAATGGGAAAAGATTCTTGCAAACAATATATCCAATAAAGGGTTAGTATCCAAAATATATAAAGAACTTATACAACTCAACACCAAAAAACCCCAGAAATAATCCAATTAAAAATGGGCAAAAGACATAAACAGGCAATATTCCAAAGAAGACGTAAAGCTGGCCAACAGACACATGAAAAGACGCTCAACATCACTCATCATCAGGGAAATGCGAATCAAAACCACAATGAGATACCACCTCACACCTGTCAGAATGGCTAAAATCAAAAACTCAAGAAACAACAGGTGTTGGTAAGGATGTAGAGAAAAAGGAATCTGTTGGTGAAAATGCAAACTGGTACAGCCACTGTGGAACACAGTACGAACATTCCTCAAAAATTAAAAAGAAAATTACTATATGATCCAGTAATTCCACTAGTATATATCCAAAGAAGAGAAAAACACTAATTTATGAAGATATAAGCACCGCTCTAAAATTTATTGCAGCATTATTTACAATAGCCAAATTATAGAAGCAACTCAAGTGTCCAACAACAGATGGATAAAGATGTGGTGTATACACACACACACACACACACACACACACACACACACACACAGTGGAATATTACTCAGCCATAAAAAAAAGAATGAAATCTTACTGTTTGCAACAACATGGGTGGATCATGAGAGTATAAATGCTAAATAAAATAAGTCAAAATAAATGAACAAAGAAAAAAGACAAACATAAAATAACAGACTCTTAACTATAGGGAACAAACTGATGGTTACCAAAGGGGAAGGAGGGGATGGATGAAATAGGTGAAGGGGATTAAGAGTACACTTATCGTGATGAGCACTGAGTACTGTATAGTTGCTGAGCCACTATACTGTACACCTGAAACTAATATAACACTGTATGTTACACATACTGGAATTTAAAGAAATAAAATAAATAAATAAATACATAAGCAAGCAAGCTGGAGTTGGATATAAATAAATTTTTAGAATGAATGAATGAATGAATATATGAATGAATAAGTTTAACATGTCCCTGGTTAACTGACAGGTTTACTAACTTAAAAAAGACAATGCAAGTGACATATGCACATGTATTATACAACTGATTTTTAAGAACTGCAACAGTGATAAAAATTATTTTTATAACTCTTTTGGGGGGTATCACTGACTGTTCCACTAATTGTCCTAGTTCTCTATCTCCTCAGGGTAAGGTAATTCATCTACTTTTTGGATTTTTCTTTTATTTTGTTATTATTATAGACAGAAACATCTGTTCATGTGATTAGAAAAAATTGACAAGCATCAACAGTGGGTTTAATGATGTAAATTTAAAGTTTTCAGAAAATTTCACTGGACACAAAGTTAATCTGTCCAATTTAAAAACTCATATGCAGGGATGCCTGGCTGGCTCAGTTGGAAGAACATGCAACTCTTGATCTTGGGGTTGTGAGTTCGAGCCCCACACTGATTACATAAAAAGTCATATGCATGGCAAGGCAGGTTAAACTCCCACACACTATGCACCAAGCACACATCTCCATTACGTGAATATATACCTACTGAAATACTGGCACAGGTCTTATTTTCCTTCATAAACTACTGTTTATTACTCCAGAAAAAGCACTAAACATTGGTAAAGAAATTCTGTTATCTATCCAACAAACCTGGTATATCTGATACAGAATACTAACAATAGTGAAACACCTTCCAATGATGGCATAAAAATAAATGAAGGCTTTTTAGTAAATCTTTAAATTTTGAAGAGCCTTTTCCTAAACAGTAACCTTGCATTTGATTGGCTTCAGAGAAAATTAAACAATGTAGTTATTCAAGAGGGTAAAAGCATAAATTATGAATTTATTTATTTTTGCTTACCTGAAGATTGGCAAAATCCAGTATGTGAAGACAGCACTAAATTTTCGGTCACAGGCTTAATTTTCTGCTCATCACTGCTCCCCTCGCCTACAGAATTCTGATCATCATCTCCTATATCAGAAGAAGATGACGATGTAATGTCAGCTTGCTTCCTTTTAGTGCTTGTTCTTAGGGAGTTTCTCATTTTCTCCTTGACACTGACTGTCTTCTTTTTAGCTGAAGTTCTCTGTTTCTTCAGCTTTTTATTGTCTTCAGAACTTTCCTCACCATCAGAAGATGATGAGCCACTATGTACTTCCTTGGTATTTCTCTTTGAATTTAAATTTCTTCTTTCCCTCAGTTCTATTCTTTTCAGTCTCTTGTCAGAAGAATCACAACCATCTTCTTTCATGGAATATTTCTCAGTATCAGATGATGAACAATCTTGTCTCTTCCTTGAACTCTTTTCAGGCAAGTTGCATCTTTTCTTCACTCTACTGGATGCCCCATTCTTACTCCTTTTATCTTCTGAAGAATCACAACTATCTCTTTTTCCCTGTAATTTCTCAGCATTATCGGACATGTCATCCTTCTTTTTAGAAGTTTTATCTTTTATTTTTTTACTTTTCTTTTCTCCATAAGTTGTGTCATTCTTATTTTGTTTTATGCCTTTAGGAAAACGAGAAATCTCTTCTCCCTCGGGTAATTTCTCAGTGCTATCAGATGATGATTCATACTGTTGTTCCATCTTAATTATATTTTTCTTCAAGTCTGTAGTTTTCTTTTCTTTTACTTCAGTTCCCTTTTTGCTCTGCTTTTTATCATCTTCAGAGGATTCATCACTCTGCTCTCTCTTTGGGAAATTCTCAGCAATGTCAGATAAGCCAGTCTGTACTTTCTTACATGATTTGGTTTTCAAATGCTTACTCTTTTCTTTAGTTTCAGCAACCTTTTTGTCTTCTGGAGAATTAAAACTCTCCTCTTTCCCTGAAGGCAGCTTATCAGCACCATCACAAGAAACACCTGACTGCTGCTTCTTAGAGATTCGATCTCTTAAGTCCATGTTGGTCCTGTCTTTATCGACTGTGCCTTCTGCTGAAAAGAAATTCTCTCTCTCTTGTTTCCTTTCAGCATCATCAGATGACCCTTCTTGTGCAGTCTTCAAATTTTTCTGCCCTTGATTATCCATTCCTTTTTTTCTGTGTTTTTCATCTTCAGAAGAATCATAATCTTCTTTATTTGGAACTCTTTTTTTGGTTGTTCTGGCAGCCCCAATTTTACTCATGCTCTTTATCTCTTTTTCTAATTCTGAGTCATAATTGGAAGACTCAGACTGGTTTTGTCGTTTCTTTTTAGAAATTACAGACCTTTTAGCTGATTTGCCTTTTTTAATATCATAATCTGAGCCAGAAGTAGAACTTTTTCGTTTCCTTTTTCCTTTATCATCTTTCCCTGTTTGAGTCTTTAAATCATATAAAGTCTTCTCATGATTTGTATGAGTTTCATTAATATCAGTATCTGAAGAAGAACTGTGACTCATCCTGGACACCTCTTTGAGGATTGCTAACATTTCATCAGAATCTGAATTCTGATCCACAATCTCTGACTGCTTAGATTTAGGCAATTTATTAGGTTTAGGATTATCTATAGCACTGTCAGAAGAATTCCGCTTATCCTTTTTTCTCATTGGAACTGATACTTTTTGTTTCTCCTTAACTGTTTCATTACTTTCTTCATCTGAATTAGATGTTGCAGGATTGGTTTCTGTCTGTCGCCTCAAGGGAGTAGTCTTTACACGTGGAGATCTTCGAAGATCAGATTCTTCTGAAAGTAATGGAACTTCACTTTCAAACAAATGCTCATTATCATTCTTTTCCTGTCCAAGTCCACAGTTCTCTGGCTTGGGGTTCAGACCAGAACTTTTATAGCCATCTTTATCTTGTGGTACTTCCTGACAATCAGCACCTTTAATTGGAGAATTAGAAAGGGAAACAGGGGTAAGTTTAACATATAATTCTTTTGTTACTTTAGCTGTAGTTTTTGACTTAATACCTCCTCTGTTGTCTTTTGAAGTAACATTTAATTTTACAGAAGAACTCTCCAGTTCTTGTTCAGTTCCACTATTGCCATCTCCCTGATTATCTGCTGAACTCTGAACTTCCATAGCTGTCTCAAGATTCTCAAAAATGTCTTCTGGAACTGAGGAAGGAACAGAAACAATATCCATGTCTAAATCTTCAGAAGTGTTAGCAGGTTCATACTGAGGTTCTTCTTTTTTATCAGATTTCTTATGTTCACCACTGGCACTTTTATTTGCTCTTTGTTCCTGTACTGTAATACTCTGATCCATGTGCTCACTATCCAGCTGCTTTCTTGCCAGTTTAGCTTCTGATTTTGAAATATCTTTTCTTTCTAAAGCACAGGGTTTTTCTCCTTTTCGTACTTTTGTTTCAGACTTAGCATCTATGACCTTATGCTCTTTGGTATTTTTCTCTTTGTTTACAGCATCCAAAGCTCGAATCTCTGAATTCAAATCTTCTTCTAATGCAAGATGAGCTTTCTTGATATCAGCTAACACAGATTTAAAAGCCTTAAGCTGGCGTAACTTTGTAGCAGAACTGGTTTCTGAATTATCTGCTGCCTGCTTCAAAAACTTAACATAACTGGAGTTCATGTTAGTTGTGGTCTCAATCAGTTTTTTTGCCTTCTTAATCATCTCTTTGGGCACAATTAGTGCTGAATAAGAGTAGGTTACCGAACCAGAACATGAATCATCTAATTTCTTTTCTTCTCCATTACAATTGGAACTATTTTTCTTTGGAGAAAATCTGGGTGTATGGTCATATACTTTATTACTCTTTTCATTGTCAACTTTTATCTTCTTCTTATTTTGTTGCAACAACTGTTCTAAATTTTCAAATACACTATTACATGCAGTGACCAAGTCCAACAAAGGTTCTGGGTGACAAATGTAGCAATACCACTGGTTGTTTTCATCCATTATTGTAGAGAGCTCCTTTCGACCAAGGTTGCGCAGAATGCATTTCTTGCAGAAGGCATTATGGCAAAAGTCACAACAAATCAAGTTCCCACCTTCTGCACACCACCTGAAATTATTAAAAGATGAAAATATTATTACAAAATGAAACTCACTCTAAATTTTTTCATTATTAAAGCAATTTAAATTTTCCTGCCAGGAATTTTAATAGTAATTTGGGTCATCTGCTTATTCTTTACTAGAAACTTAAAACAGACATAAACCTAAGGTTTTGTGGAAAAGAGTAACCTTCCATTAAAGAGATCAATGATGATACTACAAAAAAAATGAATCTAATAACATACTATGTAAGAATTTCCCCCAAAAAAGTAGACAATACTGAATGTTAGTTCATCTTGATTTATTACCTACCTACATTGTTCATCCATTCCATCAGAGTCACGGCTAATATCATCACTCATGTAATATTTAAAGCAATTCTATTAAAAGAAAAGGGGAAGGGGAAATTTTATATTCAAAATGGGTAACATTCATAAAGGACAAAAATTTTATTTTTAAGTCATTAAAAAAAAGTAAAGGGAATGTGTGTGTGTTGTGTGTGTTTTACAGAATCAAAGCAAAACCACTGCACTACCCAATACTAGTATTTTCCAGACATAGAAATACCTCAATAAATTAATTCCTTGAAATAGATTTCCCGATCATCAAGTACCACTATTCCTTATATAAAGTTTATAAAAGATTTTGGTAAAGCAAGTTTCTAATTTCATACAACGAGCTACTAAACCTCTACATAAAGATGTATTAGATGTTGCTGCTACTTAATGTATTTAATAGCCTTCATATATAAACAGCTGCTATGTGTACAGCTAAGCAACATTATCCTACATTAAGCTACATTCTCTTTAAATCTCAAAACATGCAAGATAGGAAGTATTACATCCAATTTGAGAGAAAAGGCTAATACGTAAGTAAATCTCCTCAAGCCATACAATTAGGTAACAGGCAAAGTAGGTATTCAAATCCAAGTCTGAATGACTCTAAATTCATTTTCATTAAGCCTGGAGAAAGGGAAGGTTCTATGCCCAGTGATGAAAAGTACTGATTACCAAAATGGGCTAGGCTCAACAGACCAGCGCTTGAAAAAAACCAATTACATATATTAGAAAAGAGAAAGGAAATGCACATTACAAATCCAGCAATATGAAATTCAGCTATCCCATTTTAAAACTAGAAGCTACAACATGTCCCCCTAAATAGGCTCCCGGTTGAACTGAATTCAAGGAACGAAGGGACACAAATTGCTAAAAGAAAAAGTAAATTTAGTCCACTTAAGTAGGTCTGTATCAAAAACTCATACAATAAAAGACCTAAAGGGGCAGCTGGGTGTCTCAGTCAGTTAAGCGTCTACTTTCAGCTCAGGTCGTGATCTCAGGGTCCTGGGATCAAGCCCCACATCTGGCTCTCTGCTCAGTGGGGAATCTGCCTCTCCCTCTTCCTCTCTCTCTCTGATCCTCCTCCCCGATTGTGCTCTCTCTCTCAAATAAATAAATAAAATCTTAAAAAAAAAAAAAGACCTAGAAGTGGAACTCTGAGGAAAATCTAGTCTGCCCCTGCACTTCAAGGAGGCATTTTGTTGGGAAACAAACTAACCCAGAATTAATCTTAGCATTAATGAGTTAGGGAAATCATAACCTTGATATTATATTTAAAATTAACTCCAAGGTATTACTAATAAAAGAGTATACACAGACTGTTAAAACTATCTTCAACACATATAAAGCATTTTTAATTCTATCATCACCAACTTAATGTCAAAACCCTGCCCCACGTGGAGAGTTTAGATTTGGGTAATTAGAATACATAAGATGGAAGGTTATAAAACATATACATCTGCACACACGTAAACTCTTCAGATTTGCCAACACACCATGCTCTGCTTCACTTACCAGCCTCTGAATACCATGTTGCCTCTGCTTAGAATATGCTGAGCCAATTCCACTTCACCAGGCTAATTCCTATTTATAGCTCAGATACCAGCTTATATCATCTCCATTATAAAGCCCCCCTACCTAACTCCAAAGTACACAGGCTTCCTGTGTGTTCCCACAGTACACAGCACTTCCCCTATCACGGCACTTACTGGCCTTTTTGTAATATCTGTCCTCCCCGTTACAATATAAGCCCTCCAAAGACAGAGACCACGTCCATCTTCTTCATCACTATGCACCAAAAGTCTGACACTGTAAACCAAATGTCTAACATATAGTAAACATTCAAATATTTCTAGAATGAATTATAAAAAGATCATTACATACCTTACAAATAAGTACTTGCAGTGAAGGATGTCTGTAAATGGAATCTTTTTGAAAATGATTGACCTGTTGTCCACAAGCTGTGCAGCTCACAATCCCATGAAGCCCATCTTCTAGGAGAAAGGAGTGACCATTATTCAGACATACACACACACATAAGAAAAGATATTTACTTTAGTCAGCATTTTGCAATTTTCATATTACAAATTAAATACTTCATAATTCTTAGAAAAGTGACATTTTGGACACAAAAGGCTAACAATTTTATGGACTTACTAAAAACATGACAACCTTGGCAAATGACAGAACTACAAATCCTAATCTGTTTCCTTTTACAGATGCAAATCCTATTTCTCACAACAACTGGATAAAACATGAAGAGACTCCATAAGAGAAGTTCTAAAAATAGGGGTCAAGAGCTCGTTTTCATTTTGCTATTGTTTGCAAATAAATCATCAGTTCTTAAAGAATGGGGAAGCAAGTGACATATGTGGAACAGTCTTTTGCATCCTTATACTTAAAAGTTAGGTACGCCATTAATTTTTTATCCTCAAAATGAAAGTGTCTGCACAGACTCTTCCAATATAGTATGTGAAAACCTGATAATATTAAATTACCAATTTCTTACCTCAGATTTACTTCAATACTATCCATAATCCCCATTAACCTGTCTTCTATTTCACTATCTACTCCATATCAGCACTACTATTTCCAATTAAGGACAAATAAGACTTGCAGGTATATCTATCTATCTTGGCAGCAAAACCTGAGAATGACTCGGAGGAGGGGGAAGGAAGAGCCCCATTCCACAGTGTCTGCAGGAAAACAGGCTGAAGATAACCCAATGCAACAAAAAGGAAACCTCTCCTGCCTCAATCTCATCCTTAGTTCTGCTTACAGCAGTGCTTTACAATCTGACATCAGAATCATCTGAAGAAACTTTTTAAAAGCAGAGGCTGCCATTCCCATCCCTAAACCACTGAATGAGAATCTCCTAGACATTTTTTTTTTTTTAGTTTTACAGATGATTCCGATGTGCAACCAAGATCTTGATATAAGATGATAGATTATGATTCCAAACAGGCCAATGAAAATGCCTGCATTCACAAATAAAAAGGAGATAACTAAAAGAATAAACTATATCTCTAAATAAAAGACAAAACAATACACACATTTCCCACCTCTCAATTTTCTATTTTGTTTTTTTCTTACTCTTTATAGATCCAAATCACCATGAACCCAAATATTATCACAAATATTCTTATTCGCAGAAGTTAAAAAAGTTTAACCAAGTTTTAAGGGTGCCATCATACCTTTCCAGACAATGTAGAGAATTTGAAGACTCACTATATAAGTTGCTAATATTTTATATCATACTGTCCTACATTAGTGTTTTATCTCAAGTACTCATATATTCTGTATTTGTTTTAACAGAAACAAATACACAGTGTGCTTCATTTCAAATAATGATTGCATTAAGATATACTAATAAAAGCTAGAATATGAATGTTCATCCAATGTTAACATAATAAATATTAAGCATCTTCTATATGCTTTTGCACATATATCACTCAAAAATTAAACAAAACTAGGGCGCCTGCGTGGCTCAGTTGGTTAAGCGACTGCCTTTAGCTCAGGTCATGATCCCAGAGTCCCGGGATCAAGTCCCATATCAGGCTCCCTGCTCGGCAGGGAGTCTGCTTCTCCCTCTGACCGTACCCCCTCTTGTGCTCTCTCTCTAATAAATAAATAAATCTTAAAAAAAAATTAAACAAAACTAGGTGATCCTTTAGAGAATTTCTCCCACATGTGCACAAAGAATCGTATATACGATATTCATTGCAGCACTAAGTAGGAAATTAGAAAACTCTGAAAACAAAAACTTGGAAATAACTTCCATTTGGGAAATGGACAGTGGTTTATTCATATAACAAAATTCTATAGAGCAGTGGAAAATAAAAAACTAAATGTACATTCACTGAGATGGACACACTTCAAAAGCAATGCTGAATGTGAAATGTTGCAAAAGGATATACACAGGATACCACTTTATATATTTTAAGTGAAAAATAAATGCTTTATGAAAAAACATGTATAGGAAAAATATAAAAACATATATGAAAATAATACACACACACGTGCACAGAAACTTCAAAATAATCATTAGAGGGGTGGGAGGAGGAGGAAATGGAGGAGTAAGACTGAACCAATTATTTTATTTAAGTGAGATGTAAAGCCAATACTGAATAATGGTGAAATATTACTTTATGTACTTGTTTCTACATGTATATCCTTTACATTTTTATTTTTAGCTATGAAATATCTTAATGATTATAATACAGTGTATAAATGGAAAAGAAGCATTTTCATTTCTGAGTTCAACACATTTTAATAGATTTAAAGAGAACAAATTTCTGTGAAACATTGACGATAAAAACTGAAGATGACACAAAGAAATGGAGACATTCCATGCTAATGGATTGGAAGAACAAATATTGTTAAAATGTCTAAAATTACTCAAGGCAATCTACACATTTAATGCAATCCCTATCAAAATACCATGGTATAGCATTTTTCACAGAGCTAGAACAAACAATCCTAAAATTTGCATGGAACTACAAAAGACCCCAAATAGCCAAAGCAACCTTGAAAATGAAAAGCAAAGCTGAAGGTATTACAATTCCAGACTTAAATTATTTGCAAAGCTGTAGTAATCAAAACAGTATGGTACTGGCACAAAAATAGACATACACATCAATGGAACAGAATAGAAAACCCAGAAATAAGCCCATAATTATATGGTCAACCTTTGACAAAGCAAGAAAAGACTATCCAGGGGGAAAAAGACAGTCTCTTCAACAAATGGTGTTGGGAAAACTTGATAGCTACATGCAAAAGAATGAAACTGGACCACTTTCTTTCACCACACACAAAAATAAAACTCAAAATGGATGAGACACCTAAATGTGAGACCTGAAACTATAAAAATCTCAGAAGAGGGACACTTGGTTGGCTCCATCAGTGGAACGTGCAACTCGCGATCTCAAGGTTGTGAGGCTGAGCCCCATGCTGGGGGTAGAGATTACTTAAAAATAAAACCTTTAATAAAAAAAATCCTAATTGGGTGTTAAACACAACTAATGAATCACAGAACATTACATCAAAAGCTAAGGGTGTACTATATGTTGGTTAATTGAATTTAAATTTTAAAAAAATCCTAGAAGAAAGCACAGGCAGTAATGTCCCTGACATCAGCTATCACAACACTTTTCTAGATGTCTCTTGAGGCAAGGGAAATAAAAGAAAAATAAACTCTTGGGACTACATCAAAATAAAAGGCTTCTGCACAGTGAAGGAAACAATCACCAAACTAAAAGGTAACCTACAGAATGGGAGAAGATATTTGCAAATGACATCTGATAAAGGGTTAGTATTCAAAATATATAACGAACTTATAAAACCCAACACCCAAAAAATGAATAATCCAATTAAAAAATGGGCAGAGGACATGAGCAGACATTTCTCCATAGAAGACATCCAAGTGGCCAACAGACACATGAAAAGATGCTCAACATCATTCATTATCAGGGAAATGCAAATTATAAATACAATGAGATATCACCTCACACCTGTCAGAATGGCTAAAATCAAAAACACAAGAAAAACAAGTATTGACAAAGATGTGGAGAAAAAGGAACCCTCTTGCACAGTTGGTGGGAATGTCAACTGGTGCAGCCACTCTGGAAAACAATATGGAAGTTCCTCAAAAAGTTAAAAATAGAACTATCCTAGGATCCAGTAATTGTACTACTGGGTATTTATCCCCAAAATACAAAAACACTAATTCAAAGGGACACATGCACATATTTATAGAAGCATTATTTACAAAAGCCAAATTATGTAAGCAGCCCAAGTATCCATTGATAGATGAATGGATAAAGAAGATATGGTATATATACACAATGGAATATTATTCAGCCATAAAAAAGAATGAAATCTTGCCATTTGCAACGACACGACTAGAACTACAGAGTATAATGCTTAGGAAAATAAGTCAGAGAAAAACAAATACCATGTAATTTCACTCATATGTGGAATTTAAGGGAAAAAAAACAAGCAAAAGAAAGAAAGAGACAGAGATAAACCAAGAAACAGACTCTTCACTATAGCGAACAAAACTGGTGGTTACCAGAGGGGAGGTGGGTATGGGGATGGGTAAAACAGGCAATGGAGATTAAGAAGTACACTTGTCATGATAAGCACTGTGTGATGTATGGAATTGTTGAATCACTGTATTGTACACTTAAAATTAATATTAACACAGTATGCTAACTATACTGGAATTTAAAATAAAATTATTGTGCCAGATAGAAAAATTAGGTGTAAAGTATACTTTCTAACAAACTGGGGAAAAGGTTGTCAATAGGCTATGGTGTTTTTTAAAAAGTGGCTCCTGAAATGGTGGATACAGCGGTATCTTTAATTTTGTTTCAAATCAATATAAGATTACTTTATACACAGTTTACCTTCTTGATAGTTTCCTAAACTAGGCTTCAATTATAGAACTAACTTTCCCAGGAAGTTTGATTATTAACTAGCAATTCAGTACCTCAGATCACTAGTTTATTCATACGTGCATATATAAGTAAACAGTTAAATTTCCTGTGTGATTTCTGACAGTTTAAAGATGTAGAAAATCATTAAGACAAAAATTACCATGAGAGATTTAGGTGCTACTATATGGCTATAAACATACATATTTCATTAAGCATAATATAAACATTCTTACACAAAACACTCAATAAAATGTTCCAAATATATCAGCTCAGACCAAATACCAGCAGCATAGTGAAGTGGCACTAAGAACACATTCCCCAACAACTGTGGTTCTTTTTTCATTCTCCTTTTGGCCCTTATACACATTCTAGACACTGACTGCACCAGAGTCCCTCCCCAAAGACACCATTTAGATATTAATTTTGATACAATGCAGTATACTTAGTTCTCTGTTCTCCAGACTCTTGTTACTGATCCCTACAGTCACCTTCTACTTGCTGATTCTCTTGTTTTAAGAAAACTATTCAGCTTTGGTGAGCTCTGTTGCTGCAATGGCAGTTACCCCACTATGAACTACATTCTCCATAAATCTTCCGTATGCTTGAAAGGAGCAGAACACCCCCTTGTGGACAACAGACTAAACAACATTTCTTTGATTTTCTCCAACAACCTAATGAGTTATTTAATCCGAAAATATATATAACAAATACAGATATATTTTACTAACTCCATCAAGATAATCATATAGCACTGAAATAAAAATCTGCACAAATTTCACCAATATTAAGTACTATGCTATAATTTCACAAGTAACATGATAAATATTAAACAGACATGCTTCCATTACACTTCTACTTGGAAATTTGGTGTCTTGTTCTATTTTTTAGAGATTCGTTCCCTTTATGGTCATGGATTATGGCTCTGTAAATCTGCCCAAAAAATATACAGGCACTATTTAAAAATCACACACAAGGAAATGGGAAACATACTCCATTGTCATAAATTTCTAAATGAATCCTCCTTATGCTAACTTTTTACAGATGATTAGCCAACATGGTGTGTGTATAAGTGGGGGTAGACAGACAAAGGAAGAGACGGCTCAGACAGGTGGAAGGAAGGTTACTAGCTCTAGCTCCCTTCTCCTTCCTACTCATCTCTACATTATTATCCTTACAGCAGTAGATCTCCAACTTTAATATACAGAAGAACAAAATGGGGCTCATTCTTGACATCATCCCCAGAAATTCTAATTTGTTAGTGGAGTTAAGGGACTTGCATTTTTAACAAGCACCCCAAATAATACTAAGGCACAGGTAACTCTGTGATACAATATATTATATATATATAAAGTTACCCAAGGTCACAGGCAAGGTTTTGTCCAAATCTGAAATTCTTTCGGGGTGAGAGGGAACGCATGGTATTTTGGCATATAGGCATTACAGAACTAATATTCAAGAAGGGAATGCTAAGCTTCTTGAAATAACTTTATAGCCACTGAAGGCAAAGGTATTTTGATAAATGTTTAACCTTTTCTGCTTCAGAGCTCAGAGAGAAACAGAAGTTATTTTTAAGTAGTGCTTTTAATAAACAATGGGCAGAAAAGTGGAGGTATTTTTAATAAGCACATCAGATTTTCCAATATGGTCATAAACAGCAATTTAAACTCATGTTTTCATTTTCACTTGTATTTACCTCCGCGTTTTTTGAGATTTTCAGTTTTCATTTTACTTCTGCTTCTAAATTCAGGCCCTTTAAAATCATCTTTGTCTTCATTCAGCACTGGCTCTGGTTGTACAATCACTGTACCTAGAATGATTTCATTTAAAAAACCATTACACATATTAAATGTGCAAATGAAGTACAAGACTTCAGTTCAGATAAAGCCAACATTGCTGGTACATAATTTTGTTTCTTTCAAGCTTTCAATACTTGTATAAGGACCTCTTCAAGAGTAAATAAAACAGGGAAATAGTAAAAGGGCCACGTGTCAGCAATAAGATTACTTGTTGGAATATAATTAATAAAAGTAGGGTGCGGGTATTACGAACTAATTATAACAGAAATGTGTGAATAAAGTAGAAAGCCTCAGCCCAGTTCTAAATTTTTATACTGCCTATCACAAAAACTGTTTTGAGTATAAACACCCATGCTAAGCTCCAATAAAGTTTATAAAATAGAAGGACCAGAAGGAAAATTTTAAGAAGACATCCTATTCTTCTCATAATCCAAATCACAAACTCAGAAAAAATTTGTAAGGGTTTTTTTATATTGTTTTGGGGGAGGACAGTGGGAGGCAATGTGAGAAGTTAATTCTGCTATTACTGCTATACCTATTCTGAGGCACTTCCCAACTAGTGTGTCAAACATTTAGCACCCTGAAAAGTCCTTAAAGAGTCTTAAAACAGAAGATTCCCTTAAGATATTTAAGTTCAACTGCTCTAACAATAAACTGTAGAATGAGATCGATTATTGGTCTCTAGGGAAATATTTTAGAAAGAATGTACTTTCTTAAAGAACATGTGAACTGAGAAGACAGGTTGTTAATTTAAGTTTTCATTATAATCTCTCAAGAGCAAATAAAGCAGGAGCATAGTAAAAAGGGTCCAGGTCTCACATTTACCTACACTGCTGGGCTTAGTAATTGGGCATTATTGGCAACATTTAAGAAAGTAAAACCTGGTAAGTTGTCAGGGACGGTCTCCCTGAAACATGGGCCTATGTTATTCAGCAAGCAGATTTTGGCAAGGTATAGCATCTAGTTATATGTATTTCTGAGTCTCTGAAAAAAAAGGAGGGGAAAGCAGGCATAGAGGATTGAGTTTTTACAAACTGGCAAATTTAAATAATCTACACACAAAAAAAAACTTTATTTACAACAACCATTTCACATATATACCCTCAGAGAAGCCAAAGCATTTGAAAAAGCTCAAGATTTATAATTAACGAAAAAACAAAATTATTTCTGAAGATTCCTCTCTGAATGGAAGCAAAGCAGTAGAGTGGAGAAAGCACTCACTAGCTTTGGGTTCAAGCAGACCTAAGTTTCTCAATTTAAAGCCTGAAGAAGTTCCTCGAGCTCTGAATTTGTTCCTTTATTTCTACAAGTAGAAACAGTAACTACTTTACAGTATTGGTTTGAGGATTAAATGAGTTAGTTCTGTAAGAGTCTGGTACCTATATATACTCAATATAGTATTATAATGATAATTATCATCACCCAAATTCTACCTTATGAAATGGGTCTATTTTTGGTTTGGTGGGAGAGAATTATGATTAATTCAGGTTAGAAACATCCCATACTAACTTTTTTCCACAGTATCATTAAAAGAAAGATTTGAATTCCTATTTCTTAGCTCACCCAGTGACCATCATAAGGACTCCCAGTGACAACCACTGAGAATGTTACAATCTAAAGTGAGTCACTGCCCATGGGACTCACACTCCCTCAGTAGTTGTTTCTGCCCTCGGCCACCAACCATTACATAAAATTGTCACAGATGATTTGCAAAGCCAAGTAAATGGTAGGCCCATCAATTTTCCTTCTTTCTGCTTTCTCTCATTCATTCCTTTTCCTCATTTCATATTTCATCTACTGTAACTCCTAATTTGTCCTAGTCAAGCAATGTCTTAGGCTCCTTCCCACCATTTTTTTAAACTTTCATAATCAAAAAATGTTTCACAAAAATATAAATGTAGACAGAGAACAAAGTTTAGTAAACACTGCTATAAATGATCTGTGAGGATAAATTTGAAAAATCTGCTAAGATACTTCCACATATTATTAATAAAGAAAAAATCTAAACTTTTGACTCTGAAACACCATGAAATTACCAAGACCTTTGTCATTACTCTTATCATATAATCATACTGCTCTCAGACTTGGGCTATGAAACGTCCAAGATTTTCATTTGGCTTTTTTCCCCCAATCTAATTAATGAGGTTTTAAGGTTAGAACTGCAACAGTTGAAAGGCATATGACGCGTTTTAAAGAGATAATTACAAGAAATACATCTAAATCTATCTTTGATAATTAACTTCAGCTTTTAGTCTTAGAGAATTTAAGAATGCAGTAAGATTAACCAGATTTTTAAATGTTTTTTAAAGTTTTAAGAATATTCATATGTTTTCCTATAAAGCAAGCATGTTTAAATTTGCTGAACCAAAACTTCATATAAACGTTTAAACTAACTTCCACATTCAAATACAATTTACAAACTAAAATCCCTTTTCTAAAACCCAATAGAAAGAGAAAATAGGTTTTGTTCTTTTTCAAAGCTGACTGCAAATATTCTAAGTTTTTAACCTCAGTAACACACATTTTCATTACCATTCTAATACATTTCCAGACAACCACTATTAAAATGCTAGTTTTGTTCCTTTACACACAGCTAACAGTAATCAAGTTCCAATTTTATAATGACATTTAAAAATACATTTCAACTTTAACTTCATATGAAAAATTAATACACATTACCTTTTGGCAAGCTTTGCATAGTAATATCATTTTCTGAATTTTCATTAGAAGCATCTTCATTTACAGTTTCATCCAAAGGTTTTTCATCATCAGATTCAACATACTTTGTTACAATTGAAGGTTTCCTATGAAAGAATTAAGTCCATAGAATTATGGACATTTCTAAAAATTGGAATAATAACCAAAGAACATGTTTAGATTGAACGGTGGCTCTTAACCAGAGATACACATCAGACTCACCTACAAAAGCACACATCTCTGTACCGTATTACTGTAAATTATGATTCAGTAGGTCTGGGGTAGGACCAGGATATGTTCACTCTGAAAAAGCTACTGGGGGGAGGGATCATAAAGGGATCTCCTCTTTAAGAATCACCACTTTAGAGAATAAGTTAAAATAAACTGTATTTATTAAGAGACATTCCCACTGGTAAGAAACAACGAATGCCCAGGGCACCTGGCTGGCTCAGTCGATAAAGCATCTGACTCTTGATCTCAGGTTGTGAGTTCAAGCCCCACGATGGGCGTGCAGCCTTCTTAACACACACACACACACACACACAAATGCCCAATAACTGCAAACTTCTAATAAAATCTATACTCTCTATTATGCTTTACAGTATGATTAGAAGTAGTTTCAGTCCTTGTATGTACAATTCGTTTTGACAATTTAACACAGAAAAGTATTTTTACCACTTTTTGATCTCATTATAACTTCCTCATAAGTATAATGGCTACCCCTCCCCATCATTCTGGACAATTTGATATAATCCTAAAAAACCCGTATTGCTTCATGAGGCATTCATTTCATTTTCCCTCTGTCCTTTTTTTGAGCACATATATGATCTAAAAGAAATGATCTATATATTGCAAGGGCCACTAAGGCATAATAAATCCGCCTTGGAGAATTCCAGTAAAATTCAATAATTGTTGAAATTAATTGAAATTAATTGATACAAGAGAATTCATTATACTATACTGTCCAGTTTTTAATGTGTATGTTTGTATAAAACAGTTTATTCACTTAGAACAAGGGTGCTTGAAGTTTAGAAAAGATTATTATTCTTAGAAAAAGAAAATAATCTGAAAATGTTTTCCCTTCAATATCAACCAACCTTTTTGATCGTGATGATCCTGATGATTTGGATTTTTCTGAAGAGCTAGCTCCCTAAATGTGAGAAATAAACAAAAAAGTGAATACAACTTTCAAGGAACATCCCTACAATTAACTATTTCCCTTTACCAAGATCTCTGATACAGTAACATAATGGGATATTACCTTTATGTCTAAAATATTTTTTTAAAAGGAACTTCAAAAACTAATTTGCATTTATTCTCAGGCTTCCTTGATTTAAGATTAATTTCCTGTTTTTTTTTTTAATTAAATTGTTTCTACTGAATTGTGTGGTGTAGGTGAGGATGCACTACTCTATCATGATCTTGACCCAAGTCAACAAAGACGAAACAAAGCTACAGAAGTAATGAGATCCCAGTGGATAGAGGGAGTTTTGAGGATCTAAAAAATGTGTCATTTTCTCTATCCTACCATATGGCACAAAGTACCTTCTACAATTTGCTTTGAGATACTAAATTTATCCTCATTTTGCCAATATAATCAATATATTTTTTGGATTGAAATTTCTATACTAGATGGAAAGAATCCCAAAACTATAGCATAGGCTTGGGTATCATGAATGAAGGATATCAGGATGGGTTCCTATAATAATGCTTAAGATACTCTAAATATACAGTTTTGAGAGATGTCAGAACCATGGAGTCATGCCCATAACAACCACCCTGAGCACCACTATTGCAATATAATAATGTTCAACTACCTATCTGTTAGCAAGCCTTCAGTTGTCTGGCTTTAGACAATTTCATATTGCTAAAATGAACCACACAATAATAAAAACAATGAACACCTTCTAAAAATAAACAACTACCCAAAATGAAGTATCATAATACGTAACAGTAAACTTAAACACATGCATGTATTAAAGAGAAGCAATCTGGGGTGCCTGGGTGGCGCAGTCGGTTGAGTGTCCAACTCCTGGTTTCAGCTCAGGTCATGATTTCAGGGTCATGAGATCGAGCCCCATGTTGGGCTCCATGCTTAGTGTGGAGTCTGCTTGAGTTTCCCTCTCCTTCTGCCCCTCCCCACTATGCTTGCTCTAAAATAAATAAATAAATCTTTAAAAAAAAAAAACAGAAGCAATCTGATAACATATACTCTAGTCGGTTATTAGCAATTAATAAGTATCTTTTAAATGCTTCAAATTAGTCTTACCTCTTCCTTGCTGTTTTCCATCATATCTGAGTTATTTCCAGAACCACTGACTTTTTCTTAAAAGAGAAGAAATAAAAACTTTATCTATCTCTTCAAAGCATTATCAAACAGAACACCAAAACTACAACTCCATGAACCCATTTTTCAGTCTATGAAGTACAACAGTACTGGTAATACATTACTCACATTAAAATATTCCTAGAAGAATTTTCTCACTAGAATCACTCCCTTGACACACTAACCCCTTCTTTAAAAGCACTAAGTTTCTAGGGATGCCTCGGTGGCTCAGTCGGTTAAGCATCTACCTTCAGCTCAGGTCATGATCCCAGGGTCCTGGGAACGAGTCCAGCATCGGGCTCCTTGCTCAGCGAGAAGCCTGCTTCTCCCTCTGCCTGCCACTCCCCCCTGCTTGTGCTCTCTGACAAACAAATAAAATCCTTAAAAATAAATAAATAAAAATAAATAAAAGCACTAAGTTTCTAAAAATAGCAGTTTGGTATCAAAACATTTCCTACTGCAATTTTCTAAGGTATTTTCTCTTAAAAGAAAATTTAACCTCCATCTTTTACTAACAATACAATCATATTATTAATAAATTTTATTTCCCTTCACCTAAGACACTGGAAAACTAACAGCAAACTAAACCTAAAGAAAGCAGAGGGAAAGAAAAAATAAAGATTAGAGCTAAATTTAATGAAACAGAATAGAAAAATAAAGAAAAATCACTGAAACCAAAAGTTCTTTGGAAAGATGAATGAAATTGACCAACCTTAAGCTAGACTGACCAAGAAAAAAAGAGCAAAACTCAAATTACCAGAATCAGAAATTAAAAAGGGGACATTACTATCTACCTTAAAGAAATAAACAGATTATAAAGGAATACTATGAACAATTGTATGCCAAAATATTAGATAACAAAATATGGACAAATTCCTAAACACACACAAACTAACAAAACTGGCTAAAAAAAAAATATACAATGTGATAGACCTATAACTGAAGAGACTGAATTAGTAATAAAAAAACTACCCACAAAAAAAAGCAAAGGTCTAGATGGCTTCACCACTGGAATGTACCACACATTCAAAAACATCTTCACAAACTCTTCCAATATAAAAAGTAGGGATACTTCCTAATTAATGTTTATGAGACCAGTATCATACCAAAACCAGTAAAGGTACCAAAAAAAGAGAAATCTACAGAACACTATCACAAATATAGACAGAATACTCCTCAACAAAATACTAGCAAACTTCAACAGAAGACAAGTCTTTCTCCCACAGACTGGGAGAAAATATCTGCCGAAAGACCTATCTGATAAAGGACTATTATCTAAAAGATACAAAGGGGGCACCTGGGTGGCTCAGTCACTTAAACATCTGCCTTCGGCTCAGGTCATGGTCCCAGAGTCCTGGGATCAAACCCTGCATGAGGAGACTGCTTCTCCCTCTCCCTCTGCCTGCTGCTCCCCTACTTGTGCTCTTTCTGTCAAATAAATAAATAAATATTTAAAAATAATAATAATAAAAATAAAAGATACAAATAACTCAATAATAATAAACAACATGATTAGAAATGGGCAAAAAGGGGCGCCTAGGTGGCTCAGTCATTAAGCCTCTGCCTTTGGCTCAGGTCAAGGTCCCGGGGTCCTGGGATCGAGCCCCATGTCGGGTTCCCTGCTTGGCGGGAAGCCTGCTTCTCCCTCTCCCACTCCCCCTGCTTGTGTTCCCTCTCTCACTGTGTCTCTCTCCGTCAAATAAATAAGATCCTTAAAAAAATAAAAATTAAATTAAAAAAAAGAAAAAAATGGGCAAAAGATCTGAAAATATCTTACCAAAGATACACAGGTGACAAATAAGCATATGAAAAAATGCTCCACATCATATGTCATGATGCAATTGGAAATTAAAACAATCAGATAATACTACGCAATCAATGGATAAATGCAGAACACTGACACCACCAAATGCTGGTGAAGATGTGAAGCAACAGAAAGTCTCATTCAATTGCTGTTGGGAATGGAAAACGGTACAACCACTTTGGAAGACATTTGGGCAGTTCCTTTTTTTTTTTTTAAAGATTTTATTTATTTACTTGACAGAGAGAGAGAGACAGTGAGAGAGGGAACACAAGCAGGGAGAGTGGGAGAGGGAGAAGCAGGCTTCCCGCTGAGCAGGGAGCCCAATGAGGGGCTTGATCCCAGGACCCTGGGATCATGACCTGAGCCGAAGGCAGACGCTTAATGACTGAGCCACCCAGGCGCCCCTGGGCAGTTTCTTACAAAATTAACCATTCTCTTACCATATGATCCAGCAATCACACTCCTTGATAATTATCCAAATAAGATGAAAACTAAATCCACTCAAAAACCTGCACACAGATGCTTATAAACACTGTGAACCTAAAACTGCTCCAGGGCGCCTGGGTGGCTCACTTGGTTAACCGTCTGCCTTCGGCTCAAGTCATGATCCCAGAGTCCTGGGATCAAGTCCCGCATTGGGCTCCCTTCTCAGCAGGAAGTCTGATTCTCTGCCCTGCCCCTGGTTCATGCATTCTCTTTCTCTCTCTCTCTCTCTCTCTCTCTCATTCTCTCTCTTAAATAAATAAATAAAATCTTAGGAAAACAATTAAATAAAACCGCTCTAAAAAGTAAAATCTATTTTAAAAGACCCTAAAAAAATGGAATATCCTCAACTATCTACAAAATACCCACAGGTTAACATTATACTAAATGGTGAAAGACTGAATGCTTTCTTAAGATCAGAAACAAGAAAGGAAATCCACTCTTGCCACTTCTATTCAGTATTGTAATGAAGATTCTAGCCAGAGCAAGTAATCAAGAGAAAGAAATAAAAAGCATCAAGATTGAAAAGAAAGAAGTAAAACTATCTCTCTTTGGAGATGACATTATCTTATATATAGAAAATCTATGGAATCCACCACAAAACTATTAGAACTAGTAAAAGAGTACAGAAAGATTGAAAAATACAAGAACAATATAAAAAAATCAATTGTATTTCTATTCACTTGTAATGAATGACCTGAAAATAAAAAAAACAATCCAACAGTAAGATGGCAATAGTCCCCAAACTGATCTACCAATACAATGCAATCCCTGTCAGAATCCCAGCTGACTTTTTTCTAGAAACTGACAAGCTCATTCTAAAATTTGTATAGAATTAAACAGGAATAGCCAAAATAGCCTTCAAAATAAAGAACAAAATACAAAGATTCACACTTCACAATTTCAAAACTTACTATAAAACAATTGTAATTAATATAGTGTAGCACTGACAAAAGGATAGACATATAGATGAGTCAAAAAAAGACTGAAAGTCCAGAAATAAAACCACCTATCTGCGGTTGACTGGTTTTCTTCCCACCCACCCCCCAATTGATTTTCAATAAGGATGCCAAGACCATTCAGTGGGGAAATAGTCTTTTCAACAAATGATGTTAACATAACTATGTATCCACATGCAAAAAGTGAACTTGGAGCCTCACACCACACACAAAAGAACTCCAAATGCACCAAAGACCTAAAGAGTTAAAACTATAAAACTCTTAGAAGAAAATACAGGGGTAAATCGTTGTGACCTCAGATTTAGTACTATGAATTCTTAGATATGACACCAAAAACATGAGCAATAAAAAGAAAATTAGACTAACTATACTTTATCAAAATTAAAAGCTTTTGTGCTTCAAAGGACACCATCAAGAAGATGAAAGACAACCAACAAAATGGGAGAAAATATTTGCAAATCATATATCTGACCCAAGTTCCCACTGACAGATGAATGACTAAATATGCCATATACACACAATGGAATGCTATTCAGCCTTAAAAAGGAAGGACATTTTGATACATGCCACAACACTGATGAACCTTGAAGGCGTTATGCTAAGTAAAATAAGCCAGACACAAGAGGACAAAAACTGTATTAGCCCTCCCACTTATATGAGGATCCTAAAATAGTCAAGATTATAGAGACAGAATGTAGAATGGTGGTTGCCAGAGGCTAGGGAAGAGAGGATTGGAAAGTTAGTCCTTAATGGGTGCGGAGTTTCATTTGAAGATGAAAAGTTCTGGAGATAGGTGGTAGTGATGTTTGCACAACCATGTGAATGTACTTAATGCCAGAGAATTGTATACTTAAAAATGGTTAAAATGGTAAATTTTATCATAATAAAAAGTTCAGAAGATATAAAGAATGCTAAAAATCAATAACAAAAACAAATACCCAATTAAAAATTGGACAAAGGGTCTGAATAGACAATTCTCCAAGGAAAATATATACAAATTACCAACAAGCACATAAAAAGATGCTCAGTATCATTAGCCATTAGGTAAATGAAAATCAAATCCAAAATGAGACACTACTTCACGTGCACTACGAAGGGTAAAATCAAAAAGTCAGATAATAATTGCAGAGAAATCAGAATCCTCATACACTGCTGGTAGGAATGTAAAAAGGTGCAGCCACTTTGGAAAACATTTTGGCATTGCCTCAAAGGATTTAACATAGTTACCATATAACCTAGCAATTCTACTCCTAAGTGTATACCCAAGAAAAATGAAAATACACTGCCATACACAAACTTGTTCACAAATGTTTATAGCAGAATTATTCATAATAGCCAAAAAGTATAAACAAGACAAGTATCCATGAACAGATCAAATGTCATATAAAAGAATGTTATTTGGCCATAAAAAGGAATGAAGTATTAAAACATGCTACAACACAGATAAACCTTGAACACATTACACTAAGTGAAAGAAGCCAGTCACACAGGACCACATATTATACAATGCCACTCGTAAGAAAAGTCCAAAATACGGAAATCCATAAAGCCAAGAAAGTAGATTAGTGAGGTTGCTTGGTAGATTAGTAAGGGGGTGGGAATGTTTCTTTTGACGTGATAAAAAGGTTATAAAATTAACTATGGTGATGGTTACACATATCTGTGAAATACAAAAACTACTAAATTGTATACTTTAAATGAGTGAATTTTATGCTATACAAATTATATCCCAATAACAATGTTAAAAGTGTTATTATTAGTCATTAGGGAAATGCCAATTAAAACCACAAGATATCACTAAGTATCTATCAGAATACATAAAATTAAAAAGGAAATAGTGGTAACACCAAATGCTGGTGTAGATGCAGAGAAACTGAGTCACTCATACATTGCTTTGGGAATATAAAATGGTGTGGCCCCTCTGGAACTCAGTTTACAATTTAGGAGTATCTTAAAATAAACAAGCAACCATCATATGACCCACCAACTGCACTCCCAGGCATTTATCCCAGAGAAATGAAAACGTAGTTCACACAAATGTTCATCAGCAGTTGTATTTGTAATAGCTCAAATACGGAATCAGCCCAGATGTCCCTTAACAGGTGAATGGTTAAACAAACTGTGGTATATCCATACCATGGAACACTAGTACACTGCAATTAAAAAGGAAATAACTACTGGTACATGCTAAAACTCAGATGAATCTCTAGGGAATTATGCTAAGTGAAAAAACCAAATCCCCAATACATACATTCATACGATTCCATTTATGTAACATGTTTGAAATGACAGAACTTTAGAAATGGAGGACAGATTAGTGATTGCCAGGTTGTTAGGCCTGGGTAGGAGTCAGGCTAAGGAAGTAAGCATGATTATGAAAAGGCAGGATGAGTAATCTGTGAGGATGGATATATGACTAGAGGGGTGGAGATATGAATCAACCCAAATAATAAAATTGTATAAAACTCAATAAACCCACACAAGTACAAGGAAAACAGGAAATCTGAACTAGATCAGTGGATATCAATAACCTGATTATAATAATATATTATAGTTTTAGAAAATGTTTCCATTATGGGGAAAATAGACAAAGTGTATGTAAGAACTCTCTATTAGTTGTTACAACTGCATGTGAATCTATAATTATCTGAATATAAATGTCACTGTAAAAAACTGTCAAAAAACTAGGAATAGAGGGAAACATCCTCAACCTGGTATTTACAAAAACCCTTTATACAGGAACCATCATACTTAATGGTAAAAGACTGAATGCTTTACCACCAAGATCATAAACACCAAGAGAATGTCTGCCATCACCATTCTTCTTCAAAATAATAATGGAAAATACAAAAACTCCTACCCAGCATAATGATGCAAGAAACAGAATTAAAATGCACACAGACGAAACAAAGAAATAAAACTGTCCCTATTTTCAGGGGCGCCTGGGTGGCTCAGTCGTTAAGCGTCTGCCTTCGGCTCAGGTCATGGTCCCAGGGTCCTGGGATCGAGCTCCACATTGGGCTCCCTGCTCCGCGGGAAGCCTGCTTCTCCCTCTCCCACTCCCCCTGCTTGTGTTCCCTCTCTCACTGTGCCTCTGTCAAATAAATAAAATCTTTTAAAAAAAAAAAAAACTGTCCCTATTTTCAGACAAGATTATGTAGAAAATTCCAAGGAATCTACAAGGCAAAAAAAATAAAACAAACAAAAACCCTCCCTACAGCAAGTTCACAGGATTCAAGGACAACATAAAAAGAGAATAAAATTCCTACATACCTGCAATGAACAAATAAAATCTAAATTACAAATAACAACAGAATTTAAAATAGCACCCCAAATACCTGAAATACTTATGTAAAAATCTAACAAAATATGTGCAAGATTAGTATACAGATAACTATAAAATGCTGGGCCCACTGAGAATTTCTATTGACTTTTTTCCTGAGCATGGGTTACACATTCTTATTCTTTGCATGTGTTTGATTGATAACTATACAGTTTTACTGGGGAAAGGCTTTGAAGAGCAAGTACTCCACACACTTTCTTTTTTGATGTTTCCTATTCTCAGATGGATAAATTCTCTTAGTCTGTTATCAAATTCACTGACACTTATACTGCTACCTTTAATCTCCTGTCAAGTACAATGATTTGTTATTCAAAATTGTATTTTTTAGTTCTAGAACTTCAAAATAGGTTTTTACAGTTTCCATGTCTATGCTAAGATTTCCTATCTCTCTGTTCATCATAAATTCATTTGCCTTTTTGTGCTTGAGCTTAGTTGTAATTGCTGCTTTAATGTTCTTCTCTGCTAATCTCAACGCTTGAGTTATCTGTAGATTGGTCTCTATTGACTGTCTTTCCTTTTGAGCATGGGTCACATTTCTTCTTGCTTCATCTATCTAGTATTTTAGATTGGTACTAGTCATTTGGAAAGATAAAGTGAAGACACTGCAACCCATTATGTTCCTCCAAAGAGTTGATATTTCTGTTATGAGGAGGTAGTTAACTTAGCTGAAATCTAACCCCAAACTGTTTACCCTGTACTGGAAGCAACTAAAAGATTTCTACTGTTCTTTTTACCCCTAACTGAGCTGCCTGGAATCTGGGCTACACTTGAACAATTCAATCGCAGGTATGGTTGGAGTTTTTGCAGCTTTTGGAGTTCCCAATTTGTAGCTCTCTTCTGAATGGAATCCTCCCCCTTCATTTTACAAAAGCTGCTAGTGTCACCCTAAATTTCTTCATACCTCATCCAATATGAATACAGATTTCTATCCAAGTCTTAACTGCCCCCGACTGAGCTAACTGGCACTTTCCTCAAGGAAAAAAGGCTTAACAATTGGGAATTCACTAACAGTATTTCCTTCTTCCATGTGTTCACTCCCCTCCCATTTGTGTCTGCTTTTTGTCACTTTCTAGTTCCTTCACATAATTATTTTCAGTATTTTGACCAGAGCTTATAACTGGTATCCGTGGGAAATAATATGCTTGTGCAAATGAAGCTAGTTTGCCACCACCAGAGGCAGAATTCCCCAACTACCTACTAAACACAGAACTCTGACAATATAATGTCATTCTAAAGACAAAGAGAATTTAAAACAAATACTTAATGCTGGTTAGGTTTCTCTGTTGTGATGGTATGGTTAGCAAATTTGCACCTAGGTGGATAACATGAGGACTGAGCAAATGAGTACAAAAATTGAGGATAGCAGGGCCAGACATCTCTGTCACAGAAAGAAGTTAAAATACAAAGAGGAAGACTACAATGAAATCTGTAGTAACAAATTAGAATTAAAAGTATCGGGGCGCCTGGGTGGCTCAGTCGTTAAGTGTCTGCCTTCGGCTCGGGTCACGATCCCAGGGTCCTGGGATCGAGCCCCGCATCGGGCTCCCTGCTCCGCGGGAGGCCTGCTTCTCCCTCTCCCACTTCCTCTGCTTGTGTTCCCTCTCTGGCTGTGCCTCTCTGTCAAATAAATAAATAAAATCTTTCAAAAAAAATTTAAAAAAAAGTATCAATACCAACTTTAGGAGAGGATGATAAAGTGGAAGGGTCCTAAGCTCCCATCCATCCATGCAAACACCTCCATCAGTGTAAATAACACAGAAAACAACCCAAAGATTGGCAAAACAGATTCTCCACAGCAATCATAGAGAAGAGGCCACATCAAAAATGGTAGAGAGGGCACAGACATGGTTAAGAACAAAACTGACCCAAGAGACTGTCTGCAAGGGGAAGGGAAACCACAAGCACAGAGAAGGGAGAAAAACAGACCCCACACCAGACTCCCTAGGCATGAGGGGCCTGCACTGGAAAGATGTGTCCCCATAACATTTGGCTTTGAAAATGAGAGAAACTCAACACTGAAAATTTTCATAATCAGTTCAACACTTTGAACTTTAAAAATCAGCAGGCTGGGCTCTGGGAAAACCACAGGGCAAGAGGAAACTGAGTCCCTGCCCTTTAAGAGCCAGCATGAGAAACAACCCCAGTGAGATACCACATAGAAGCAGCAATTTGAAAACCACCAGGGGTATACGGTAAGGAAACTGATGTATTTACTAATCTCAGAACCTGCACAGGAAGGGAAGGGAACTTCAGGAGACTACTCCAAGAACAAAAGAGTGGGCAGGTGCCACTTTACCTCCCCAACCCCCAGTCCAGATACCAGGGCACTTTTGGGAACCAGTGAATACTCTCCATCTAGCTTGCAAACAGCACACCATGCCCTCCATAAGAGTTCTCCAAAGTACCTCCAGGTTCCCTCCAGAGCAGATTAGTGCATACCTTGCAAATTATCATGGGCCCTGCCTACACCCCCACCTCTCCTTCCAATCTGCCCCATTGAACCCAACAACAGCAAAGGTCCACCTAAAGAGGAACCAAAAAACTGGCATTGTGCAAGCAGACCTGAAAGTGGCCAGAACCAATACAAAGTGACTCATGACCTGGGGAAACAGAAAAATAAGCACACAGACCAGTTCAACTGCAGCCCTGCAGAAGGCTGAGGGCAGACAAATGGTATGATGGCAGGCCCCACTAACTTATACAAGTCTCAGGGGACAACACACAGAGAGTACCCTGCAGTTCAGTTAAGAGTGCACCCTGCAAATGTCTCATGTAAGTGAACTCAAGAAACGAGCTGTCCCCAGACTGCCCTATTAACAATGCAGGGACCAAACTGCCCATAATAGGCAAAGGGAGCCATTGGATCCAACTGCACTGGAGAAAACTGTGCCTCAGCCACAACGGTACGGTGCACACAACACATACAGGAGACACCCCTGAAGTGCAACGTTCTGGTGAACAGGGAACCTTGCACTGCAGGGAACTACAGGACATCTTCCTCATAGGACCACTACTTACAAGTGTAGAAGACACAGATGACTTTCTTAACACATATAAATAGACACAGAGAGTGAGACAAAATAAGGAGAAAGAAGAATATGCATCAAATTAAAGAACAATAAATGACAGGAAGAGAAGCAAGCAAAATAGACATCAGCAATATGCCTGAGAGAAAATTCAACATAATGGTCCTAGAGATACTCACTAGAACTGAGAAGAGTGGGGGATCTCACTGAGAACCTCAACAAAGAGGTATAAAATATAAAAAAAGAACCAAGTAGAGATGAAGAACACTATAAATGAAATTAAAAATATACTAGAAGGAATAAGTAGTAGACTAGAGGAAGCACAAAAACATATCGGTGACCTTGAAGACAGAGTACTGGAAGGTAATCAAGCTACACAAGAGAAAGAACAGAATAAAAAATGAGAACAGATTAAAGGAACGCAGCAACACCATCAAGCATAGGAACATATATATATTAGGGATCCTAGAAAGAGAAGAAAGACAAAATGAGGCAGAAAGTTTATTTGCAGAAATAAGACCTGAAAAATTACCAAATCTAGAGAAGGAAACAGAAACCCAGATCTACAATGAGGTACAAAGAGTCTCCCCCAAAAAAATCAACCCAAGGAGGTCCACACCAAGACACATAGTAATTAAAATGGCAAAAAATAGTAATACAGAGAGGATATTAAAATTACAGAACATTTTATCCTAAAACAGCAGAATACACAGTCTTTTTAAGTGCACATGGACATTCTCCAGAATAGATCACATACTGGGTCACAAATCAGCCCTAAAAAAGTACAAAAAGATGGAGATCAGACCATGCATATTTTCAGACTACAATACTATAAATCTTGAAGTCAACCACAAGAAAAAATTTGGAAAGACCACAAATACATGGAAGTTAAAGAACATCCTACTAAAGAATAAAAGGGTTAACCAGGAAACCAAAGAAGAAATTTCAAAAATACATGGAAACAAATGAAAATGAAAACACAACAGTCAAAAACCTTTGGGATGCAGCAAAGGCAGTCCTAAGAGGGAAATACAGTGAAATACAGGCCTACCTCAAGAAGCAAGAAAAGGCTCAAATAAAAACCTAAACTTACACCTAGAAAAGGAATAGCAAATAAAGCCTAAAGCCAGCAGAAGAAGGGAAATAATAAAGATTAGAGCAGAAATAAAGGATAAACAACAACAAAACCAGCAGAACAGACCAATGAAACTGTGAGCTCATTCCCTGAAAGAATTAATAAAACTGATGAACCACTAGACAGACTTAAAGAGAGAGAAAAGACCCAAATAAATGAAATGACAAATGGAAGAGGAGAAATGACAACTGCCACAGAAATACATACAATTGTAAGAGAATACTATGAAAAATTACCTGCCAATAGGGCAAACTGGAAGAAATGGATAAATTCCTAGAAACATACAAATTACCAAACTGAAACAGGAATAGAAAATTTAAACAGACTGAGTACCAGCAAAGAAATTGAATCAGTAATCAAAAATCTCCCAACAGGGGTGCCTGGGTGGCTCAGTTAGTTAAGCATCTGCCTCTGGCTCAGGTCATGATCCCAGGGTCCTGAGATCAGGCCCCACAACAGACTCCCTGCTCAGCAGGGAGTTTACTTCTCCCTCTGCCCCTCCCCACAACTCGTTTTCTCTCTCTCTCTCTCAAATAAAAAAATAAATAAATCTTAAAAAAAAAAAAGACATGATTAAAAAAAAATCTCCCAACAAACAAAAGTTCAGGGCCAAATGTCTTCCCAGGGTAATTTTAACAGACATTTTTTTTTTTAAAGATTTTATTTATTTATTTGAGAGACAGACAGAGATAGTGACAGAGAAAGTGAGAAGAGAGCATGAGCAGGAGGAGAGGGAGAAGCAGGCTTCTCGCTGAGCAGGGAGCCCAACGCGGGACTTGATCCCAGGACCCCAGGATCATGACCTGAGCCGAAGGCAGACGCTTAACCAACCGAGCCACCCAGGTGCCCCTTAACAGACATTTAAATAAGAGTTAATGCCCAGTCTTCTCAAAATGCTCAAAAAGTAGAAAGGGAAGGAAAACATCCAAGATCCTCCTACAAATCCAGGATTACTTTGATTCCAAAACCACACAAAGACCCCACTACAAAGGAGAATTACAGGACAACATCCCTGATGAACAAGGATGCAAAAATTCTCAACAAGAAACTAGCAAATCGAATCAAACAGTACATTAAAAGGATTATTCACCATGATCAAGTGGGATTTATTCCTGGGCTGCAGGGGTGGTTCAATATATGCAAATCAATCAATGTGATAAACCACATTAATAAAAGAAAGGATAAGAATCATATGATCATCTCAACAGATGCAGAAAAAGCATTTCACAAAATACAGCATCCATTCTTGCTCAACAAAGAAGGTATATATAGAACATACCTCAACATCATAAAGGCCATATATGAAAGACCCACAGCTGATATCTTCAATGCAGAAAAAAAGGACAGCTTTTCCTCTACAGTCAGGAACAAGACAGGGATATCCACTCTCATCATTACTATTTAACATACTACTGGAAGTCTTAGTCTCAGCAATCAAACAAAAAGAAAGAAAAGACATCCAAATCAGCAAGAAAGAAGTCAAACTTTCACTATTTGTAGATGACATGATACTCTATGTAGAAAATCAGAAAGATTCCACAAAAAAAAAAAAGCTAGAATACATGAATTCAGCAAAATCAATGTACAGAAATTGGTTGCATTTCTATACACCAATAATGAAGCAGGAGAAAAAAAAAATCAAGGAATCGTTCCCATTTACAACTGTACCAAAACCCATAAGATACCTAGAAATAAACCTAACCAAAGAGGTAAAAGATCTGTACTCTCTAAACTATAAAACACTGATGAAAGAAACTAAAGAGGAAACAAAGAAATGGAAAAACACTCCATGCTCAAGGATTGGAAGAACATACATTGTTAAAATATATTTATTACCTAAAGCAATCTACACATTTAATGTACTCCTTATCAAAATACCACCAGCAGTTTTCACAGAGCTAGAAAAAACAATCCTAAAATTTGTGTGGAACCAGAAAAGACCCCGAATAGCCAAAATAATGTTCAAAAAGAAATCCAAAGCTGCTGGCAACACAATTCCAGATGTCAAGCTGTATTACAAAGCTGTAGCGATCAAGACAGTATGGTACTGGCACAAAAACAGACACAAAGATCAATGGAACAGAATAGAGAGCCCAGAAATGGACCCTCAACCTATGGTCAACTAATCTTGGACAAAGCAGGAAAGAATATCCAATGGACAAAAGACAGGCTCTTCAACAAAAGGTGTTGGGAAAACTGGACAGCAACATGCAGAAGAATAAAACTGGACCACTTTCCTACACAATATACACAAATAAATTCAAAATGGATGAAAGACCTAAATGTGAGACAGAAAACCAACAAAATCCTAGTGGAGAACACAAGCAGAAACCTCTTTGACCTTGGCTGTAGCAACTTCTTACTAGACATGTTGCCTAGGGGCAAAGGAAACAAAAGCAACAATGAACTATTGGGACTTCATCAAAATAAAAAAACTTCTACACAGCAAAGGAAACAATCAACAAAATTAAAAGGCAGCCTATGGAATGAGAGAAGATATTTGCAAATGACATATCTGATAAAGGGTCATTATCCAAAATCTATAAAGAACTTATAAAACTCATCACCCAAATGAAAAAAAAATAACCCAGTTAAGAAATGGGCAGAAGGTATGAATAGACATTTTCTCAAAGAAGACATCCAGATAGATGGCTAACAAACACAAGAAAAGATGCTCAATATCACTCATCATCAGGGAAATACAAATCAAAACCATGATGAGATACCACCTCACACCTGTCAGAATGGCTAAAATTAACAATACAGGAAACAACAGATGGTGGTGAGGATGCAGAGAAAGGGTAACACTCTTACACTGTTGGTGGGAATGCAAACTGGAATAGCCACTCTGGAAAACAGTATGAAGGTTCCTCAAAAAGAGAAAATAGACCTACCCTATGACCCAAAAATTGCACTACTAGGTATTTACTGAAAGGATACAAAATTATTCGAAAGGGCACATGTACCCCAACGTTTACAGCAGCATTATCAACAATAGCCAAACTACTGGAGAGCCCAAAAGGTTGATCCACTGATGAATGGATAAAGAAGATGTGGTATATATACAATGGAATATTACTCAGCCCTCAAAAAGAATGAAATCTTGCCATTTCATTGACATGGATGGATCTAAGTGTGTTATGCTAAGTGAAATAAGTTAAGTCAGAGAAAGACAAATACTATATGATTTCACTCATATGTGGAATTTAAAAAACAAAACAGATGAACATATGGGCAGGGGGAAAAATGGGAGAGGAAAATAAACCATGGAGACTCTTAATGATAGAGAACAAACTGAGGGTTGATGAAGGGAGGTGGGTGGGGGGTGGGCTAAATAGGTCATGGGTATTTAGGAGGGTACTTGTTGTAATGAGCACTGGGTGTTATATGTAAGTGATGAATCACTAAATTCTACTTCTGAAACCAATATTACACTATATGGTAACCAGAATTTAAATAAAAATTTGAAAAAATTAGTATTCTACCAACGCTACCATTCACAGGACAGATAAAGAGCTCCCAGACAAACAAAACTTAAAGTAATTCATAACTACTAAACCAGCCTTACAAGAAATGTAAGAGGGATAACCTGAGTGGGAAGGTTACACCATAAGGAGTAAGAAGAATAGGAAGCACAAAAGCAGTAAAATTAAGTATACCTAAGAAATAAAAGAATTAACAAAATACAAGGATGAAAAATATGAAAACACAGTGGGGGGGGGGAGTAAAACTTTAGTACATTCAGAATGGGTTTGAACTTAATCAACCTCAGCTTAATAGACACTGCTATATGCAGAAGATGATATATATAAGCATAATGGTAACCACAAGTCAAAAACTGGTAAGAGATACGCAAAACATAAAGAGAAAGGAATCCAAGTACATCACTAATGAATGGAAGCAAACAATGAGAACAGAGCAAGAGAAGTGAGACAGAAGTACTACAAAAACAACCATAAAATAGATAACAAAATGGCAATAAATACACACCTATTAATAATTACTTTGAATGTATATGGACTAAATACTCCAATCAAAAGACATAGGGTGAAGGAAGGGATAATAAAGAAAGATCCATCTATGTGCTACCTACAAAAGACTCATTTCAGACCTAAAGACACATGCATATTGAAAGTGAAGGGATGGAAAAACATTTATCATGTGAAATGAAGTGAAAAGAAAGATGGGGTAGCAATATTTATATAGGACAAAATAGACTTTAAAACATCGTCTGTAACGAGACAAAAAAGGAAACTACATAATCATAAAGGGAACAATCCAAAAAGAAAATGTAACAATTGCATATATATATGAACCCAACATGGGAGCACACACAAAAACAAAGCAGCTAGTAACAAGCATAAAGGAAGTAATTGATAGTAACTCAGTAATAGTAGGGGACTTAACTTACATCAATAGATCATCCAAACAAAAAATCAAAAAGTAAACAGTGGCTTTGAAGGACATATTGGAACACATGAATCCAATAGATATATCCAGAACATTCCATCCTAAAACAGCAGAATACACATTCTTTTCACATACACATGGAATATTCCATACAACAGATCGTATGTTAGGCCACAAAGCAAGTCTCCAAAAATTCAAAAAGATGGAAGTCATACCATGCATCTTTTCCAACACTAGCACTATGAAACTAAAATCAACCACAAGAAAAAATCTGGAGAGCACATAAACACATGAAGATTAAATAACATGCTAATAAACAATAAATGGGACAACCAAGAAATCAAAGAGGAAATAAAACTAAATGTAAACAAGTGAAAACAAAAACACAATGGTCCAAAATCTTTCAGATGCAGCCAAAGCTGTTCCAAGAAGGAAGTTTATAGCAAAACAGGCGAAGTATGAAAAACCTCAAATAAATAACTTAAACTTATACCTAAAGGAACTAGAAAAAGAATAACAAATGAAACCCAAAAACAGCAGAAGGAAGTAATAAAAATAAGAGCAGAAATAGGGGCACCTGGGTGGCTCACCCAGTTGATGGTCCAACTCCTGGTTTAGGCTCAGGTCATGATATTCCCAGTTGGGAGATGAAGATCTACATCAGGCTCCCCACTCAGTGGGGGGTCTGCTTCCCCTCTGCCCTTCCCCCTATTCACACGCATGTGCTCTCTCTCTCAAATAAGTAAATCTTTAAAAAAAAAAATAAGAGCAGAAATAAACAAAATAGAAATAAAATTGAAATCTTATCCAGACTCATCAAAAAACAGAACTCAAAACTGGAAATAAAAAGAGGAGAAATAACAACCAACAACACAGAAATACGAACGATTATAAGAAAATATTATGAAAAAGTATATGCCAACAAACTGGACAACCTATAAGAAATGGATAAATTCCTAGAAACATAACCTCCCAAAACTGAATCAGTAAGAAATAGATGATCTGAGCAGACTATTACCAGCAGTAAGATTGAATCTGTATTCAAAAACAACCAACAAAAATCCATGACCAGATGGTTTCACAGGTGAATTCTACCAAACATTTAAAGAGTTAATACCTATTCTTCTCAAACTGTGCCAAAAAACAGAAGAGGAAAGAAAGCTTTCAAATTCATTCAATCAGGCCAGTGTAACCCTGATACCAAAACCAGATAAAGACTCCACTAAAAAAAAGAGAACCACATGGCAATATCCCTGGTGAACAGAGATGCAAAATTCCTCAGCAAAATATAAGCAAAGTGAATCCAACAATACATTAAAGAATCATTTACCAAGATCAGGCAGGATTTATTCCTGGGATGCAAGGTGAGTCAATATTCACAAATCAGCCAATGAGATACATCTCATTCAATATAGAAAGGATAAAAACCATATGATAATTTCAAAAGATGCAGAAAAAGGATTTGACAAAGTATGACGTCCTTTCATGACAAAAACACTCATAGTAGGTTTAGTGGGAACATACCTCAAAATAATAAAGGCCATTTATAAAAAACCCACAGCTACCATCATCCTTAATGGGGAAAGAACTGGGAGCTTTTCCCCCTAAGGTGAGGAACAAAACATGGGATGTCCACCCTCACCACTCTTATACAATATAGTACTGCAAATCTTAGCCACAGGAATCAGAAAATAAAAAGAAATGAAAAGCATCCAAATTGGTAAGGAAGAACACAAACTTTTACTATTTGCAGATGACATGATACTATATAGAGGAAACCCTGAAGACTCCAACAAAAAACTAGTAGAACTGATACACAAATTCAGTAAGGTTGCAGGATACAAAAGCAATCTATAGAAATCTGTTGAATTTTTATGTACTAATAATGAAGTACTAGAAAAAAATTGAGAAAATAATCCCATTTATAATTTTACCAAAACCATGAAGATACCTAGGAAGAAACCTAACCAAAGAAGCCAAAGATCTGTACTGTGAAAATTAAAGAACACTTGTGGAAGAAATTGAACAGGACACAAAGAAATGGAAAACATTCCAAGCTCATGGATTGGAAGAATACATATTGTTAAAATGTCTATACTAACCAAAGCAATCTACACATTTAATGCAATCCTTATCAAAATACCAACAGCATTTTTCACAGAACTAGAACAAACAATCCTAAAATTTGTATAGAATCACAGAAGTCCCCCAAATAACCAAAGCAATCTTGAAAAGGAAGAACAAAACTGAAGGTATCACAATCCCAGATTTCAAGATATACTACAAAGCTGTAGTGATCAAAACAGTATGGTACTGGCACAATAAAAGACACATAGATCAATGGAATAAAATAGCCTAGAAATAAATCCAAGATTATATGGTTGATTAATTTTCAACAAAGGAGGCAAGAATATGCAATGGGAAAAAGTCTCTTCAACAAATACTGGGAAAACTGGACAGCAACATGCAAATAAAAATTTGAGAATAATGAAACTGGACCACTTTCTGACACCATACACAGACATAAACTCAAAATGCATTAAAGACCTAAATGTGAGACCTGAAACCATAAAAATCCTAGAAGAGAGCACAGACAGTAATTTCTCTGACATCCACCATAGCAACATTTTTCTAGATGTGTCTTCTGAGGCAAGGGAAACAAAAGCAAAAATAAACTACATCAAAATACAATGCTTCTGCACAGCAAAGGAAACAATCAACAAAACTAAAAGATAACCTACTGAGTGGGAAAAGATATTTGCAAATGATATACCCAATATGGGTTAGTATCCAAAATATATAAAGAACTTACACAACTCAACACCAAAAAACCCCACAGATAATCCAATTTTAAAATGGGCAAAGGACATCAACAGACATTTTTCCAAAGAATACATACAGATGGCCAACATGAAAAGATGCTCAACATCACTCGTCAAGGAAATGCAAATCAAAACCACAATGAGCTATCAACTCACACCTGTCAGAATGGATGAAATTTAAAGCACAAGAAACCACAAGTGTTGGCAAGGATGTGAAGAAAAAGGAACTCTTGTGCACTGTTGCCGGGAATGCAAACTGTACAGCCATTGTTGAAAACCATATAGAGGTTCCTCAAAAAATTAAAAATATTATTACCATATGATCCAGTAATTCCACTACTGGATATTTATCCCAAAAATACAAAAACACTAATTTGAAAAGGTATGTGCACACCTATGTTTACTGAAGTATTATTTACAATAGCCAATATATGGAAGAAACCCAAGTGTCCATCAATAGATGAATAAAGACAATGTGGTATGTATATACAATGGAATATTACTCAGTCATAAAAAAGAATGAAATCTTACCATTTGCAATAACATGGATAGATCTAAAGGATATAGTGCTAAGCAGAATAAGCCAGTCAGATAAAGACAGATACATGATTTTACTCATATGTGGAATTTAAGAAACAAAACAAACAAAAAAAAGTAACAAACAAAAGAGAACAAACTGGTGGTTACCAGAGGGCAGATGCGTAGGTGAAGCAAGTAAAGGGGACTAAGAGTACTCTTAATGTATGGAATTGTTGAATCACTATATTGTACACCTGAAAATAATATAAAACTGTAAGGTTAGTTATACTGGAATTTAAAAATAAATTAATTAAAAAATAAAAGTATCAATATCAACTCATGAAAATATTAACACATATATCCATTTTCTCTGTGAAAGGGCATGTAACCAAAGATGTCCTGGTGGCAATGAGAACACTGTACAACCAGATCTTGGTTTCTAAATACAGTATCTCACTAAAAGGAAGTGGAACTCCTTGGAGAAATAACTGATATCTGGGCCAGGTAAAGGACAGTGCAAAATACACATTCAAGATCTTGTGAGGGCAGAAAGTAATGAAGTGCTCTAGGATGATGATTTGTAAAAAGGTCAGCAGGAGCCATATCGAAGGGGCTCCCACTTGCCACCAGTGATACAAAAGAACACTGAAATAAATATAGAGATATTAATGAATAAAGAAAGAATATTAGTATATACAAATTAAACAAATGAAGAGAAAATAGAATGTAAAGCCCTCCCGTATACTTACAGTAATACATCAACTAAAAGATGTAAGTAATAATAGATTATTCAGCATTTGGAACCCATCAATGTAATATATCATTTAGCCAAGAATCATGAATGGATACTGCAGTACGATTTTCTACATATGGCGCCCAAGATTTCATGCTCCCTAATCTCCAGAACCTATGAATGTGAGGAAATGCTACTGCCATGACTGTACTATATAAAATAGCACCATTGACCTTAAAAATTGGAGGAAGGGGTGAAAGGGATTTGGCTAGTGTAATCACATGAGTCCTTAACAGTAGGTAAATTTCTCCAGATGATGGCTGAAGAAGCAAGCAAAAGAGATTCAAAGCATGAGAAAGACTCAATGTGCTGGCTTTGAATATGGAGGGGGCCATGTGAGAAGAAATACAAACAGCCTTAAGCTAAGAGAGAGGATCCTGACCAACAGCCAAAAAGAAATGGGAACCTTAGACCTATAACCACAAGGACTTGAATTCTGCGAACAACCTAAATGAGCACAGAAATGGATTTTTCCACAGAGCTTTCAGAAAGGAACATAGTCTCAAAGACACTTTCACTTTAGCCTTGTGATACCCTGAGGAGAGCCCAGAAAGGCTCACTGGACTCCTGACCTACAGAACTGTGAAAAAATACATCTGGATCATTATAAGATGCCATGTTTGTGGTTATGTGCAATAGAAAACACATAAGTTAACTTTTGATCGTGAAAAAGAATACCTAAATAGTTTCACAGTAATATCCTACAAATTACTTATTAGTTACAAAGGAATAAATCATAAGTTTATAGTGGATTAATCTAGCATAACAACCACAGTCAAGTAAGCTAAGTTAACATCACTAATAAAAGAAAAAATTACAGGGGTGCATGGGTGGCTCAGTCAGGTAAGCGTCTGCCTTCGGTTCAGGTCATCCATCATCCCAGGGTCCTGGGACTGAGCCCCAAGTCGGGGTCTCTACTAAATGAGGAGCCTGCTTCTCCCTCACCCTCTGCCTGCCACTCCCCCTGCTTGCGCGCTTATGTGTGCTCTCTGTCAAATAAATAAAATCTTTAAAAAAAATAAAGCTTTAAAAAAAAAAGAAAATTACATCATGTGCCTTGTGGTATGATGTAATGACAAGAACACAATACCACATATTAACCCCAATAAAAATAAATAACCTGAATCTAATTATAACTAATCAGACAAATTCATATCAACGGTCACTATAGACCTGTACGTTTCAAAAGTATCATGGCTCCAACAGACAAAGAAATGGTTTTAGATTTAAAAGGACTAAAGAGGGGCACCTGGGTAGCTCAGTCAGTTAAGCATCCAACTCTTGGTTTCAGCTCAGATCATGATCTCATGGGTGGTGAGATCGAGCCAAGCCCATAATCCATCGGCACAGAGTCTGCTTGAGACTCCTTCCCCCTTCCTCTCCCTCCTACTCTGCTCTCGAGTGCGCACTCTCTCAAATAAATAAATAAAATCTTTTAAAAAATAAAATAAAAATAAAAAGACTAAAGAGACAAGACAACCATATGCTATCTATATATGTTATCTTCAAGTGGATACTTGACTTGGGAGGAAAAATTTACCTATAAAAAAACTGTTCGGTTAATTTTTGAATTAAGAATAAAGACTATGGGATGAAAGACCTCAATGTGAGACAGGAATCCATCAAAATCCTAGAGGAGAACATAGGCAGTAACTTCTTTGACATCGGCCACAGCAACTTCTTTCAAGATACATCTCCAAAAGCTAGTGAAACAAAAGCAAAAATGAACTTTTGGGACTTCATCAAGATAAAAAGCTTCTGCACAGCAAAGGGAACAGTCAACAAAACAAAGAGGCCACCCACAGAATGGGAGAAGATATTTGCAAATGACACTACAGATAAAGGGCTGGTATCCAAGATCTATAAAGAACCTCTCAAACTCAACACCCAAAAAACAAATAATCAAGTCAAAAAGTGTGCAGAAGAGATGAACAGACACTTCTCTGAAGAAGACATACAAATGGCTAACAGACACATGAAAAAATGTTCATCATCATTAGCCATTAGGGAAATCCAAATCAAAACCACACTGAGATACCACCTTACACCAGTTAGAATGGCAAAAATGGACAGGGAAAGAAACAACAAATGTTGGAGAGGTTGTGGAGAAAGGGGAACCCTCTTACACTGTTGGTGGGAATGCAAGTTGGTACAGCCACTTTGGAAAACAGTGTGGAGGTGCCTCAAAAACTTGAAAATAGAGCTACCCTATGACCCAGCAATTGCACTCCTGGGTATTTACCCCAAAGACACAGATGTAGTGAAAAGAAGGGCCATATGCACCCCAATGTTCATAGCAGCAATGTCTGCAATAGCCAAACTGTGGAAAGAGCCGAGATGCCCTTCAACAGATGAATGGATAAAGAAGATGTGGTCCATATATACAATGGAATATGACTCAGCCATCAGAAAAGATGAATACCCAACTTTTACATCCACATGGATGGGACTGGAGGAGATTATGCTAAGTGAAATAAGTCCAGCAGAGAACGTCAATTATCATATGGTTTCACTTATTTGTGGAACATAAGGAATAATATGGAGGACATTAGGAGAAGGAAGGGAAAATGGGCAGGGGGAATTGGAGGGAGAGATGAACCATGAGCGATATGGACCTGAGAAACAAACAGGGTTTTAGAGGGGAGGGGGGAGGGGGGATTGGTTAGCCCGGTGATGGGTATTAAGGAGGGCACATACTGCATGGAGCACTGGGTGTTATATGAAAACAATGGATCGTGGATCACTACATCAAAACCTAATGATGTACTGTATGGTGACTAACATAACATAATAAAATTAAAAAAAAAAAAAAGAATAAAGACTATGGATTAGATAACACTATATATTTAGTTTCACCCACCTACTTACCCTTCCCATTATCCAATACTTCCTATATTTTGGTGTTGCCATTTCAGATTATTTTCCTTCTGATTTAAGAAAACCCTTTACTATTTCATCTATTGTAGGTCTACTGACATGATGGAGTTCTCACTTTTTGTCTATATTAATTCCACTTTCACTTTTGAAAGATGCTTTCACTGAATATACACTTCCAAGATGGCAATTATTTTCATTTGGTACTTTAAAGAAATCATTTCATTATCATGTAGTTTCTATCATTCATGTTGCTAACTGTGCTATCATTGTTATTGCTGTTCCTTTGAAAGCAATGATATTTTTCCTCTGCTTGTAAGTTTTTCTCTTGGTTTTTTGTCCTTTAGGAGTTTAATTATGATATATCTAGCTATAGTTTTCTTTGTATTTATCCTGCTTGAGGTTCACAGAGTTTCATGAATCTATGGCTTGATGCCTTTCGTCACTTCCAGAAAATGCTCAGCTAGGTTTTTGACCTATTCTATCTTTTCTCCCCTTATGGGATTCTAATTACATATATGGTTGAACTTCTCACGGTGGTCTACCACTCTTACACTTTGTGTACATACTGTATTTGTGGTGCACATGCACTTGTGTGTGTGTGTGTGTGTTTATGTGTGTGTGTGTGTTCAGCTCTTATATATGTAGCTACCCTTGAAAACCTCAAAAGTGATCATCACATGATACAGGACACTTTTTAAAAAAGAAAAGGAGGTAGAAAGGAGGTATTTAGTCTTTTTTATTAAAAAAATTCACCAATTCTACTCAGAGAAGTTATCAAACAACGTAAAAAATTAACTCATAATACTCAAATAACTAAAATAATACATTTCTACACTGCTCCCACCTCTTCTAATACTACCTATTTATCGTAGTGAACATTTATCACCCATACTGTAAGATATCTCCATTAACGCATAAAACCATAGTGCATCCTTCTCTAAGCACCTATAACCATACAACTTACATTACTTATCTAAATTAAAATCTCCAATATCAGATATTAGCTAAACACTAGATTCAGAAGGGCTAATAAAGCCTTCAATAGCTGCTCCCTCCCAAAACTAAATGGAAAATAGACTAGAAGATATTGCACATTATTTCTCAATTTACCTGTGCTTTGGTTCATCACAAGTCTTGGAGGAGAACTTGTTTCTTCAGATTCTTCTGATGAGTGTGCCAGGAAGTCATGAAGCTTCTGCACCAATGTATTCAACTTGCTTTCACTATCAAAACAAAAATTTAAAGAACTTCTTTAATTAGCCTGTCACCTATTTAATCAAATGTAAACTTCTAACAAACTGAAAACATACCTATACTGTAAGTGGTCTGAAAGAATGCATATTCAAAATAAAAGTAAAAGAAAACGAATTTTCATTACTTCATTGAGGATTTGAAAACATGAGTAAAATGCTGAGTGATTTTGCTTTACATCATTTAAAATAACAATTGACTAATATATCAAATATATTTACTAAACACTCTCTGGAAGGCTTCTGTATTTTTTTTAATCACTCTATCTTCTGCTTGTCACAGAATAATTGTATAAATGACAAAAAGATGAAGAAAATCTAAAACAGGACTTAGAAGAGCTCACAGATTCCCAGGGAAATATTTATATAACTAAATTGTTACAGCATATCCTGCTAAGTTATATAATAGGTACATCTGTAATCCAACAGATTTATAAAAGCTAAAACTAAAAAGAATGCACCAAACATATATCCCATTTCTAATACAGGATTTCCTAAACTTAAACAAGGGAAAATAGATAAAACTGACTTGATTGAAATTCAAAACTTTTGTGTATCAAAAGATACCATCAAGAAAGTGAAGAGATGAACCATACAACTAAAGAAAACTATTTTCAAATCATATATCTGAAAAGGTATTAATATCCTTTTGCATAATATATATCCTTCAAATAAGATGATATATCTCTTTAAAGGATTTATAACCTTTTAATACAGAATTTTTATAATTTAACAATAAAAAGAGAAAGGACCCAATTTAAAAATGGGCAAAGGACATGGATATGCCTAGGTGGCTCAGTCAGTTAGGCGACTGCTTCAGCTCAGGTCACAATCCTAGAGTCCCAGAATCGAATCCCCTGTCAGGCTCCCTGATCAGCCGGGAGTCTGCTTCTCCCTCTGACCTTCCACCCTCTCATGCTCTCTCTTTCTTTCATTCTCTCTCAAATAAATAAAATCTAAAAATAAAATGGGCAAAGGACATAGATATACACTTCTCCATAGAAGATATACAAAGCGCCAGTAAAACATGAAAAATGTTCAAGATTATTAGTCATTAGAAAAATGCAAATCAAAACCACAAGATACTATTTTACACTCATTAGGGTGGATATAATTTTTTAAATGAAAAATAAGGGTTGGCAAGGGTGTAGAGAAACTGGAATCCACATATATTGCTGATGGAGATGTAAAATGATGCAGTCATTGTGAAAAAGTTTAGTAGTAACTCAAAAAGTTAAAGAGTTACCAAATAACTCAGTAATTCCATTCCTAGATATATATCCAAAACAATGAAATCATATATCCACACAAATACTGTACACAAATGTCCATAGCAGCAATATTCGTAACAGCTAAAAAAGTAGAAAGTACCCAAATGTCTACCAACTGTTAAATAAACAATGGAATATTAGGTCTCGATAAAAAGGAATAAAATATACACCCATGCTAAAACATGGATGACACTTGGAAACATTATGCTAAAAAAGGCAAATACAAAATGCCACACATTGGATGATTCCCTGTATATATATATGAAATGTCCAGAATAGGCAATTCTATAGAGACATTAAGATCAGTGATTGCCAGGGGACGGCGGAAGTGGGGTATTGGGAGATATGGGCTACTTTTTGGGGCAATGAAAATGTTCTAGAATTACAAAGTATGACAGTTGCACAATACTGTACATTTTCTAAAAAAAAAACTGACTTATAAACTAAATTGATTTAAATAGTGAATTTCATTTAAATTTTCTCAATAAAAAATGCAAACAGAAGAAGAAATTCAAGAACATACCTATGTATTTACATAAAAAAAAACTTGTGCATACACTTCCAAAGATATCCATAACCAAAATGTAAAAGGCAAATAATTTGAAAATAAGGAGATAAAAACATCCTCATATTTTTTAAAAATACTCAAGTCTTAGTAGATAAATGAATAAAAGAAACAATTTTTGAAAAGGGAATACAACTGGGTAACAAAAAATTGGGAGAAAAAGCACTGCAACCTCACTAAGAATTAACAGAATGCAAATTAAAACACTGAATCGGGTAACAGCTGTGTTGGTGCTTCCTGGGCCAGGCACCATCCCCATTCAAGCAGTGCACTGGGCCCACCCCAAGGGCAATAGTCCCCTCTGCACCATTTTCCTATGTTTGGCTAGAGAGAACCCAGGATATTAAGGGAAGGAAAAAGAAATGAGATATAACAGACATTACTATGTGGAATTTTGGTGGTTTTGTTTCAATGAAGAGGGTTTTTGGTTTTTTGTTTGTTTTTTTAACAAAATTCTGCAACATACTTGCCTCTACAATAAAGGTACCAAGACTTGGTATGATTTCTACTTTTTGCCATAACCTTGCTTTCGAAAACACTTAGATGTATGAAAAATTGTCGAGTTACTCAGAGTCCTTAATCTTAAATTAGAAAATGGAACCAGAGAAAAAGATGCTACATGTCTACCAATGGCACACAAAACTCCTTGTAACCAAAATTCAAAAATAAGAATGAATGATGTCATTCTACATCTTGTCCCATCAACAGATTACAAAGAGCAAAAAAGTTGTTCTTTAGAAAAGAGCATATAGCAAACTGGCAGAATAACGATTTGCTCACTCATTCCTAGAATTCACAGAAATCCAACCACAAAGCCAGTGATCACATGAATTCATGCTGTAGCTGGCCAAGGTCAGGACTATGGATAAATCACCATAACCCTTTAATATTAGTATCACCAAATGCAAAAATTAAAACAATTGGATACAATCAGTAGAAATCTTTAGTTCTGTGAAGGATAGCACTTTTAGACATAAACATGTGTGTATTATAAATTATGAGACCAGGTAGAAGCCAAGTGGTAAAAGAAAAAAAAATGATACTTAAAAAATTTTGCCCATTGATCTTCTCTTGTTGAGAGTGGATGGGATTTTTAGAAATAGCCAAATGTCATTTAGAATCAAATGTGGTGAGTTATCAAATTGGGTAAAATTAGTTTTTGCCAAAATCTGAAGTATTCCTGCAGATTTATTTTCTTGCATGCCTTCTAAATGGGTTACAAAAGGATGTCCTAAGGAATGACATCACTGATATCAGCATGGCCTCCTAAAGTGAATACTTAGAAGGGAAATACTCATCTGCATATAAAAGCTCTGATGTCAGTTTTTGAAATCTGCCTCATTTTTAGAATCGCACTTTCAGAGATGATCCTTGTAATTGTGTAAGTGTCATTTGTGGAAATGGTATTTTAAACACACCAAAATCGGGGCACCTGGGTGGCTCAGTTGGTTAAGCGACTGCCTTCGGCTCAGGTCATGATCCTGGAGTCCCGGGATCGAGTCCCACATCGGGCTCCCTGCTCAGCAGGGAGTCTGCTTCTCCCTCTGACCCTCCTCCCTCTCATGCTCTCTGTCTCTCATTCTCTCTCTCGCAAATAAATAAAAAAAATAAAAAAATAAAAAAAAATAAATAAATAAACACACCAAAATCAACTATTTAAAAAGGCAACATTAACCAATCCTTTTGTGAAGTGAACAATCTTCCTAAGGCAAAACCACACACATTAACTTACCAGTTTTATAATTGTGAACTATTGCAAATGATATGTTTTATTAGATCTAGACATGGTTGTCACTCTCTTCCTCTCTCTACCAAAATATGAAGCTGACTCAACCAGTACTATATACATTACTTAACTGTACATGCTAAATAAGTCCTTAAAACCATCCTCTAAAAGTGGTTAAAAATCTCCACTAAACCATCCTTTATTTTTTTTTTTTTAAAGATTTTATTTATTTATTTATTTGAGAGAGAGAGAGAGAGAGAGAGAAACAGCATGAGAGGGGATAGGGTCAGAGGGAGAAGCAGGCTCCCCGCCGAGCCGGGAGCCCGATGTGGGACTCGATCCCAGGACTCTGGGATCATGACCTGAGCCGAAGGCAGTCGCTTAACCAACTGAGCCACCCAGGCACCCACTAAACCATCCTTTAAAAGTGGTTAAAAATCTCCACTGAGGAACAATGTGTTCAGCCTTCATGCTTACAGTCACACAATTTCAACAGTGGCTTGATGCAGATGACTACTGAAATCTGACCTGCCTATCTGCAAGTGGATCAAGAAAAATTTAATTCTTCCTGTAAAATAACCATATCATGAATGACTAGATTTTAGACAAATTTTGAGTCCTGATGTCAATATTTTTAACTACGGGCTGTGTTCTTTCCCTTGAATGTTTACTGCTTTATTTTTTTTCCAGGAGGAACTGTGGGATACCAAATATTTTATGTGTATTCTTTTGTACTATTATTTTGGAGATGTTTATGCATAGAGGAACTAACCACTTTTTAAACTGAATTTTTTATTATAAGATAAATGTAGATTCACATGCAGTTTTAAGAAAGATTCTGTGTATTCATTACCCACTTTCCTTCAATGATAATGTCTTACAAAACTATTTTTCACTTGCAACTCATTCATCTACCTGTGTTTAAGACACAACAATGGACGACACAGACTCTGAAATTTGGTTATATGATCATGAGTATGATCACATTGACCAAAATGGTTTTTTTAATGGAAAAATGAACAGTAAGTAATTTAAAATTTTTGTTCACATCATGATTGTTTAAAATAGCACTGATAAAAATATTATTATCCAAATGGGAGTTACATTATCTCTATTCACAAGATGGCATCTTCTATGTAGAAAACCTTAAATAGATCACAAAAAATCTCTGAGACAGCTAATAAACAAACTCAGTAAAGTTAGTGGATACAAAATCAACACACAAAAACCAGTTGCATTTCTATACACTAACAATGAACAGTCCAAAATGGAAATTAAGAAAACAATTCCATTTACAATAGCATTGAAAACAATTAAATATTTTAGAATTAATTTAACCAAGGAGGCAAAAGATTTATGCACTGGAAATTGCAAAACAGCACTGTTTTCACTGCTGAAAAAAATTAAACACAAATAAATGGAAAGATACCCTATGTTGATGGATTAGAAAAAGTTAATATTGTTAAAATAACAATACTCCACAAACCACCTAGAGATTCATTTCAACTCCTATCAAAATCCCAACAGCATTTTTTGCAAAAATAGAAAAACCCATCCTAAAATTCATGGAGAAACTCCTGGAATCCCAAAAAACCAGAACAATCATGAAAAAGAAGAAAGTTAGAGAACTCACACTTAATCCCAAAAAACCATAACAATCATGAAAAAGAAGAAAGAGAACTCACACTTCTTGATTTCAAAACTAACACCGGAGCTAAAATAATCGAAACGGTGTGGTATTGACATAAGGACAAACATATAGACCAATGGAATAGAAAACCCAAAACTAAAACCTTGTGTAGATATGGTCAATGATTTTTTAACAAGGCAGCAAGATCAATCAATTGAGAAAGGGCAGCTCTTTCAACAAATAGTGCTGGGAAAACTGGATATCCACATGCCAAAGAATGAAGCTGGACCCTTGCCTGACATCACATATAAAAATTAATACAAAATGCATCAAAGAACTAAACATAATAGCTAAAACTATTAAATTACCGGAAGAAAAGATAGGAAAAAAATCTTCATGACATTGCATTTCATGATTTCTTGAATACAACACCAAAAGTACAATGCAACAAAAGAAAAAAAAAAAAAGCTGGATTTCATCAAAATGAATACCTTCTGTGCATCAAAATGAGTACCTTCTGTGCATCAAAGGACACCATCAAGAGAGTGAAAAGACAACCCAGAGAATATGAGAAAATATTTCCAAATCATATATATGAAATGGTATTGGTATCCAGAATACATAAGAAAATCCTGGAACTCAACAACAAAATTTAAAAATAGGCAAATGACTTAAATAGAAATTTTTCAAGAAGATGTACAAATATCCAATGAGCACACAAAAACAGGCTCTACATTGCTAATCATTAGGGAAAAGCAAATCAAAACCAAAATGAGATACAATTTTGCACCCATTTATATTACAAAAAAATGGAAAATAACAAGTCATGATGAGGATGTGGAGAAACTGGAACCCTGAATGTACTGCTGGTAGCAATATCGAATGGTTCAAGCACTGGAGAAAAACAGTATGGTAATACTTCAAAAAGTTAAACATGGAACTGCCATATGACCCAGCAATTCCACCTCCAAGTATATATCTAAAAGAAATGAAAGGAGGAACTTACACAACAACATTCATACCAGCATTATTTATAAGAGCCAAAAGGTACAAATAACCAAATTCCATCAAAGATATATAAATGAAACAATAAAACACAACAGACATGTGAAGTAAAAGGAATGATATTCCCCCAAAAGGAATCAAATTCTTACACATGCTATAAAATAAATGAACTTTGAAAACCTTATATTAAATGAATAAGCCAGACACAGCAATAGGACAAATATTGTATAATTCCACATAGTTGAGGTTCCTAAAATAGTTAAATTCATAGAGACAGAAAGCACATTACAGGACTGGAATGGGGATGTAATACACAGTTACTATTTAATGGGTACAGTTTTGTGTTGGAAATGATGAAAAAGTTCTGGAAATAGAGAGTGATAAGGATTGTACAAGAATGCCAATGTATGTACCTAAAGGCAATTAATTATACACTTAAAAATAGTTAAAATGGTAAATATCTTTAAAAACGTAGGATATATTAGGCAAATATTATAAAGTTATGAGAAAGTCTGTGTTGAACATGGCCGCTAAAAATATGAACAAAGAATGGACAAACTTCAGCACTGCTTCCACTAGAGAAAATTTGGAAATAACACAATTATTCACAAAAAAAACCAGAATAGACTGTATGTTGATATAACACAATACTATAAGCAGTTAAATGAATGAACTAAAGCCACACTAATCAATATAGACTAAAAACAGTTCAAATGGGACTTCAGATTCATCTACAAAATTCTAGGAATATAAAAATCTGAAGGAAATAACATTAAATTTCAATTGCCATTTACTTTAATAATAAAACAACTTATCTTCACATCAGCCCACAAAACAAGCCCTAACAAATTAAAAGAGATGGAACTCATACCATGCGTATTTTCTAATCACAACACTATGAAACTAGAAGTCAACCACAAGAAAAAGTCTGGAAATACCACAAATACATGGAGGTTAAGTAACATGCTACTAAACAATGAATGGGTCAACCAAGAAATCAAAGAAGAAATAAAACAGGACATGGAAACAAAGGAAAATGAAAATACACTGGTCCAAAACCACTGCGAGGAAGCGAAAGTGGTTCTAAGAGGAGAGCTTACATCAATATAGGTATATCTCAAGATGCTAGAAATTTTTCAAATAAACAACCTAACCTTACACCTAAAGGAGTTAGTAAAAGAAAAACAAACAAAACCTAAAACCAGCAGAAGGAAATAAAGATTAGAGCAGAAATAAATGATACAGAAACTAAAAAAAAAAAAAAAAAAAATAGAACAGATCAATGAAACCAGGAGCTGGTTCTTTTAAAAGAACAACAAAATTGATAAAGCTCTACCCAGCGTTATCAAGGAAAAAAGACAAAGGACTCAAAGTAAAAAAAAATAAATAAATGAGAGAAAAGAAGTAACAAGCAATACCAGAGAAATACAATTATTAGAGATTATGAAAAATTATAATGCTAACAAATTAGACAACCTACAAGAAATCAATAAATTCCTAGAAACATATAAATTACCAAAACTGAAACCGGAAGAAATAGAAACTTTGAATAGACCAATAACTGGCAAATAAACTGAATCAGTAATTAAAAAACTCCCAACAAACACCAGTCCAGGACCATATGGCTTCACAGGCGAATTCTACCAAACAATTAAGAGTTAATACCTATTTTTTTTTTTTTAATGGTGAAACGGGGAAAGAGTCCCCCATTTATTTATTTTTTTATTTTATTATCTTATGTTAGTCACCATACAATACATCATTAGTTTTTGATGTGGTGATCCACGATCCATTGTTTTCGTATAACACCCAGTGCTCCATGAAGTACGTGCCCACCTTAATACCCATCACCGGGCTAACCAATCCCCTCTCCCCCCTCCCCTCTAAAACCCTCTCTGTCTCTCAGAGTCCACAGTCTCTCATGGTTCATCTCTCCCTCCAATTTCCCCCCCTTCATTTTTCCCTTCCTTCTCCTAATGGCCTCCATGCTATTCCTTATATTCCACAAATAAGTGAAACCTTATGATAATTGACTTTCTCTGCTTGACTTACTTCACTTAGCATAATCTCCTCCAGTCCCATCCATGTTGATGTAAAAATTGGGTATTCATCCTTTCTGATGACTGAGTCATATTCTACAGTATATATGGACCACATCTTCTCTATCCATTCATCTGTTGAAGGGCATCTCAGCTTTCAACAGTTTGGCTAAGGCAGACATTGCTGCTATGAACATTGCGATGCATATGGCCCTTCTTTTCACTACATCTGTGTCTTTCGGGTAAATACCCAGTAGTGCAATTGCTGGGTCATAAGGTAGCTCTATTTTTAATTTTTTGAGAAACCTCCACACTGTTTTCCAAAGTGGCTGTACCAACTTGCATTCCCAACAACAGTATAAGAGGGTTCCCCTTTCACCACAACCTCTCCAATATTTGTTCTTTCTTTCCCTGTCCATTTTTGCCATTCTAACTGGTGTAAGGTGGTATCTCAATGTGGTTTTGAGTTGAATTTCCCTGATGGCTGATGATGATGAACACTTTTTCATGTGTCTGTTAGCCATTTGTATGTCTTCTTCAGAGAAGTGTCTTTTTGTATCTTCTGCCCATTTTTTGACTTATTTGTTTTTTGGGTGTTGAGTTTGAGAGGTTCTTTATAGATCTTGGATACCAGCCCTTTATCTGTAGTGTCATTTGCAAATATCTTCTCCCATTCTGTAGGTTGCCTCTTTGTTTTGTTGACCGTTTCCTTTGCTGTGCAGAAGCTTTTTATCTTGATGAAGTCCCAAAAGTTCATTTTTGCTTTTGTTTCACTAGCTTTTGGAGATGTATCTTGAAAGAAGTTGCTGTGGCCGATGTCAAAGAGGTTACTGCCGGGCGCCTGGGTGGCTCAGTTGGTTGGGCGACTGCCTTCGGCTCAGGTCATGATCCTGGAGTCCCGGGATCGAGTCCCGCATCGGGCTCCCTGCTCAGCGGGGAGTCTGCTTCTCCCTCTGACCCTCCTCCCTCTCATGCTCTCTGTCTCTCATTCTCTCTCTCTCAAATAAATAAATAAAATCTTTAAAAAAAAAAAAAAAAGAGGTTACTGCCTATGTTCTCCTCTAGGATTTTGATGGATTCCTGTCTCACTTTGAGGTCTTTCATCCATTTTATCTTTGTGTATGGTGTTAGAGAATGGTCCAGTTTCATTCTTCTACATGTGGCTGTCCAATTTTCCCAGCACCATTTATTGAAGAGACTGTCTTTTTTCCATTGCATGTTTTTTCCTGCTTTGTCGAAGATTATTTGACCACAGAGTTGAGGGTCCATATCTGGGTTCTCTATTCTGTTCCATTGGTCTGTATGTCTGTTTTTGAGCCAGTACCATGCTGTCTTGGTGGTCACTGCTTTGTAATATAGCTTGAAATCGGGCAACGTGATGCCCCCAGCTTTTTCTTTTTCAACATCTCCTTGGTGATTCAGGGTCTTTTCTGATTCCATACAAATTTTAGGATTGTTTGTTCCAGCACTTTGAAAAATGTCATTGGAATTTTGATTGGGATGGCATTGAAGGTATAGATTGCTCTGGATAGCATAGACATTTTAACAATGTTTATTCTTCCGATCCATGAGCATGGAATATTTTTCCATCTTTTTGTGTCTTCTTCAATTTCTTTCATGAGTGTTCTGTAGTTCCTAGACTATAGATCGTTTACCTCTTTGGTTAGGTTTATTCCGAGGTATCTTATGGTTTTTGGTGCTATTGTAAATGGAATCATTTCTCTAATTTCTCTTTCTACAGTTGTGTTGTTAGTGTATAAGAAAGCAACTGATTTCTGCACATTGATTTTATATCCTGCCACATTACTGAATTGCTGTATGAGTTCTAGTAATTTGGGGGTGGAGTCTTTTGCGTTTCCCACATAAAGCATCATGTCATCTGCGAAAAGAGAGAGTTTGACTTCTTCTTTGCCAATTTGAATACCTTTTATTTCCTTCTGTTGTCTAACTGCTGTTGCTAGGACTTCTAGTACTATGTTGAGCAACAGTGGCGAGAGTGGGCATCCTTGACGTGTTCCTGATCTTAAGGGAAAGGCTCTCAGCTTTTCCCCATTGAGGATGATATTCGCTGTGGGTTTTTCATAGATGGATTTTATAAACTTGAGGAATGTTCCCTCTATCCCTAAACTCTGAAGAGTTTGAATCAGGAAAGGATGTTGTATTTTGTCAAATGCTTTTTCTGCATCAACTGAGAGGACCATATGGTTCTTCTACCTCCTCTTACTGTGATCGATCACATTGATTGACTTTTGAATGTTGAACCACCCTTCCAGCCGGGGATAAATCCTACTTGGTCATGGTGGATGATCCTTTAAATGTATTGTTGGATCCTACTAGCTAGGATTTTGTTGAGGATTTTGGAATCCATATTCATCAGGGATATCGGTCTGAAATTCTCCTTTTTGATGGGGTCTTTGCCTGGTTTGGGGAATAAGGTAATGCTGGCCTCATAGAATGAGTTTGGAAGTTTTCCTTCTGTTTCTATTTTTTGAAACACCTTCAGTACAAAGGTATTGTTTCTTCTTTGAATGTTTGGTAGAATTCCCCAGGGAATCCATCAGGCCCTGGACTCTTGTTTTTTGGGAGGTTTTTGATCACTGCTTCAATCTCGTTACTGGTAATTGGCCTATTCAGGTTGTCCTGTTTCAGTCTTGGCAGCTTATAGATTCCCAGGAAGGCATCCATTTCATCCAGATTGCTCAGTTTATTGGCATATAGGTGTCAATAATAATTTCTAATAAGTGTTTCTTTTTTTTTTTAAGATTTTATTTATTTATTTGACAGAGAGACACACAGTGAGAGAGGGGAACACAAGCAGGAGGAGTGGGAGAGGGAGAAGCAGGCTCTCTGCAGAGCAAGGAGCCCGATGCGGGGCTTGATCCCAGGACCCTGGGATCATGACCTGAGCCGAAGGCAGACGCTTAACGACTGAGCCACCCAGGCGCCCCTCTAATAAGTGTTTCTATTTCCTTGGTGTTAGTCGTGATATCTCCAGTTTCATTCATAATTTTATTAATTTGGGTCCTTTCTCTTTTCTTTTGGATAAGTCTGGCCAGAGGTTTATCGATCTTACTAATTCTTTCAAAGAACCAACTTCTAGTTTCGTTGCTCTGATCTACTGTGTTTCTGGTTTCTAATTCATTGATCTCTGCTCTTAATTATTTCTCTTCTAATGCGTGGCTTAGGCATCGTTTTTTGCTTTTCCTCTAGTTCTTTAAGGTGTAGAGTTAGTTGGTGAATTCGGGATTTTTCTTTTTTTGGAGTGAGGCTTGGATAGCTATGTATTTCCCCCTTAGGACCGCCTCTGCAGTATCCCATAGGTTTTGGACCGATGTGTTTTCGTTCTCATTGATTTCCATGAACTGTTTAAGTTCTTCTTTGATTTCCTGGTTGACCCAAACATTCTTGAGCACAGTGGTCTTTAGCTTCCAGTGTTTGAATTTCTTCCAAATTTTTTCCTGTGATTGAGATCCAATTTTAAAGCACTGTGGTCTGAGAATATGCAGGAAATAATCTCAATCTTTTGGTATCAGTTGAGACCTGATTTGTGACCCAGTATGTGGTCTATTCTGGAGAAAGTTCCATGTGTGCTCGAGAAGAATGAATATTCTGTTGTTTTAGGGTGGAATGTTCTGTATATATCTATGAGGTCCATCTGGCCCAGTGTATCATTCAAAGCTCGTTTCCTTGTTGATTTTCTGCTTAGATCATCTGTCCATTGCTGAGAGTGGAGTATTGAGGTCTCCTAAAATTAACATATTGTTATCAATATGACTCTTTATTTTGGTTAGCAGTTGGCTTATGTAGATGGCTTCTCCCATGTTCGGGGCACAGATATTTACAAGTGTTAGATCTTCTTGTTGGATAGATCCTTTAAGAATGATATAGTGCCCTTCTATGTCTCTAACTACAGTCTTCAGTTTAAAATCTAATTTGTCTGATATAAGAATTGCTACCCCAGCTTTCTTTTGAGGTCCGCTGGCATGGAAGATGGATCTCCATCCCTTCACTTTCAGTCTGGATGTATCTTTAGGTTCAACATAAGTCTCTTGTAGAGAGCATGTGGATGGGTCCTGTCGTTTTATCCAATCTGCAACCCTGTGCCGTTTTATGGGAGCGTTTAGGCCGTTCACGTTGAGAGTGATTATTGAAAGATATGAATTAATTGTCATCATGTTGCCTGTGAAGATGTTGTTTTTATAGATTGTCCCTGTAAATTTCTGTTGTATATCACTCTTGGGGTCTTTCTCCTTTTATAGAACCCCCCTTAATATTTCTTGCAGGGCCAGCTTAGTGGTTACATATTCTTTCAGTTTCTGCCAGGCTTGGAAGCTCTGCATCTCTCCATCCATTCTAAATGAAAGCCTTGCTGGATAAAGTATTCTTGGCTGCATGTTCTTCTCGTTTAGTACCCTGAATATGTCTTGCCAGGCCTTTCTGGCTTGCCAGGTCTCTGTGGATAGGTCTGACATTATTCTGATGTTCCTCCCTCTGTACCTAAGGAATCTCTTCCCCCTAACTGCCCTTAAGATGGTTTCCTTGGTTCTAAGATTTGCGAGTTTTATTATTACCTGCCGGGGTGTTGGCCTGTTTTCCTTGATCCCGGGAGGGGTCCTCTCTGCCTCTAGGACACGAATGTTTGTTTCATTCCCCAGATTAGGAAAGTTCTCAGCTACGATTTGCTCAAACACATCTTCTAGTCCTCTCTCTCTCTCCACTCCCTGTGGGATTCCAATTATTCTGACACTGGAACGCTTCATGGTGTCACTTATTTCTCTGATTCTATTTTCATGGATTCTGAGTTGTTTTTCCCTGGCCTCCTCTTTTCCCTTTTTAGCTATTAAATTGTCTTCCAGGTCTCTTATTTGTTCTTCTGCCTCACTTATCCTAGCTGTTAGATTATCTAGATTAGATTGGATCTCACTGATAGCATTTTTAAGTTCTGCCAATTCAGCTTTCATTTCTGCCCTTAAGAGACTCTATGTTGCCATTAATTGATTTCTCCATTCTAGCTATTGTCTTCACAATTGCTAGCCTGAATTCCATCTCCAACATCTTGGTTATATCTGCATCCATTTGTAAATCTGCAGCATAAATCATAACCTCTTCTGAGAGTCAGAGCAGAAGAGACCATTTCCAACCCTCTGCCTCAGAGCAGAGAGATCGCAGTCTGTTCTTCAGTGAGCTCTCCAGGCCACACTGTCTCCGTTTCTGTCCGTGCTGCTCTAAACTGCAGCGTCCTGGGTTGTGCGCCCCTTTGCAGTGCTCCCAGCCCTGCCTCCAGGTTGGGGCACGTCTCTGCCCATGTGCTTCTAAAACCGCCAGCTGCTCCCAGTTTGCAGGCGTGACCCCACCGCTCTGGGTTTCTGCCCCGGGGCTGCCCTAATATCCTTTCCCCGCGGCTACCAGTCTGCGAGTCTGTGGCCCGTTCCCAGCACGCAAGGCTATCGCTCACTGGCAGTGCAGGATCCCAATGGCCAGGCTCCCTCCCGCTGCCGTTTATCCTCCGTTATCTGCCTGTGGAATCACGGCTCCCCGCTTCGTACTTTTAAACCAACCACCTGCGATATTCTGTTTGTAGAGATCCAGATCTATTTTCTTACATCTCAGGCTGATTTCGTGGGTCCTCAGAGTGGTCTGGTAGAGATCCAGCTCAATTCTGGGGACCAGTTGAAATAGGGTCCCCTACTCCTCCACCATCTTTTCTTCTAATACCTATTTTTCTCAAACTATTTCAAAAAAGAGAAAAGGAAGGAAAACTTCTACACTCATTCTATGAGGCCAGCATTATGCTAATACCAAAATCAGAAAAACACACAACTTAAAAAGAAAACTGAAGTCCTATATCCCTGATGAATATAGATGTAAAAATTCTCAGCAAAATACTAGCAACCCAAATCCAACAGTACATTAAAAAAAATCATTCACCATGATCAAGTGGGATCATTCCTGGGTTTCAAGAGTGGTTCAATATTCACAAATCAATCAACGTGATATATCACATCAATAAAGAGAAGGATAAAAACCATATGATGATTTCAGTATATGTAGAAAAAGCATCTGACAAAGTATAACATCCATTTATGATAAAATCTCTCAACAAAGTAGGTTTAGAGGGAATGTACTTCAACATAATAAGGGCCACATATGAAAAACCCACAGCTAATATCAGTTTCCCCAATGGGGAAAAAAAGAGCTTTGCCCCTAAGGTCAGGAACTAGACAGGGATGTCCACTCTCACCACTTTTTTCAACATAGTACTGGAAGTCCTAGCCTCAGCAATCAGACAAGAAAAAGAAATAAAGTGCATCCAAATTGGTAAGGAGGAAGTAAAATTCTCACTATTTGCAGATGACATGATACTCTATATAGGAAACCCAAAAGACTCCACCAAAAAATTGTTAGAACTGATACATGAATTCAGTAAAGTTGCAGGATATAAAACCAACGTACAGAAATCTGATGCATTTCTATACACCAATAATGAAGTGTTAGAAAGAAAAATTAACAATCTCATTTACAGTTGCCCCCAAAATAAAGATACCTAGGAACTAACAACAAAGTGAAGGACTTATACTCTAAAACTATATAACACTGATGAAACAAATTGAAGAGGACACAAAGAAATGAAAAGACATTCCACACTCATGGACTGGATTAAAAGATATTGTTAAAATGTCTATACTACCCAAAGCAAACTACATATTTAATGCAATCCCTACCAAAACACCAACAACACTGAGTTTTAAAAACAAATCTTTATTTTTTCAATGTAAGCTCTGCCCAACATGGGGCTTGAACTCACAGCCCAAAGATGAAAAGTCCCATGCTCTACTGACTGACCTAGCCAAGCATCCCAATAGCATTTTTCACAGAACTAGAACAAAAAAATCTTAAAATTTGTATGGAACCACAAAAGACCCTGAATAGCCAAAGCAATCTTAAAAAAGAAAAATAAAGCTGGAGGTATGACAATTCAGGATATCAAGTTATATTACGAAGCTGTAGTTCTCAAAAAGTATGGTACTGGCACAAAAATAGAAACATAAAACAGAATAGAAAACTCAGAAATAAACCCACAACTATATGGTCAATTATCTTCAACGAAGCAGGAAGGAATATCCAATGGCAAAAGGACAGTCTCTTCAACAAATGCTGTTGGGAAAACTTGACAGGTACATGCAAAAGGATAAAACTGGACCACTTTCTTACACCACACACAAAAAATAATTTCAAAATGGATAAAAGACCTAAATGTGAGACAGGAATCCATTAAAATCCCGGAAGAAAGCACAGGTAGTAAGGTCCCTGATGTTGGCTGTAGCAACATTTTTCTAGATAGGTCTCCTGAGGCAAGGGAAACAAAGCAAAAGTAAACTACTGAGCTTCATCAAAATTAAAAGCTCCTGCACAGCAAAGGAAACCATCAACAAAACTAAAAGGCAACCTAAGGAATGGGAGAACACATTTGCAAATGACATATCTGATAAAGGGTTAGTATCCAAAATATATAAAGAATACAACACCCAAAACCAAATAATCCAATTAAAAAATGACCAGAAAACATGAATAGACATTTCTCCAAAGAAGACAGCCAGATGGCCAAAAGACAAAAAAAAGATGCTCAACATCACTCATCATCAGAGAAATGCAAATCAAAACTATAATGAGATCACCTCACACCTGTCAAAATGGCTAAATTCAAAAACAGAAGAAACAAGTGGTGGCAAGGATGTGCAGAAAAAGGAACCCTCATGCATTGTTGGTGGGAATGCAAACTGGTGCAGACACTCTAGAAAACAGTAAGGAGGTTCCTCAAAAAGTTAAAAATAGATCTACCTATGATCCAGCAATCACACTACTGGGTATTTACCCAAAGAATATAAAAACACTAATTCAAAGGGATACATGTACCCCTATGTTTATAGAAGCATTATTTACAATAGCCAAGATACGGCAGCAGTCCAAGTAGCCATCAACTGATGATTGAAGGTTGGGATTGGGGGTATGGGGGTTGGGATTAGAAGGTGTCAAGCAAAGCACATTTCCCAAGACCAAGTGCCTTGCTTCCTGCACCAGACCCTGTTCCCCATGCCCACCATGGCTACAATTCAGCAGCTGATAGGAAGATGGTTTTAAGGAATGTATGAAGGGGGCGCCTGGGTGGCTCAGTTGGTTAAGCAACTGCCTTCGGCTCAGGTCATGATTCTGGAGTCCCGGGATCGAGTCCCACATCGGGCTCCCTGCTCAGCGGGGGGTCTGCTTCTCCCTCTGACCCTTCCCCTCTCATGCTGTCTCCTATTCTCTCAGATAAATAAATAAAATCTTTTTTAAAAAAAAAGGAATGTATGAAGGAAGAGTAAAGACTTTCATGAATATATGAAGGAAGCACAAATGGGAGTGGCACTGTGAAAAATAGGTACAATGGCCAAGCCAGATTGTGTCACACTTCTGGTAGCAAATCTATCACCATAAAAACTGAGAGCACTTTAAAAGTTTTCTTGTAAACTGGGAACGAGGTTTGTGGAAACTTCAGCTGATGGCACAAAAACTCAGAATGTCTTCAATTTTACAAATAGTATATTGGCTTGGGCGCCTGGGTGGCTCAGTTGGTTAAGCGACTGCCTTCGGCTCAGGTCACAATCCTGGAGTCCCAGGATCGAGTCCCGCATCGGGCTCCCTGCTCAGCAGGGAGTCTGCCTCTCCCTCTGACCCTCTCCCCTCTCGTCCTCTCTCGCTCTCTCATTCTCTCTCTCAAATAAATAAAAATCTTTAAAAAAACAAAAAAAACACAGTATATTGGCTTAACACCAGGAATGGAATTAGAAGGAAAGCACAATAAGAAAAGTGGAAGATTAGGATATTAATAATGGCATGTAATACAATGAACAATGTCACCGGGATACATGAAAAGTATAATAAAAATCCCACCATCACCTTAGAGAGTAATTAGCTGTTAAAATAAACAAGCTCAGTTCAATGAGCAAATGCATCTTTTTTGAATTCATTACTATGTTCAATTATCTCTATCACAAACATTTTACATGCAACTATCCAAGAACTGACTTTATTAGGATCATCCCTTTGGTTAGTAGATAAATATGTGCTAAAAAAATAAAGCAATGTAAAACACATTACTTCGCTCTGACCCCCTTACAGTAACTTTTGAAAAAATTTTGAACATTTTCATCTAAAAAGTAAATAAAATACATGAAGAAATGAATATGAAACTACAACTTTATTAAATGCTACAAAGTGTTAAATATGGGGGGGTTGCCTATGAAATATTTAAGGGAAAAATGACTGCTCATTGTAGGACAAGGTGCTATGAAATAGACTCTCTCATATGTCCAGTGGTAATACAGGGATTTGGAAAAGAACTTGGCAAAAAGCCTTTGATCTTACCTTGAATAATTCTGCCTATATTTAATCTAGACAAAGAAAATAAATCTAAATAAATAATTTTAATAACAAATGATAATGATCTATGAATTATTTACAACAGCAAAAAATCTATAAATAATATGTTTAATACTGAATAAACAGGTATGCATAAGTTATACAATATCTTACCAGTCATTAAAAACAATTCAAAAAATGGGGCACCTGGGTGGCTCAGTCCATTAAGCACTGGACTCTTGATTTCTTCTCAAGTCATGATCTTACGATGGTGAGATCAAGCTCCAGTGTGCTCCAGGGCTCCACGCTCAGCAGGGAGTCTGCTGGAGATTCTCTCTCTCCCTCTGCCCCTCCACTAGCCTGCTCGCTCTCTCTCTCTCTCTCAAAATAAATTTTTTTTAAAAATTCAGAAAAGTTCAATTACAATATAGAAAATAGTTCATGCAACAATGCTAACCAAAAAATAGCAGGCTATAAATTGTACATGAAATATGATTGCAACTATGTCTTAAAAATACATAGGGCGTGGGGATGGGAGCAAAGGCAGCACTGGCATAATGCAGGAACACAGGGAGCCAGGCCAGCAGGGCCACAGGGCCCTGTACTTCAGCGGGAACATCCACGGTAGATGCAAGGACCAGGCACTGTAGGGGCGGATCATGTCTCAGCTGAGGTGCTTCAAGGGGGTGCTCAAAGAACACATGGTAGCCACCGAGCTGGGCGAGCTCAGGTAAGAGGCTGCTGGGGGTGACAGGCTCATCCATGAAGGGGACCTGGCCCAGCTGCAGCAGGCAGATGTGGTGGTGGAAGAAGTGACCCAGCCATTGTTGGGTATAGGCTATGAGCTGGGCCAGACTGTGGCTCTCAATAAGCAAATCCTGGGCCTATTCCGTCCACAGTCTGGCCGACTGCTTTCAGCCATGATCCGGGGAACGGCAGACAGCTCCAGGTTCCAGGTGTTGGACTATGAAGAGGGACAGGTGGAGGCCATGCTGGATCAATACTTTGAGGCTGACCCTTCCCAGCAGGTGGCTGCCTCCCCTGACACAACCGCTTGACTTAACGCCACTCTACTACATTTTTCTGATCCCAGACTCTGCCTTGGTACCCTTCCTGCCTCTTAGCCCCAGTACCAAATTAAAATGTATGTTTAAAAAAATACATAAAAATGTTAAAATATACTCAAAAATGTTAATAGTGGGTGTTATCTAGATGATAAGATTACATTCTTTTACCTTTTTGTGATAAAATAAATTCATTGATTTCATGCTGGAAAAGTTATAATTTATAAATGAAGATTGGATATATATAATTCAAACTAAGTTAAAAATATCATTTCCTGAGATTTTTCAAGACAATCTACTTCAAGAAATTACTCATATGTGCATGTGTTTCTAGTTTTAAAATTATGTTTACATGGATTATAAAATACACAGTTCATTTACTTGTTAGTATCCCTAACTTCACTTCTAAGTTAAAAAGTGATAATTGACTTTTCACTAATCCAACAGATTCTTTCCACATCTCCTTTATTTATTACATGTTTACTAGTTACTAAAGTGTTGAAAATCTCCTAACTTATGGCCTTATTCAAGTGAAATTATAAGAAATTCTTTCAAAAGCCACCAAATATTGGGGTGTCTGCGTGGTTCAGTCAGTTGTGTGTCCAACTCTTTATTGCAGCTCAGGTCATGATCTCAGGGTCATGAGATCAAGCCCTGCATGGGGCTCCCCGCTCAGCGGGGAATCTGCTAGAGATTCTCTCTCTCTCTCTCTCCCCCCCCGCCCCTCCCCCCAATTCATGCTCATGCTCTAAATAAATAAATCTTTTTTTTTAAAAAGCTATCAAGGGGCGCCTGGGTGGCTCAGTCATTAAGCATCTGCCTTCGGCTCAGGTCATGATCCCAGGGTCCTGGGATCCAGCCCTGCATTGGGCTCCCTGCTCCATGGGAAACCTGCTTCTCCCTCTCCCACTCCCCCTGCTGTGTTCCCTCTCTCGCTGTGCGTCTCTCTCTGTCAAATAAATATCTTTAAAAAAATAAAATGAAATGAAAAAACAAATCTTCTTAAAAAAAGCTATCAAATATTAAATATATAAGCATATGAAATAAAGTCTAATTGTCTATAAAATTGTTATGCTTTGAGTTTATTCCCAAATGTGATATAGTCCCATGCAGGTTTCTACTAGGTCACTGGATATCAACTACTGAAGAGCAGCTGTTATGGTAAATGGTGGAATTTTTCTTAGTGGGTCCTATGTCTTGGGTTTCCTTACATAACCTTACCAAATTTAGTATGTACATTTTATACACATTGGCCTGATTTAAACTGCATGAGAACTTTATTACTCAAGAAACTGAGGCTCAGAAAGGCACTTATTTGCTGAATGCAATGAGGGAGTTAAATAATTTTCACCTACAACTACTTAGTTGAAAATCAGGAACTCTATCTCCAAAGCCTACCCTATACTGAATCCCTTAGGATTTATGATATGCCACTTCACTTTCTTAGAGAGAACACACTCGCATGATGGGGGGGGGGGGAGATCAGAGGGAGAGAGAGAGAATCTTAAGCAGGCTTCACGCCCAGTGCTTACACAGGGCTCAATCTCATCACCCTGAGATCATGACCTGAGCTGAAATCAAGAGTCAGATGCTTAACTGAGCCACCCAGGTGCCCCACTTCACTTTTATGGAACACCTACATTAGTACTTGTTTTCACTAACCAAAGGAAATTCAGAGGATTTTCACTTTTATGAAAGAAGACAAAATTGAGAAGAGCATTTAGCATTTGGTTTGCAGCAGGCTGTTACAGAAGCAGTGCACATGCTGAGCAGCAATAGTGGCACTGCCAAGCTCCTTCCCCAGGGAACTACACCCAGCTTCTCACCTTTTTAACTCAGGTTATTTTTCAGGTCTGGGAATGCTCAAAATTTTTTCCATGTAAACTAATGGTAATTGCTTCTTCACTGCAAGCTATTTCAGCTTATGAAAGGTTTCATAAGAATGCTCTATGTTAAGCATAGCACGGGAAACCTATAGTGTTACTTAAAAGTGGACTTAAACAAGATACTAATGTATTCTGCAAACTAAAGGCAACCAATAAAAAAAAATTTAAGAAGTATAATTTAAAAGAGGAAAGTAAATGAAATTATATAAAATGTTCAATTAAAACCGAATATGAAAAAGGGGAAGATAAAAAAGGAAACAAGCAGGGCACCTGGGTGGCTCAGTAGTTAAGCGTCTGCCTTCAGCTCAGGTCATGACACCAGGGTCTTGGGATCGAGCCCCACATCGGGCTCCCTGCTCCGCAGGAAGCCTGCTTTCCCTCTCCCACTCCCCCTGCTTGTGTTCCCTCTCTCGATGTGTCTCTCTCTGTTAAATAAATAAACAAAATCTTTAAAAAAAAAAAAAGCAAACAAGTGCAAACATGATCTTGATGCAACTATATATCAAATTTCACTTTAAATGTGAATGATCTAAATATGTCAACTAAGAGAGTGTGTCATATTATCACTGTAGATATACTCAGGTGTCGGAGTGGATTAAAAAACAAGACCCAATTATATGTTGTCTTCAAGAAACACACTTTAAATATAAAGACACTGATTACAAGTAAAGGGATGCCACGGAAAACTGGGAGTTGTTGTTTAATGGGAATAGAGTTTCAGTTTTTCTTTCTTTTTTTTGAGTTTCAGTTTTTCAAGATGAAAATGCTCTGGAGATTGGTTACACAACAATGGAAATGTACCTAACACTACTGAAATACACACTTAAAAGGTGAAGGTGGTAAATTTTATGTTACATATTTTACCACAATTTTTTTTTAAAGTAAAGGGTTATCTATTCAAGTCCCTTGTCTATTCTTTAATTGAGTTGTTTTTTTGTTGCTGAGTTGTAAGAGTACTTTATGTATTCTGGGTATTAAACACTTATCAGATATATGATTTGCAAATATTTTCTCCCATTCTGTGCTTATCTTTTCACTCTCTTGATAGCATCCTTTGATGCACAAAGTTCTTCATTTTCTTGAAGTTCAAATTATCTATTCTTTTTTGCCTGAGTTTTTACATCTCATTTAAGAGATCATTGCCAAATCCAAGGTCATGAAGGTTAGCCCCTATGTTTTCCCCTAAGAGCTGTAATAGTTTAAATTCTTAAATTTAGGTATTTGCTCCATGTTGAGCTATATATGGTAGGAGTTAAGAGTCCAACCTTCATTCTCTTGCACGTGGATGTACAGCTGACTCAACACCATTTATTTAAGAAATTACCAATATGGGTACAAAGTTTTTGTTTGGAATGATAAAAGAGTTTGGGTATATATGATTATTACATATTGTAAATGTATTTAATACCACTAAATTGCACATTTTAGAATAGTTAAAATGATAAATATTATATATACTTAAATGTTATATATACTTTACCAAGATAAAAAATAATTGCAAGATACCACTTCACACCCACCAGAATGGGTATAATCAAAAACATGGACAACAGGAGGTGTTGGTGAGGATGTGAAAAGTTGGAACCTTTTTTTTTTTTTTTTAAGGAGAGAGGAGAGATTGAGCATGAGCGGGGAGTGGGGGAGTGGAGGGAGCAGAGGGAGAGAGAGAGCAAGAATGTCAAGCAGGCTCCACACCCAGTAGAGAATCCCATGCAGGGCTTGATCTCACAACCCCAAGATCATAACTTGAGCCAAAATCAAGAGTCAGACACTCAACTGACTGAGCCACCTACGAACCCCGAAAACTGGAACCTTCATACACAGCTGATATATATGTGAATGGTACAGCCACTTTGAAAAACAGTTGGTTAAACACAGTGTTTTTTGTTTTTTAAAGATTTTATTTGACAGAGAGAGAGATAGTGAGAGCAGGAACACAAGCAGGGGGAGTGGGAGAGGGAGAAGCAGGCTTCCCACGGAGCAAGGAGCCCGATGCGGGGCTCAATCCCAGGACCCTGAGATCATGACCTGAGTGGAATGCAGATGCTTAACAACTGAGCCACCCAGGAGCCCCAAAAACAGTGTTACCATATGACACAGCAATTCTCCTAGGTATAAGAAAGAGAAATAAGAATACATGCTCACACAAAAATTTATACATGAATGTTCACAGCAGCATGATAAATAATAATCAAAAAGTACAAACAAAATATCCATCGAATGATGAATGCAATATTATTCAGTGATAAAAAGGAATAAAGTTCTGAGTCATTCTACAACATGGATGTACTGTGAAAATATGCTAAATGAATGTAGCCAGTCACAAAATACCACATGCTGTGGGATTCGTTTTATATGAAATGTTCAGAATACACAAGTCCATAATGGTAGGAAGTAAAATAGTGGTTGTTAGGATCTGGGGTACGGGATGTGAGGGGAAATGAGGAATGACCACTAATTGGTATGGAGTTTCTTACTGGAGTGATGAATATTGTAGTGATGGCTACACAGGTTTATGAATATACTAAAACCACTGAACTGTACTCTTTAAAGGGATAAACTGTATGGTATGTGATTTATATCAATAAAATTATTTTAAAAAAGTGACTTGGGGACACCTGTCTGGCTCAGTCAGAAGAGCAGGCAACTCTTGTCAGAGTCATGAGTTCGAGCCCCACACTGGGCAGAGATTACTTAAATATACTTTAAAAAAAAAAATGATTTGGTCATTAACTGAATTGTTAATAGATCTTTTGACAGTAACTGCACTGGAATGTTGATCTTTTTTTTTTAAGATTTTATTTATTTACTTGACATAGCCAGAGAGAGCACAAGCAGGAAGAGCAGCAGAGGGAGAAGCAGGCTCCCTGCTGAGCAAGGAGCCCAATGCAGGACTCAATCCCAGGACCCTGGGATCATGACCCGAGCCGAAGGCAGACACTTAACCGACTGAGCAACCCAGGCATCCCTGAATTGTGATCTTTCATACAATTTCTCCTCCAAACAAGAAGTAGAATGTGTCAACTATAATCAAATTTAAAAAATGTTTTTCAATTAGGAAAAAACGGACTCAAACTAAAAGATTTAACATGAGGGCACCTGGGTGGCTCAGTCGTTAAGCATCTGCCTTCAGCTCAGGCATGGTCCCAGGGTCCTGGAATCGAGCCCTACATCGGGCTCCCTGCTCAGTGGGAAGCCTGCTTCTCCCTCTGCCACTCCCCCTGCTTGTGTTCCCTCTCTCGCTGTGTGTGTCTCTCTCTCTGTCATATAAATAAATAATCTTAAAAAATTTTTTAAAAATCACTGAGGCCTCTCAGCCATCTAAAAACATGAAAATTAAGTATACCAGATGACAAGTCACATCCAGCATGAGCACCATAGAATAATCATCGTAGAAGATAAATTTTATTTTTCTGAGGGCAGAATCCAAATTTTACAACAAAAAACAAGGCATTACTAAAATCTAAACCTTCTCAAGTCCTAAAATAAGATACATTAAAAGGCAGTCCCTCAGGGTGCCTGGGTGGCTCAGTCATTAAGCGTCTGCCTTCGGCTCAGATCATGATCCCAGGGTCCTGGGATAGAGCCCTGCATCGGGCTCCCTGCTTGGCAGGAAGCCTGCTTCTCCCTCTCCCACTCCCCCTGCTTGTGTTCCTGCTCTCACTATCTCTCTCTGCCAAATAAATAAATAAAATCTTAAAAAACATAAAAGGCAGTCCCTCATAAATAAGTATCCTGAATACAAAGAGCCACTGAAAATCTCCTGAGTATCATTGAACATTTCCCTAAAAACAAAAAGGGGGCAATCTCCTTTTTCACAAAAACTTGGATCAAATTCATTTGAGTTAATAAGCAGAATAGTGGTTCCAAATTTTGTAGAAGCCATCTTAAGACTGATAAGTCTTTATAAGTCTTTTATAAGACCTTATAAGTAAACTGAAGCATTCAAAAGGAGTTGGTCAGAAGCAAACTATGTAATCCATGCCTAAAAATTAAAGTTATATGAAGATTAGCATTACGAGAGGACTCAACTAAAAAGAAACAAGAGAAAATCAGTAAATTCTGCACTCTGATAAAAGAGTGGAAAATAATACAATAAACCTATCCATCCCTAATCCTACCTCAACACAACTAAAGTTCCTACTCTGTATCATACTGATATTTGAGAATATTGTCCTACATGTGTAACCTAACTCCATGACAGTTTTACCACCAAAAGCTACAAATAATTGTTTCTCTGGTTAAACTTCCTCATTCAGTTCTTTTCAGCTGATGGCTCCAATCCTGGAGAATTTAAATCAATACCAGAATGCAAATGTTGTATGTTCTTTAACTATTAAATGGTTTTCTTATCATTTCACAATGACTAAATAAAAGATATTCAGAAATGGCCAAAATCCTGAGTTTCTAATTTTCAGGTCTAGCCTTAACATCTGAAAAAGTCATATAAGTCTGTTTATTTCAATGAGCTGAAGCCTCAGTGGAAAGATAAGTTGTAATCTAGGAGTAATAACATAAGTGAATAGAACTGAAAGAACTTCCTACTTGTTCATGCTTTTTTGAAAATCCTCTAAAGCATCTGTATAGCATTAAAATGTCAAAGCAGGGGCGCCTGGGTGGCTCAGTAGTTAAGCATCTGCCTTCAGCTAGGTCATGATCCCAGGGTCCTGGGATCAAGCCCCATATTGGGCTCCCTGCTCAGCGGGAAGCCTGCTTCTCCCTCTCCCACTCCCCCTGCTTGTGTTCCCTCTCTCGCTGTGTCTTTCAAATAAATAAATAAAATCTTCAAAAAAAAATAAAATGTCAAAGCAAAAGCAATTCAGGTCATCTTCACAAATATCTCCCTCCTGAAAAACTTCCATTTAAACTCTTCTCACAGTTATAAAATGATAAGTCATGAAGATGTAATGTATGACATAAGGAATATAGTAATATTATAATAACTTTATATGGTGACATAACTAGACTTATCAAATGGCTCTCAGTTGGTTGAACATGTGATTCTTGATAGTGAGTTCAAGCCCCATGTTGGGCACAGTGCTTACTTAAAATAAAGAGGAAAAGATGTAATTATTTTATATAGAATAAAGAGAAAATAAAGATCACTTGAGGGTGGGTAATATGTGATAACTATTTGAAAAGCTTAGATTTACTTTGTTCCATTTCAGGTACATCTATCTAAATTCAATATACTCTATTCACTTTAACGTAAAAAGTAAGTACAAGTATTACTGCTTTTATTTTGTAAGAAAAGCATACAAAATTCTTTTTAGAAAAGAAAGCTTTGGAAGGTTTTTATCAAGATGAAGTACATTTTAGCTCAAAAGGAATGAATTTAGATTTAAGTAAGTGAAAATACTGCCCTCCAAGGACACTTGTTGTGATGAGCACTGGGTGTTGTATATAAGTGATGAATCACTGAATTCTATACCAGAAACCAATAGTACACTGCATGTTGACTAACTGGAATTTAAATTAAAAAAAAGACTACCCTCAAGGGAAGTCGAAATGCAATTTTACTTTGCCCACTGTAAAAATTAGTAATAATAAATTTTTTAAAAACCTATCTTCCTCTAGAACTTGATTTAGAATTAATCTATATCCCTATATATTGTAGTGCAAAGAGTACTAGAACTCAGTTTAAATAAGACTCATTTCTCTTTTGGTGAAGAGGAAATGGGAGAAAAACAAAATCTAGGTTTTCTGAAATAAGACAAAGTCATATATTCCTATATAGCTAAATGTTCAATGCTTTTAACTAAGCCCATCTATAAGCCATTAGGGTTATCATTTAATTTGTGGATCACTATTCAATTCTGAAGAAGTTCTAAAAAGCAAATCTCTCCAGATAAAAATAAAAGTTTATTTCCCAAAAAAAAAAAAAATGAATCAGATAAAATCTTGCTGAATGCAAGCGCTAATTAAAAGTTTTGACAAATGCTAATTAAGGCTTGAAATATACTAACTTTTTCACACAAGCAATAAAATCATCATGCTAGAGGCAAAAGGTATATAAACAGATTAATTACATAATCTTTGAAACTACAGTTTTTAGTTTATCTTTAGAATATTCCAGGAGATAGATACACCTGAGGGGGGGGGGGGGGGGTATGAAAAATCAGAATCAACTTATATGGTAACTTCTGTATTTTTTGTTATGTACATCAGAGCTATTCATAGCTCTTTCATGAAATTTTGTCTCCAGCTATTAAATGCATCCATTTTGAAAAACAGGAAGGAGGGAAAGCAACTCGGTTTTGTTAAGGGCTTACACTATGCTAGACATCTCATAAAAATTTTAAGTTCTGTCTCTATTGCATAGATGAAAAACAACTCGGATATTGGGGAACTTTCCAAAGGTTACAAAGCAAGAGAACTGAATTTGAACCCAAATCTATCACTATATCATATAATTCCAAATGAAAGTAAATTCAGACTAAAAGCAAACTGAGCTTGGGCCATCTGGCTGACTCAGTTGGGAGAGCATGCAACTCCTGATCTGGGGGTTGTGAGTTTGAACCCAACGTTGGAGGGTAGACTATACTTAAAATAAAAAATAAAAAAAAGCCTTCAAAACAAAGTAAAAGCAAGTTAAGCTCAAACTGCCTGAATTTTATTCCAAAGGACTGGGGATGAATCCATTTTCCACTATTTCCTTTTCCCAAGACTAGAAAACATCAAATGCAAATAGAGCTCTTAATGAAGTTAAATGAGAATCACTAAATAATTTGAGACATTCTTTGAAACATTCCTCTAATACTGGCCAAATAATGGGCACACTATACTATAGTTTGGTTCCATTTGTATCTTAAAGAAAGCCTGATATTTAATAGAAAAAAGTATTAACTTCTCTTTTAAAATGAAAATAATTACAGCCCAGGGCGCCTGGGTGGCTCAGTTGTTGGGCGTCTGCCTTTGGCTCAGGTCATGATCCCAGGGTCCTGGGATGGAGCCCCACATCGGGCTCCCTGCTCGGCAGGAAGCCTGCTTATCCCTCTCCCACTCCCCCTGCTTGTGTTCCTACTCTCGCTATCTCTCTGTGAAATAAATAAATAAAATCTTTAAAAAAAAAAAAAAAGAAAAAGAAAAGAATTACAGCTCATTTACTCACATCTCTTCTAATAATCTAGGTATGGAACTTTTAGCTTATTGTTGCTAAGGACTCTTCTCCACATCCTCCTTCTTAATAAATCCAGTATAGAAAGTGCAATATAAAGAAAAGTATGAAGGAAAAAATAGAATGTCCTCACTGATTTATTTTAAAACAAATTCCAGACATCATATTATTGTATGGAAGACTAAATTTATGTTTTTATATAAATTCTAGTTACTTAACATATAATGTAGTATTAGTTTCAGGTGTACAATTTAGTGATACAACACCTGGTGCTCATCGCAGGAAGTGCACTCTTTAATGTACATCACCTACTTCACCCATCCCCCACCCACCTCCTCTCTAGTAAGCATCAGTTTGTTCTTTGTAGGTAAGAGTCTGTTTCTTGGTGGTTTTTTTTTTAATTCTATGATCGTTTGTTTCTTAAATTCCACATATGAGTGAAATTATATGGTATTTGTCTTCCTCTTTTTTGCTTACAGAAATACTGTCTTCTCCATCCCCACTGTTGCAAAAGGCAAAATTTTACTCTTTTTTATGGCTGAGTAATATTCCATTGTGTGTGTGTGTGAGTGTATGTGTGCGTGTGTACGCACGCACGCACGCCCTCTCCTTGTGAGTGCCTCTGTGCCCTCCTCTCTGTCTTGCCTTTCTCTGTGACCACAGCTCCCTCCCCTTTGCAGAAACCACGATCCATTTCTCCCCAAACCATGTCTCCCTACTTCCTACCTTCTTCAATGTGACTTCTTCTCTCCCTTTAGTTGTGGAGTTTGTTATGTCAGTCTTCAGGTTGATTTCTGGGTTATTTAGAATGATTTAACAGTTATCTAGTTGTGTACATGGGATGAGACAAGCCTAGGGTCCTCCTAGTCCTCCATCATCTTCTCTCAATTTTTTATAATATTAAAGATATAACTAATCCTGGCTCAACCTTAAACCATAATCTTGTAAAAAGGTACTGATCCTGGATTTTATGGACATTTCTAAATCTGAAGGGTACCTCCATATTCCCATATTCCCTGCATTTAGGAAAGTATTAAGAGTTACCAAGACGTGACTTGAATTCCATAAATCTGATCCAAGCTTCTGGACTTTTGCCCACTCTGATCAAAGAAGGTAACAGAAGTAAACTGTTTTATGGCCAACTTCTAACTTATTCCACATTTTTCACTGTTAATAAAATCACACAGGTAATAAAGAAATGGAGATCCAAGTTCTGACACACAGAAGACACATGATGGAAAAGTCAAATAAGGAATGTTTCACAAAAGAAAGGTAAGTAAAAATTATTGAAATTTTATGAAAGACCAGAGGTTTACTCTTCTCGCTTTTTCCTCATACTCCAGAAGGCATCAGGACTATTCCTAGCAAATGGAATCTTCTATGACCTCTAAAGGTCTTACTGTTAAACTGGTTATTGAACTTTAAAAAGGGTCAAAGCTATGGACTATGCAAATCCAAAGGAGAAACTACACATTGCAACAAACTACTTTGCGATTAGAAAAAGAAACTTTTGAGGACACCTAGGTGGCTCAGTCAGTTCGGCATGTGCCTTTGGCTCAGGTCTTGATCCCAGAGTCCTGGGATCGAGTCCTGCATCAGGCTCCTTGCTCAGTGGGGAGCTTGCTTCTCCCTCTGCCTGCCTCTCCCCCTGCTTGTGCTCTCTCTCTGACAAATAAATAAAATCTTTTAAAAAATCAAAAAAGTGGGGCGCCTGGGTGGCTCAGTTGTTAAGCGCCTGCCTTCAGCTCAGGTCAGGGTCCCAGGGTCCTGGGATCGAGCCCCGCATCAGGCTCCCTGCTCCGCGGGAAGCCTGCTTCTCTTCTCCCTCTCCCACTCCCCCTGCTTGTGTTCCCTCTCTCGCTGTGTCTCTCTCTGTCAAATAAATAAATAAAATCTTAAAAAAAAAAAAATCAAAAAAGAAAGAAAGAAAGAAACTTTTCGGGCTGCCTGGGTGGCTCAGTCGTTTAAGCATCTTATCTGCTCCAGCTCAGGTCATGATCCCAGGATCCTGGGATTGAGCCCCAAGTCGGGCTCTCTACTAAGCAGGGAGCCTGCTTCTCCCTCTCCCTCAGCCTACTGTTCCCCCTGCTTGTGCTCTCTCTCTCTGTCAAACCTCTCGCTCTGTCAAATAAATAAAATCTTAAAAAAAAAAAAACTTTTCTGGGGGTGCCTGGGTGGCTCAGTCGTTGGGCGTCTGCCTTCAGCTCAGGTCATGATCCCACTGTCCTAGGATCGAGCCCCGCATCAGGCTCTCTGCTCGGCGGGAAGCCTGCTTCTCCCTCTCCCACTCCCCCTGCTTGTATTCCCTCTTTCGCTGTGTTTCTCTCTGTCAAATAAATAAAATCTTTAAAAAAAAAACAAAAAAACTTTTCTGATCAAAACTGTTTAACTAACTGCACATTCTTGGAAAGCTCCCTTAGCCCTTCTGAGCTAAATCGTAGTGATTTCGGTTAATAATTACCTCATCTTAATTTAAATAGTAAGGAACCAACCTGAAGCATGTGAACTAGTATACAGGAAATCAAGAATATTCCAAATAATTCAGTGTCACAAGAGAATTATGGCTAATTTACTTCCTTGAGACTGTGGCAGTGATTAAAAAATGTAAAAATCACTTTAAAACATAACAAGTGTCCTTTACTTTCTTGAACAGAGATCTGACAGACATCATATAAAAATATTCTTACTTTATTGTTAGAAAATACATAGAAACATCCTAATGGACTATTAAAAATATAGTATTACACCAAGAACCCTGAACTGGAAGTGAAATAATCTTCGTTATAGTCCTAGAACTAACTAGAATTTTACTAGATGACTATTAAAATACCTTCCAGTTATTAAATTTGCCGAAAGGGATCACCAATCCATCCTCATCTTTGATTTTAAGAGTCAATCAGCAGGGCACCTGGGTGGCTCAGTCGGTTGAGCATCCGACTCTTGATCTCAGCTCTCAGCTCAGGTCTTGATCTCAGGGTCATGAGTTCAAGCCCTGCATTTGGCTCCACGCTGTGGAGCCTACTTAAAAAATAAATAAATAAATCAGCTGAGAGGTGCCTAGCTGGCTCAGTCAGTAGAGCATGCAACTCTTGATCTTGAGGTCATGAGTTTGAGGCCCATGCTGGGCAAAGAGATTACTTAAAAAAAGAAAGAAAAATAAGAAAAAAAAAGAGTAAATCCGCTCCATGTCCACTCCTGGAAATAATAACCAATCAGCAATTCCCTTTCCCTCTGCAATGTAAAGATCACAACATCCCTCCATTTTAATTCATACCCTCCTCAGACTTAAGGAAAACTCTAGCTCACTTGAGACTCAACCCCAAACCATATTTCTGAAATGCTACTGCCTTCCTCTCTTAATCTAGGTTATCTCGTAGGATTGTTATATAACCCAACATAGGGATAGAATTTTAGAGCTAAAAACATTTTAAAATGAGGGACTGGACTAGATAAAAAGGAAAAAATTGAGACCCAGGGTCATATAGTTATCAGAAGACCCAGAACTAAAAGTTACAGAAAGCATGGTCTTAGTCCAGTGCTTTCTCAATATTTCATTCTATTAGTAACACTATGTTCCATGACCTGAAAATACCTTGACTTATTTTACACTACCCAAAGGTTCAAAGTCATTTCATTCCCTTACAAACTATTTAAGTATAAACAGAAATCAAGCTAGCTATCATCACTAAATGGGAAGTATGTCATATAATAAATCTACTGTGCCAATCATCCTGCTGTTTATCTTTGTTAACTTAGCATCCTGTCAAAACCAGGAAACTGAACAATCCTCACAAAGATCTAGCATAAAAGTAAGGACAGAACTTCCTCCCTCTGTCATGTTTCCTAATTTTTAGAAAAACACACACAAATAACAAAGATTTATTATCTATCATTACACAAATAAATGTTAGTTTTAACAATAACTTTAATAAAACAAACTTATGAATAAAAGGAAATGTTTTGAACTCATTTTTAAAATTGATCACGCCTAGGCCACACTACTCAAAACTAAGGAAATATGAACCATATCCATGCTTCCTTAGAAGGATATCATTAAATATGAATAGTATCCACAAACAGAAAAAATTGTTCTTCAGCAATTTTCCTGAAAAACTGAGATACATTTATTTTAACTCCTATCTCTTGTTTACCTACAGATATAGTCCTAGCCATTTCTTAGAAGGCAAAACACTATACATACCATTATCATAATAGCACTCAAAACCATGACAACCTCACTTCTGAAATCGTTATTACATAAAAATTTTCAGGGGCCCCTGGGTGGCTCAGTCGGTTAAGCGTCCGACTCTTGGTTTCGACTCAGGTCATGATCTCAGGATAGTGGGATCAAACCCCACGTTGAATTCTGCAGTCAGAAAGGAGTTTGCTTGACATTCTCTCTCTCTCCCTCTGCTCCTACCCTGCTCACACTCTCTCTATAAAATAAAATCTTTAAAGATTTTTTCAGGGCTATGTTTTAGAGAAAGGAATAGCAAATTAAATATAACACCAGAAATAAAACAAGTGAGAAAAATCTCAAATATTAAAGATTAAGCTAAGCAGTATAAACAGTATATTCTTAGATTACAACTATGACTATTTAAAAAGAACATTTACAGTGACATAAATATTACTTCTGGTTTTCACTGAATGCTATTATCTCTTCCCACTACAATCTTTCTTTTATGTTAGAAAACCTAAGCCAAGAAAGTTATATTTAAGTTTCAAGACCATAACAATTTATTTTTTTAAAGGTCGTATTTATTTGAGAGAGACAGAGATAGCAGAGAGAGCACCAGCGGGGAGGAGAGGGAAAAGCAGGCTCCCTGCTGAGCAGGGAACCTGACACAGGCCGGGACCATGACCTGAGCCAAAGGCAGAAGCCCAACCAACTGAACCACCCAGGTGTGACTGTAACAATTTAAATAAAGGAAAACCAGGAAAAACACTTCCAGCAAATATAAAAGACTAGCATCTGGGGGTGCCTGGGTGGCTCAGTTGGTTAAGTGTCCGACTCTTGATTTCAGCTCAGCTCTTGATCTCAGGTTGTAAGATTGAGCCCCACGTCAGGCTCCGCCCTGGGCATGGAGCCTGCTTAAGATTCTCTCTCTCCCTCTCCCTTCTGCTCCTCCCCACTCATGCTCTCTCTCAAAAAAAAAAAAAAATCCGTATTCTATTAAACATATTTTAAAAATCTTGTCATCGGGGACGCCTGGGTGCCTCAGTCGGTTAAACATCTGCCTTCAGCTCAGGTCATGATCCCAGGGTCCTGGGATCGAGCCCCACATTGGGCTACCTGCTCAGCAGGAAGCCTGCTTCTCCCTCTACCACTCCCTCTGCTCGTGTTCCCTCTTTCCCCTGTGTCTCTCTCTGCCAAATAAATAAATAAAATCTTTAAAAAAAAGATGCAATCAGTAAAACGTGTTAAACTACCTTTAACCTCTTTATAGCAAGGTACTACTTTATACCCTATAACTGAAATAGCAATAATGTCCACTGTCCAAGGTACAGTGAAATGGGTAATCACACATTCTGTTAACAGTGTAAATAATTGCAAACCCTTTAGAAAGCAACTGGTAAATGATCAAAGAATCATAAACATTCATAACATTATATTCACTAATCCCTCTCTTAGGAATATAATCTAAGGTGATCTTTTAAAAAGCATTTTAAGTGTAAAGTTGTTGTCACATTATAAAAATTAGAATTTTAGAATTTTAATCAGTAAGAGGAGATGCAACTAAATGTGGACTAAAAATAACTATGAAAGAGGGGCAACCTGGGTGGCTCAGTCAGTTGAGCATCCAACTCTTGATTTTGGCTCAGGTCATGATCTCAGCGTCATGAGATCAAGCCCCACATCGGTGTCAGCACTCAGTCTACTTGTCCCTCTCCCTCCCCCTCTGCCACTCCCTCCCTCACACATGCGCACACTCTCTCTCTCAAATACATAAACAAATAAATAAATCTTTTTTAAAATTTTTAAAAAATTAACTATGAAAGAAACAGAAAGCAAAATAGAAATTACCAGGGAACTGGGAGAGGAAGGAATGGGGAATTACTGTTTAATGGGTAAACAGTTTTTCTTTGGGATGATCAAAAAGTTCTGCAAATTGGGGGTGGGGGGAGGGGTTAGCCTGGTGATGGGTATTAAAGAGGGCACGTATTGAATGGAGCACTGGGTGTTATATGCAAACAATGAATCGTGAACACTACATCAAAAACTAATGATGTAATGTATGGTGATTAACATAATAAAATAAAATTTAAAAAATACATAAAAATAAAATTTTTTTAAAAGTTCTGCAAATTGATTGTGGTAAAAGTTATACAACACAGTTAATATACTTAATGCCATAAAACTGTACATTTAAAAATGGTTAAATGGTAAATTTTATGAATTGTAGATCTAAAAATGATTAAATGGTAAATTTTATTCTGTATACTATAATAAAAAGAAAAAGTAACTACAAAAAAGCATTTTAAGTAAAAAACTGATTCCCAAATTTAATCACAACTATTTATAACTATGTGAACATTATATATGCACATGTACAAGGAATTAAAAGAACCTTTGTGGGGGAGATTAGACAAACCACTGGCTGTAAGGCAGCAGTTCCCAATGGGGGCAGTTTTGCCCCCGGGTACATATGACAATGTCTGGAAACAATTTTGGTTGTATGGGATTATCGCTGGCTTCTAGTGGATAAAGGACAAAGGATACTGCTAAACATCTTATGATACACACAAGAATCCCCTCACAACAAATAATTATCTAGTCCAAAATGTCAACAGTGATTCTATTCAGAAATCTTGGTTTAAAGTAATACGATTCAAAGAGTTCTTCCATATTTAATGTGTCTATATTTTTTAAAGGTTATATGGTAAATATAAAAATGCATTAAAGGCTCAGAGTTTTGGGCTCTTTTTCTTTCCCCTACAAACTTCCATCACAATCCATAATTTTTACCCCGAAGAGAGAGAGAGGTAGGGAACCAAAGGACAAAAATGGGGAAAACAGCAAATTGTCACACATGGATTATTTTTCTGCAAACTGTTCCTCAATGGATTACAACAAACAGAACAAATCTGGGACTGACAGGCTTTAACACAATTTCCATGGCCCTGTCCATATGGTGGTTTTTTATTCTCTATTATATTTTATTACTTCTCACTCATTTCATTATAGCTGTTTATTTTCAAATTTGAGACCTATTACTGTCTTACACCATTATTTCTCCATGATAACTAAAAAATACTATTCCTCAAACACAGCTTTGTAAATGCAAACTAATAAATGTTGAAGAAATGAAATCAATCACCAATTTTTAAAAAAAATCATAGTAATAAATCAATGCTAAAATTAGTAAGTGAAAATTTACTGAAGAACAAGGTATTTACAAGGTATCTCCCCAAGAATCATTTGTTAAAAATGGAAAAAAATTAACTTCACATAGAAAAATCTGGTGGGGGACGCCTAGGTGGCTCAGTCGTTAAGCGTCTGCCTTCGGCTCAGGTCATGACAGGCCCCGCATAGGGCTCCCGGCTCAGCGGGAAGCCTGCTTCTCCCTCTCACACTCCCCTTGCTTGTGTTCCCTCTCTCGCTGTCTCTCTCTCTGTCAAATAAATAAATAAAATCTTTAAAAAAAAAAGAGAAAGAAAAATCTGGTGGATACCACTTTAACCAAGTGATCAAAATTATTATCACCAGTAATGGGACCAACTGACATCATGTGTCTCCTGCTAAGAGGCACTTAAAAAGAACACACCATCACTCCTGTTGTTTTTCTGCCCAAAATCCATAATCTAATCATAAAGAAGCATCATACAAACCCAAATTGAGGGGTATTCTAAAAAAAAGAACTAGACTGTACTCTTCAAAAAAGTCAAGGGTGCCTGGGTGGTTCAGTTGGTTAAGTGTCTGACTCTTGATTTCGCCTCAGGTCATGATCTCAGGGTTGTGAGATCAAGCCCCATGCTGGGCTCCTTGCTGGGCATGGAGCCTGCTTGAGATTCTCTCTGTCCCTCTCTCCCTCAAAAAAAAAAAAAAAAAAATCAAGGTTAGAAGAAAAATACCGTACAATTTCACTCATATGTGGAATTTAAGAAACAAAACAAACAAGCATGGGGGGGGAAGAGAGAGAGGCAAACCAAGAAACAAACTCAACTATAGAGAACAAACTGATGATTACCAGAGGAGGTGTGTGGGGCTATGGGTTAAGGAGCTGATAGGGAGGGGCACCTGGGTGGTACAGCTGGTTGAGCATGGAATTCTTGGTTTCATTTTTGTTGTTTTCTTTTTTTTCAACTCTTGGTTTCAGCGTGAGTCGTGATCTCAAGGTCATGAGATGAGCCCCACATCAGGCTCAGTGCTCAGCACAGTCTGCTTGAGATTCTCTCTCCCTCTCCCCCTCCCACTCGTGCGCACTCTCTCTCTGTCTCTCTCTAAAATAAATAATCTTTAAAAAATAAAATAGTTAATAGGGATTAAGAAGTGTACTTGTTGTGATGAGCACTGGGTGTTGTACAGAAGTGTTTAATCACTATATATTATACACCTGAAACTAATATTACACTGTATGTTAACTAACTGGAATTTAAATTAAAACTTAAAAAACCTGTCAAGGTCAAGAAGACAATGAGAGGCAGAACTTCCAAGTTAAAGAATATAACCAGAGAATATACAAATGATAATGTAGTTGAAACAAAATGTTAACAATAGTGACTCTAGGAAAAGGGTAAACAGGAGTTTGTACTCATAACACTTCTTTCTTTTTTTTTTTAAAGATTTTATTTATTTGACAGAGAGAGAAGGAACACAAGCAGGGGGAGTGGGAGAGGGAGAAGCAGGCTCCCCGCTGAGCAGGGAGCCCGACGCGGGACTCGATCCCAGGACCCCAGGACCATGACCCAAGCCGAAGGCAGATGCTCAACGACTGAGCCACCCACGCGCCCGTACTCATAACACTTCTTAAATTTGAAATAATATCAAGATAAAAGTTACAAAAAATTTTGTAGCATTTTAACTCTTCAAGTATCTTCCTTTTCTAAGGACATGGAACTATTATAGGAGACCAGTTTCACTTAATCTGACTCCATGTCTAATCTGAGAAAACAGAGAACAGTTTAAAATATATCACTGATAATTTGCTAGACAAAAACATACAACTTTGTACATCTGGCCACTTCAATCCTCTATTTAAATACCAAGAATCATCATCGAGGATGATAACATTTAAGAATTTGACAAATAGGGCGCCTGGGTGGCTCAGTTGGTTAAGCGACTGCCTTCGGCTCAGGTCATGATCCTGGAGTCCCGGGATCGAGTCCCGCATCGGGCTCCCTGCTCGGCAGGGCGTCTGCTTCTCCCTCTGACCCTCCTCCCTCTCATGCTCTCTGTCTCTCATTCTCTCTCTCTCAAATAAATAAATAAAATCTTTAAAAAAAAAAAAAAAAAGAATTTGACAAATACAGGATGAAAACAGTCCACACGAAGGATGGTATGATTTAAGAATAATATCGGACATCTAGTTTTAGTTTTATATAAATCTCCACCCCTTCCTATTTTCATACTTCATAGACTAGAGCTATTTTCTTGAGTGTAATATTTACCATGTAATTTTAATCATTTCACTTTATCATTGTTCATGAAAAGAAGTTTGTATTACTCTAAAGACATATTATTCGATTTTCTAGGATATAAAAAGGCATAAAATGAAGAACTAGCATAGAAAGCCTTTTCAAATCTTTAAAAAAGCCTTTTCAAATCTAACCCAAATAACCTTCCTTTTTTCACCTCTACCTCCCATATCCTCTCCAATCACAATGTCTCACTATTCTCAAGGCACAAAAGGGCCCCTCTATCAAGTCCCTAGACATGACCTTTGCACCACCTAGAACATCTCCCCTCCTTGTCAACACTACCACCTTGCCTTAAGTCCCAACTCAAAACTGCCATCCCTCTCTTTGGAAAATATTGCCATTAACTCTCCAAAGGAATTTTTTGCTGTTCTTCCACATTTCTTGGTTCATATCTTTTTAACTGTACTTAACCACATCACAGTGTATTTCAGTCATTTATTCCTCCACTTAGCTCAATATTAATTATCTATGAATCCCAATCATCTAGAACTGTGTTTATCAAACAGGAGGACTGTGCCACTCCCACACCCTCACCACCCACAGGGACCATCTGACAGTGTCTTTAAACATTTTCAGTTGTCAAAACTGGTGGTGGGGGGGGTTGTTACTATTATCTACTGGGCAGAGGCCGGGGATACAATGCATACACAGAACAGCCTCCCACAGCAAAGAATTATCTGGACCAAATGTCTATAATGCCAAGACTGAAAAACCCTGACCTAAAACAATCCCTGGCTCATGTTAGACCTTAAAAATGTTTATGAAAATAGAATAAAACACTAATCAAAGAATTTGGAAACATAAAAAGGGATATATAATATGGAACAGTACAAGCTCAAGAATTGCCAAGACAGTACAAAGAAGAGCAATGTGGGCATTCATGCCCTAGCAGATTTCATAAAAAGCTATAGTTATTAAGAATATGTGGCACTGGCATAGGGATTACAACAAACACACCAGGAATGACATCATATACAATGGTGGAGCAAGTAATTCCAAAATTCTGTCCCTCCACTAAGGCAACAATTACACTAGTAAAAAATTTCTGAATCAACATTTTTGGAAATCTAGAATCTAATCAAAAACCTACAACTAACAGGGAACAGTTAATAGAAAAAGCTGCTGAACATCAGTATGAGAGCACTGTGGTGTTTTAACTTTACGCACCTACCATGTCCCACTCCCGGTTAGATGACAGCCATGAAGATGGTGGCCCACATTCCCAGTGAACTTGCAGATGCCAAAGGTAGTGATGTGGATCCTATTCTTAAAAAATTGTGGTTGTGTGTTTTGACCTGTTTGGCCATTATCTAACAGACTGGGATGGGGGTTGTCTTTCTTTCACCCACCTCAGAATTTTCTCAGGAGGAGCAAGTTCCTAAAACAAACACGATTTGTCCAAAGTATTTAAAGGCAAATATACTATCCACAGCCACCAGGGCAAGGGGTAACAAGTGGGCCAGGCACTTGACAGACATAAAAGGATGGGAAAAAAGAAGCCAGATAGAGATACAGGAAAAAATAAGAGCTCCAAAGAGCTCCAGCACATACCAAGGAATTTGGAAGGCCACACCTATGCCCAAAACTGTACACATGCTCAGAAAAGACAATAGACCATAAACTTTCACCTTTAGCTGACCTTTAGCCTCCACCCAATCAGGAAGTGAGAGTCACAAAGGAGTTTTAAATGGACTGGCAAAGCACTGAGAAGTACCCCAATACTGAGCCAATCTGCAAAGAGAGAGAGTTGTTTTGGTTTGGTTAGGGTTTTTGTTTGTTTATTTTTGAACTGTTTTTTTTTTTTTGCTTGTATGTATTTAAGGCAAGTTTTGTCAAACCACTAACTAACCAATAAGCTACCAGAACAAACACTTCAGTATCCAGACATGACAAATATAGCCTTTGTGAAAATAGGTAAGAAAGTTCACTAAGCAGGAGCGCCTGGGTGGCTCAGTCGGTTAAACGCCTGTCTTCAGCTCAGGTCATGATCCCAGAGTCCTGGCATCGAACCCCACATGGGGCTCCCTGCTCAGCCAGGAGCCTGCTTCTGTCTCCCTCTTCCCCTCCCCGCTGCTTGTGCTCTCGCTCTCTCTCAAATAAATAAATAAAATCTTAAAAAAAAAGTTCACTAAGCAAAAACCACAACAAGAAGCAACAACAAACCCTGGGGAGGGGGAAAAATGTTTTCCAGAATTGCCATATTACAATATTCAAATTATCTGTTTTCAACAAAAACGTAGAAGCATGCCAAGAAATAAGAATGTATGGCCCATTCCCAGGGAAAAAAGAAGAAATTAACAGAACTGTCCCTGAGGAGGCCCAGATGTTGGAATTAATAGGCAAGGACTTTAAATAAACTGTTTTAAATACAAAGAGCTAAAGAAACCAGCATGTCTTACCAAAGTAAAAATACACAAATTATAAAAAGGAACCAAATAAAGTTTTGGAGTTGAAAAATACAATAGCAGACATGAAAAATTCACTACAAAGGTTCAACAGATCTGACCAAGGATAAGAAAGAATACGTGAATTTAAAGATAGCACCAACTGAGAGTACCCAGTATGAGAAGCAGAAAGAAAACAGAATGAGGAAAAATGAACAGAGCATCAGAAACTTGTGAGATACCATCAAGCATAACACATGCATAATGACAGTCACAGAAGAGAAGAAAAAGGAGCCATAAGAATATTTAAGTAATAGTCAAAGCAGCCCAAATTCATGAAATACATGAACCTACATATCCAAGGTCAGTGAATTCCGAGAAGGATAAACAGAGTTCCACAGTGAGACAAAATATAATTAAACTGTCAAAGCCAAAGAAAATCTCAAAATCAATGAGAACTGACAAGTACAATGGATCCTCATTAACAGTTGAACACCATGGAAACCAATAAAGTGAGATGACATATTTAAAGTGTTGCAAAAAGGGGCGCCTGGGTAGCGCAGTTGGTTAAGCATCTGACTCTTGGTTTCAGCTCAGGTTATGATCTCAGGGCCCTGAGATCAAGTCCTGGTGGAGTCTGTTTAAGACTCTCCCTTCTCCCTTTGCCCCTCCCCCTGTGCTCTCTCTCTTAAATACATTTTTAAAAATTGAGTATTAAACTGCTGAAAAAAAAAAAACAAGAATTCTGTATCCCTGAAAAATGAATAAATAGGCTAAAAAATCAAAAGCTGAGGAAAATGCACTGCTAGTATACTTGCCCTACAAGAAACGCTAAAGGGAGCAATCAGGCTGAAATGAAACACCACAGTGTAACCTGGAGCTATATTATAAAATAAAGAACAATGGTAAAAGCAACCACATTAGGTAAATACCAATACCACTTTTTTCTTTCTTTTCTTTTTTTGATTTGTAACTATTCAATCTCTTGAGTTAATAATCAAAAACATCCCAGGGGCGCCTGGGTGGCTCAGTCGGTTGGGCGACTGCCTTCGGCTCAGGTCATGATCCCGGAGTCCCGGAATCGAGTCCCACATCAGGCTCCCTGCTTGGCGGGGAGTCTGCTTCTCCCTCTAACCCTACCCCCTCTTGCGCTCTCTCTCTCACTCTCTCTCTCTCAAATAAATAAATAAAATCTTTAAAAAAATAAAAATCAAAATCAAAAACATCCCAAAAAAGAAAAACCCAGAATCAGTGGCTTCACCAGTAAATTCTACCAAACATTTAATGAATAATTATCATCTCTCGAATTCTTCCCAAAAACAGAAGACAAGGGAACATTTAACTCATTCTACAAGGCCAGCATTACCCTGATACCACAAAGACATCACAAAAAAAGAAAAATACAGGCCAATATCTCTTATGAATACTGATGCAAAAATCCTAAACAAAATACTAGCTACTGGGGCGCCTGGGTGGCTCAGTCGTTAAGCGTCTGTCTTCAGCTCAGGTCATGATCCTGGGGTCCTGGAATCGAGCCCCACATCGGGCTCCCTGCTCTGCAGGAAGCCTGCTTCTCCTTCCCCCACTCCTCCTGCTTGTGTTCCCTCTCTCGCTGTGTCTCTGTCAAATAAATAAAATCTTTAAAAAAAAAATACTAGCTACTGATACAAAATCCTAAACAGAATGCTAGCAAGTAGAATTCAGTAACACATCAAAGAATTATACACCATGACCAAGTGGGATTTATCCCAGGAATGCAAAGTGTGGCAAAAATAAATCAATGTAAAATACCACATAAATAGAAAAAGGGGGAAAATCACATAATCATCTAAGTTGACACAGAAAAATCATCTGACAAAATTCAACACCCTTTCACAATAAAAACACTCTGAGAACTAGGAAGAGAAAGGTACTTCCTCAATTGGATAAAGAGTATTAATGAAAAACTCACAGCTAACATCATACTTAATAGTGAAAAGACTAAAAACTTACAACCTAAGATCAGAAACAAGACAAGTATGGTTGTTTTTGCCATTTCTATGCAACAGAAATTTAAAAAGAAAAAAACAATCCAAACAGTAAAGGATAAAGTAGTTTGTAGAGGACATGATCTTACATATAGAAAATCCTAAATAATCCATAAAAAAGTAGAGATAATAAATGAATTCAGCACAGTTGCAGGATATAAGATCAACAAGCAGAGAGCAGTTACATTCCTATACACTAGCAATAAACAATCCAAAGAGGATATTGAGAAAACACTTCCATTTACAACAGCATCAAAAAGAATATATAGGAATGAATTTAATCAAAGAGGTTCAAAACTTGTACAATGAACACTACAAAACACTGCTTAAAAGAAATTAATTCAAGGGGAGCCTGGCTGGCTCAGTCAGAAGAGCTTGTAACTCTTGATTTCAGATTCGTGAGTTCAAGCCCCACGTAGGGTGTAAAGATTACTACAAAAAATAAATGAAAAAAGGAAAGAAAATAAACAATTCCAATTAAATGGAATGACATCTCATGTTCCAAAAGATCTAATATTGTTGAGAGCAATACTCCCCAAAATATACAGATTCAATGTAATCTCTATTAAAACTGCAACAGCCACTATCGCAAAAATTGAAAAGTCAATCCTAAAATTCATATGCAAATTCAAGGAACCCCAAATAGCTAAACCAATCTTGAAAGAGGACAAAGTTGGAATACTCTCACTTCCCAATTTCAAAACTTGCTACAAAGCTCAAGTAATCAAACAGTGTGGTACTGGCATAAGGTTAGACAAATAGAACAAAAAAAACAGAAATATATCCATACATCTATGGTCAACTGATATTAGACAATGACGCCAAGACCACTAAATGGAAAAAGAACAGTCTCTTCAGCAAATGGTGCTAGGAGAACTGGATATCCATATGCAAAAGAACGAAGTTGGACCCCTATCTCACACCATATACAAAAATTAATTCCAGGGGCGCCTGGCTGGCTCAGTCAGTAGAGCATGTGACTCAATCTCAGGGTTGTGAATTCAAGCCCCACAATGGGTGTAAAAATTACTTAAAAATAAAATCTTGGGGCGCCTGGGTGGCTCGGTCGGTTAAACATCCAACTCTTGATTTTGGCTCAGGTCATGATCTCAGGGTTGTGAGATCAAGCCCCACGCAGGGCTCCACACTGGGTATGGAGCCTGTGTAAGATTCTCTCTCTCCTTATACCTCTGCCCCTCCCTGCTCCCTCTCTAAAATACATAAATACATAAATAAAATTTTTAAAATCTTTTTAAAAAACTAATTCAAATTGGATCAAAGACCTACATATGAACTAAAACTATAAATTCTTAGAAGAAAATAGGGATGCCTGTGTGACTCAGTTAAGCATCTGCCTTCGGCTCAGGTCATGACCCCAGGGTCCTGGGATCAAGTTCCGCATCGGGCTCCTTGCTCAGCGGGAAGCCTGCTTCTCCCTCTGCCCGCCGCTCCCCCCTGCTTGTGCTCTCTCTCTCTGACAAATAAAAATCTTTTAAAAAGAAAAAGAAGAAGAAAATAGAGGGATAAATCTTCATGACTTTAGATTTGGCAATAATTTCTTGGATGGCACCAAACACTCATACAACAAAAGAAAAACAGATAACTTGGACTTCATCCAAACTGAAAACTTTCATGCATCAAAGAACACTACCAAAAGAGTGAAAAGACAACCCACAGAATGGAAAAGATATTCACAAATCATATATTTGATAAGGTATTAATACCCAGAATTTATTTTAAGTAGGTTCCAAATGCAGCATGGAGCCCTAACCGGGACTTGAACTCACAACCCTGAGATCAAGACCTGAGGTAAGATCAAGAGTTAGACACTTAACTGACTGAGGCACCCCAATATCCAGAATTTTTAAATGACTCCTACAACAACAACAAAAAAATTTTTAATTGGGCAAAAGACTTCAAGAGACATTTTTCCAAAGATATACCAACAGCCAATAAACACATGAAAAGAGGCTTTATATCATGAGTCATTAGGGAAATGCAAATAAAAACTACAATAACACTTCACACCTGTTAGTATAGCTATTGTTAAAAAAAAATACTGAAGTATAAATAATATACAGTGTTATCTTAATTTCAGGTACACACATAATGACTCAACAATTCTACACATTACTCAGTGCTCACCATGATAAGTGTAGTCACTATCTGTACCAAACATTATTACAATCTTATTGACTATATTCTCTATGCTGTACTGTGCATCTCCATGACTTATTTATTTTATAACTAGAAGTTTGTACCTCTTAATCCTCTTTATTTCATTTTAGTTTCTTATTTGTCAATTCATTTGTTTTATATTTTGAGTATAATTGACATAGTCAACTAAATTTTTTAAGTTAATTTAATTCTAAAATAAACTGTATGAGCTCATTTTTCTAAAAGACAAAACAAAAAGCACTGTTGACCAAGAATGCAGAGAAATTCTTACCCTTATACAATGCAAGTGGGAATGTAAAACAGCACAGCCACCACGGAAAACAGTTTAGTGGTTCATCAAAAAAATTAAAGCCAGAATTCCACTTCTAGGTACATACCCAAAAGAACTGAAAATAGAGACTTGGACAGACATTTGTTCACCAATGTTTACAGAAGCACTATGCACAATAGCCAAGATGAAAACACAAATGTCCATCAACAGATGAATGGATAAACTAAATATGTATGGTACATACATAATGAATGGAATATTATTTAGCCTTAAAAAAGAATGAAATTCTAGGGGGGCCTGGGTGGCTCAGTCGCTGGGCCTCTGCCTTTGGCTCAGGTCATGATCCCAGAGTCCTGGGATCGAACCCCGCGTCAGGCTCCCTGCTCTGCAGGAGGCCTGCGTCTCCCTCTCCCACTCCCCTGCTTGGGTTCCCTCTCTCACTGTCTCTCTCTCTCTGTCAAATAAATAAAATCTTAAAAAAAAAAGGAATGAAATTCTGATACATGCTACAAAATGGGTGAACCTTGAGGACATTATGCTAAATAATGAAGTAAGCCAAACACAAAAGGACAAATATTGTGCAATTCCATTTATAAAGAAGTATCTAGAATAGTTAAAATCAGAGACAGAAAGTGAAAAGGTAGTTACCAGGGGATTAGGGGAGAGGGGAATGAAACTTACTGTTTAATGGGTACAGTTTCAGTTTGAGATGACAAAAAAGTTCTGGAGTTGGACAGAGGTAACGGATGCACAATGATGCAGAATATTGGGAGATACAGGGATTCTTTGGGAGGTAAAGGAAATGTTCCAGAATTTGACAGCAATGATGGTTGCACAACACTGAATATATTTAATGTACTTAATGCCACTGAATTATACACTTTAAAGTGGTTAAAATGCTAAATTTTATATTTTATTGCAACTAAAAAATAACAAAAGAAATATACAAACAAGAAGGTTGGTAACAGTAATATTTGTCCATTACCATTCTCCCTTCCAGCACAAGAAAAATGTCTTAAAATCTGTTTCGAAAGTTCATAGGTATGCATGTATAAGCTATCTCCATATCTGCCATATTTGTTATCAGGGAAATATATCTCTGTGATTTATTAATTATCTTCTTGTCTTGTGTTATTTATTTTTAGTCTAAAAGCACTTAAGGGCAGAGCTTAAATTTTTCTGGTTTAATTAGGCTCAGTACCAACAGTACCTACTTGGGCAAATAAACACTATTCAGAATTGGTATGAAAATGTCAACCTTTCCCGGGTGCCTGGGTGGCTCAGTCGGTTAAGCGGCTACCTTCAGCTCAGGTCATGATCGCAGGGTCCTGGGATTGAGCCCTGCATCAGGTTCCCTACTCAGCAAGGAACCTGCTTCTCCCTCTGCCTCTATCTGCTACTTCCCCTGCTTGTGTTCTCTCTCTCTCTGTCAAATAAATCTTTAAAAAAAAAAATGTCAACCTTTCCAAAACATTTAAGAAACCATGAAGGGGGCACCTGGGTGGCTCATTCGGTTAAGTGTTTGACTTTGGTCACAATCTCAGGATCCTTGAATCAAACCCCACATCAGGGCCCATGCTCAGCAGGGAGTCAGCTTCTCCCTCCCCCTCTCCCTCTGTCCCTCCCCCTACTTGTGCTCTCTCTCTCTCTTTCTCGAATAAATAAAATATTTTTTAAAAAATGAAGACTTCCTGAAACCAATACTATACTGTATGTTAACTAGAATGTAAATAAAAATTTGAAAAGAAAAAGACACAATGGAGGACTAAAAACATTCCAGTCTATTTTTTTAAATATAAAAGTATACATGCCCTAATGGAGGTAAGAAATCACAAATTTGTAATAAAGCAGCAATATTTGAATAAGGTCAGCATTCTGCCTTATTACGTTTAAATAGCAGTCTCTGTGTAATACTCTAAATAAAAATTACATTGCAATAAAGGTCACCATGTGCATGTGGGCCTAATTACTAAAACCTTCAAGAAATGTTTCATCTCACCTCATACACTGATTTCTGCTTTAGTAAATACAGCTCATTCCAATGATATACCACACACACAAAGACAGTCTGCAAATGGAGACAAGAGGCAAACAATGTGGCAACAGCAAGAAAGCAAAGCAAAAAGTTTTATTCCTGTTTTAAGGAGTTAAAGAAAAGGGTCTTTAGGTGAGAACTGTGGTTCTATTTCTCTGCAGAAAAAAAAATACAAATTTAAGACATTTAGATTTTAGAGACAAAAAACAGCACCTGTTTCCACAATTCATCCTTCAAGTTAGGCAGGTAACCCTAGCTCCCATCCAGAATAATCAGGTTATTGTTTAGAATTCAGATGTCAGAGACAAATCATGGAATACACTAGTAAGTGGGTGGCAGTATTCAGGAACACAAGTCATTTAAATTTTTTTAATATCTACTGGAATGGGGATGAAGGAGGAAGAAGTTCCCAAAAGTCATCCTTTCCTGACTTTAAATTCCATTTTTTATCCAAGTTCATTCTACCCGATTCCAGTACTAAACTACTGTGTTCTAATACCATATATGTCATTAGTACTCAGCTGGTACTTAGCATCTGCTACTATACTTTTAGAGGGAATGGGAATTGAACATACATGTCTATATACTCCTAAATATATTCCTTGTCTAAAGGACTGTTCTATCTTCTCAGTATTTCCAATGATTGGCATAGAGTAAACTCAAATGTAACCCCATGCTCAAAATATTCAAAGGCTCCCCATGCTGTGGCGCCTGAGTCGTTCAGTCGTTAAGCGCCTGCCTTCGGCTCAGGTCATGATCCCAGGGTCCTGGGATCGAGCCCCGCACAGGGCTCCCTGCTCAGTGGGGAGCCTGCTTCTCCCTCTCCCACTCCCCCTGCTTGTGTTCCCTCTCTCGCTGTCTCTCTCTCTCTGTCAAATAAATAAATAAAATCTTTTTTAAAAAAAGCTCCCTATGTTTATAAAGTATGAAATTCCTAAGCATAGCATTCGAAGCTCTCTGCAAGATAATTCACACATGACTTTCCAATCGTACCACAACTCAGCTCAAAAAAGGTTCCCTTCCCCCTCTTCTAATGAATTTTGTTTTACTTCTCTTATAATAAGCAACACATTCTGCTTAGAGTTCCTTGTTTAAAACTCAGAGTACTCTCTACTGGAGTGTAAGCTCCTCAAAGGAGGACACTGGTCAGGGTTCATCTTTTTCCCATGTGGGAAATAACATATTGCCTTGTACAGAGGAATAATAAATGCTTATTAAAATGAAGATAATGTCTGCTCAGGCATTCCTTAAAAGAAGAGTGATTTCTTGAGCATTAAAAAAAACAACCCTGGGAAAAAAAAACCCACAAAACAACCCTGAAGTCATTTAGTACCCTCCAATATCTTCTCTTCAGTGTCTAAACTGAGATATTCAGTAAGCTGTGTTGGATGCATGATAGTCAGCCTTTGAAAGAAATGTATTATTTCATATACTTAACAAGTAACAGGTGCAGTCACTTTAACATGAAACATTCTTTTTTTTAGTGCTATTTATTTTTTATTTATATATATATATTTTTTTTAAGATTTTATTTATTTGACAGACACAGATAGAGAGGGAACACAAGCAGGGGGAGTGGGAGAGGGAGAAGCAGGCTCCCGGCTGAGCAGGTAGCCCGATACGGGGCTCGATCCCAGGACTCTGGGATCATGACCTGAGCTGAAGGCAGACGCTTAACGACTGAGCCACCCAGGCATCCCGAAACATTCACTCTTGATTCTCTACTTTTAGCAGACACTTAGAATATACAATAAAAATTCATAAATAGGGTGTTTTGTGGTTTTGAATGTTGGGGATACGTATATGAAGAAGGGGAAAAGGGGAAAAGCCAAAAAAAAAAAAAACACCACACAAAAAAAACCCACCAATAAGAGGTGGGCAAATTCTTCCCAACTCTATAGAAATTAACCAAACCTAGCTTCAAATACCTAAATTAAATGGCAGAGAATGAGCTGATTGATAATCTTAGTATTAAAAGAAAATACATTTTAAAATATAGTAAAAGCAAAGATATCATATGCCTCCTGATAAAATGTGCTGAGAAAGGGGCGCCTGGGTGGCTCAGTCGTTAAGCATCTGCATTCGGCTCCAGTCATGATCCCGGGGTCCTGGGATCGAGAGCCCTGCATCAGGCTCCCTGCTCAGCGGGAAGCCTGCTTCTCCCTCTCCCACTCCCTTCGCTTGTGTTCCCTCTCTCGCTGTCTCTCTCTCTCTGTCAAATAAATAAAATCTTTAAAAAAATAAAAATAAAAAATAAAATAAAATGTGCTGAGAAAGACACAACATCACTTCATAGTATTTCTAGCAAAATACGTGATCACAAGGAAATATCAGACAAACCCAAATTAACTACCCTGTTCTTCAAAAATATGTAAGGGGAAAAAAAAAACAGCACGGTACAGTGCTCAAGAGTAAAGAAGATTAAAGAGACATGACAATGAATTGCAATGCATGCTCCAAAACTGGATGCTAGACCAGAAAAAAATTTTTTTCTTTCACTATAAAGGACATTATGAAGCAACTGGCAAAACATGAATAAGGTCTGTAGATTAGGAACAGTATTGTATGGGGGCGCCTGGCTGGCTCAGTCAGTGGAGCATGCGACTCTTGATCTCAGGGTTGTGAGTTAAAGCCCCACACTGAGTGTAGAGATTGCTTAAAAATAAAATCCTAAGGGGGCGCCTGGGTGGCTCAGTCCTTAAGCATCTGCCTTCGGCTCAGGTCATGATCTCAGGGTTCTGGGATCAAGCCCCGCATCGAGGTCCTGGGATCAAGCCCCGCATTGGGCTCCCTGCTCAGCGGGAAGCCTCTCCCTCTCCCACTCCCCCTGCTTGTGTTCCCTCTCTCACTGTGTCTCTGTCAAACAAACAAACAAACAAACAAACAAATAAATAAAAAATAAAATAAAATAAAATCTTAGGGCGCCTGAGTGGCTCAGTCTGTTAAGCATCTGCCTTCAGCTCAGGTCATGATATCGGGGTCCTGGGATCCCGCTTCAGGCTCCCTGCTCAATGGGGAGGCTGCTTCTCCGTCTCCCTCTGCCCCTGCCCCCCCTCTCGTGCGTACATGTGTGCACGCGCTCTCTCTCTCTCAAATAAATAAAATCTTTTAAAAAAATCTTTTAAATAAAGAAACAGTGGGGCGCCTGGGTGGCTCAGTCGGTTAAGCGGCTGCCTTCGGCTCAGGTCATGATCCCAGGGTCCTGGGATCAAGCCCCATATCGGGCTCTCTGCTCTGCAGGGAGTCTGCTTCTCCCTCTGCCTCTGCTGCTCCCCCTGCTTGTGCTCTCTCCCTCCCTCTCTCTCTCAAATAAACAAATAAAATCTTAAAAAAAAGAAATAGTATCAATGTTAATTTCTAATTTTGCTAACTATACTCAGGCTACATAAGAGAATATTCCTATTTTGGGGAAATACATATTGAAGTATTCAGGGGTAAAGGAGCATCATGTCTGCAATTTACTCTCAAATGGCTCAAAAATAATATAGACAGAATGATAAAGCAAATGTAAAAAATTACTATTTGCTGAATCTGGGTGGAGGGCCTATGACAATCTGCATACTATTTTTGCAAATTAAGTCTGAATTTGTATTTTTTAACTTTTTATTTTGAAATATAGTAAAAAGCAGATGATTATTCTTTATTTCCTTGAAGGTAGATCAGATTCATCTCCCAAGGGTACAGTTATTAAAAACATTTTTAAAAATCATTCAATAAAATATTGCATGAGATCAATGAGACATTGACAAGAAAGTTGTTTTAAGTAAATGTCTTTGATCTCTGGGTATTTTTAAAATGTTATCTATAAAAACACCAAATGTCTTTTATGGGAGTAGGACTAAGTTACTAGCCAAAATGTGTATTAATATAGATTTTTTTGAAGTATAACATAAGCTCCATGGGGACAAAGCTTTAATTTGTCTTGTTCACCTAAGCAGTACTTTGAACAGTTCTTGGCACATGGCAATAGTAATGAGTAATAACTAGTATTTGAGTAATTAGTATGTCCCAGACACTAATCTGTGTCCTTTAACTCATTTAATCTTCACATAGTCCAAGAAATATTTGGTAATGAATTAGTACTTTTTGCAGGATGACAATTACAGTCAGTTCTGAAATCACATGAGTTCCTAAAAATCACCAGGTTATGCAAAATTGTGCAATGAACACCAAAGGATTCATAGGGAAAATGGGGTTAGAACTACAACACTCAAAAAACTTCATCAGTGACACATTTTTTAAAAAGACAGAAACCTAATAAAAATGATAGCACAGTTTTACAGTTTATACATGAGGTGATTAAAAAATACACAAACACAACAATAAATACAGCACTTTACCTTGAAAAAGACCTGAAGTTTGCTTGTGGAAGTACATCAGAAGGGCTGCAGCTCATGAATTACTGTGAAATGATATGGAAGGAGGGTTATCTGAAATCGGATGGAAAATTGTAACAACAGACGTGGATGGGAGTGGCTTACAACACAAGGGGTGCACTGAGCTAGCCAACAGATGTTTGAGGTGTGAGGTGTGTGCATGTATATGCATGATTTAATGCAGTTCAGTTCAGCTGGGTGTAGCTTCCTGTTTTCACCCAGGGAAAACTTTCTATAAAGGACCAGATAGTAAATATTTTAGGCTTTGTGGGCAGTTAGGTCTTTGTTACAACTATTCAACTCTGAGATTGTGGTACAAAAGCAGCCACAGAAAATATAGACAAATGGGCTTGGGTGTGTTCCAACAGAACTTTATTTACAAAAACAGGCCACTGGTTGGTGGTCATAATTTGCTGATCCCTGACCTTGCAGACAAAATCCTGCATAAGAAAATGCAAATTTTGTCTTATGCTCAAATTGTTCCCTGATGTATCAATCTTGTTGGGACAAATATGCATATTCAAAACAAGCATTATAGCAGAACTAGGTTTGGAATGCTATCATATAAATCAAAAAACAGTTAAGATAATTCAAATAAGCAAAATAACAAATCTAGTATTACATGAAAATAAATTACTTTGATTTTGGACTTTATAAATCAGTGATTATCCAAAAGTCAACTGACCACTTCAAATGACCAAAATAAAAACAACTAAGGATAGATTTTGAACAATCATAGTCAATCAAAATCCATGCATTAAATTCTACACAATCTTTAAGAAAAGTGGAAAATATTTTTGACAGTTCTTCTGAACTGAAATTATCAGGCTCATTTACAAAGGGCACATATGGCTTTTTCAAGATCATCAAGCCACAAAAGTTAACATACAAACTGCACTAGAAGATGAATAAGTTCTGGACATCTAATACAGAGCATGGTGACTATAGTTAACTATACTCTATTACATGAAAGTTGGTAGAGACTAGATTTTAAAATGTTCTCACCATAAGAACAAAAAAATGGTTATGTGAGGTGAGGGATGTGTTAACTAACCTTATCGTGGTAAACATTTCAAAATATATACATATATCAAATCATCACGTTGTACATCTTAAACTTACACAGTGTAGTATGTCAATTATATATCAATAAAGCTGGGGAAAAAAACATACTAATTGTACAACAGTTATACAATATTTGTCCAGGAACTGAGTTAAAAATTCTAAGTTGACCTGCTTCCCAAGAGAAAACACTAATATATACCACAATCCTTTGCTCAAGCTGCTATATCTCACATCTGGACTCTCCTCCAGTTTTCTTTGTCAAAACCGTACCTATCTTCCAAGGGCCTTCCCTGGACCCCATCAGAAATACCTTCCTAGGGCGCCTGGGTGGCTCAGATGGTTAAGCGTCTGCCTTCGGCTCAGGTCATGATCCCGGAGTCCTGGGATCGAGTCCCGCATCGGGCTCCCTGCTAGGCGGGGAGCCTGCTTCTCCCTCTGCCTCTGCCTCTCTCTCTCTGACTCTCATGAATAAATAAATAAAAAAAAAAAACATTAAAAAAAAAAAAAAAAAAAAAAGAAATACCTTCCTACTCTGAATTTAGTTTTTACCTACTGCAGCATTTATTACTTTATATCCTGCTTCAAAATTATTTGTGTACATGTCTATAATTTCCTCTGCCATACGGAAAATAAGACTAATCTTTAGCCATACTAATCCCGATGCATGGGCAGCCCTTTTTCACAGTCAACCCTCAATTGCTAACTCATCTTCAAGACCCAATACAGATACCATCTCCTCTGTAAAACTTTCCTAGACGTCCCCCAAATTAGGCTTTCCTTCATTACTGGTACCCAGTAAAACCAATATACCTCTATTTTAGCACTGTTTTATACCTGCTTATGTACTTAATATCTCCCTCACTAGGTTAAGAATGCCTTAAGGAGGTGAGAATTTTCTATTAAACTTTGCATACCATAGCACAGTGCCTGGCCCCTAGTTGATACTCAAGTATTTGATCAACTAATAAAGCATTCTCCTAAAATATGAAGTACAGGATATAAACACATGAACACCACTGCCATACCAATAATTTCTTAAACAATATTGTATATAACAGTCAACAAGAAAGCTGGACTATAGATACCAAGAATGGCTACTTCAAGCCAAAACTGAAAGACAAAGTCTCAAGAAACAGGATCTCAAAATAGTGACTATAGCACACAATTCACAGAACCTTTTCCCAGGGCAAAAAGCACAACTGGCCAGAATAAAGGTCTTTTCGTAAGTATCATCCCTAAACATAAAAGGGCAGAAATCGGGACGCCTGGGTGGCTCAGTCGGTTAAGCATCTGCCTTTGGCTCAGGTCATGATCCCAGGGTCCTGGGATCGAGCCCCGCACAGGGCTCCATGCTCAGCGGGGAGCCTGCTTCTCCCTCTGCCTGCTGCTCCCCCTGCTTGTGCTCTCTCTGTCTCTGTCTCTCTGACAAATAAATAAATAAAACCTTTTAAAAAAAGGCAGAAATGGGAGAAATGGGGCACGTGAGTGGCGCAGTAGGTTGAGCATCTGACTCCTGGTTTCAGCTCAGGTTGTGATCTCAGGGTCGTGAGATGGAGCCCCACATTGGGCCCTGTGCTCAGCACGGAGTCTGCTTGAAACTCTCTCTCCCTCTCCCTCTCCCCACTGCACTCTCTCACTCTCTAAAATAAATAAATAAATAAATAAACAAATCTTTAAATAAAAAAGGGTAGAAATATAATATCCTGGATATAATAATCTTTCAAAACAGAACATATCCTGAGCCACAATATTAACAAACTTCTCAACAAAGTGTTTCCTTTCCAATGTTTGCACAAATACGTGTACATTGATGACAGATGATATCATCAACAAAAGACCTGTATCCTAACCATGTAAGTTTAAAAAAAAAAAAAAAAAAAGATATGCATACGTGGCTAAAGAAACTTCCCTTCAGCACTACCCTTCTTCCTACCCCCAAAGTAAAACCAAAAAATGATCAACATTCACATAAGCAGAATTATTTTTTTATTTTTTTAAAACTCTACGCCCAACGTGGGGCTCAAACTCACAGCCCTAAGATCAAGAGTCACCTACTCTACCGACTGAGCCAACCAGGTGCCCCCATTTTTTTTAATAACCTTATAGAACATCAAGTACAGGTTCATTTTGCAAATGACAAAGCAGAAGCCTGGAAAGGATAAATCAGTCCAAGGTCCTACAATCAGTTAAGCAACAGAGCTATACCTAGAAAACCCTGGTTTGGCTCAGAGTTCAGTGTTCATTCCTCTTACACCAGCAGTTCTCACACTTTTAATCTCAGGACCTCTTTACACTCTTAAAACAGTTAAGAATTAGCAAACACCACAAAGAGCTTTAGTTTATTGCCTTTTAAGAACCACTGTTATAACCATGTTACTTCCTCCAGAACTGCAGGCTTTATCAATATCTATTAAACTTACTCCCATTTTACAGATGGAGAAACGGAGGATGATATCTTGCATGTCAGCTATCAAGCCAATCATAAGACAAACATTAGCATACAGGTACAGAGAAATCCTACTTAGATGCTCCTTTTACTGTCCTACTATATTCAACATTCCTAAGAGAAGATCTAAACATCATTTTCCAGTGGCTTAAACTATTTGAACAGCTTTTGCCAATGTGCAAGAGAACATTCAAGTTCTGGAGGAAAGGACTTCATGTAAACCTAAGATTTGTCTGATATAATCCATAAATTTATTCAGACTCCAAGAGTGAAACAGACACATAAATACAATTTCTTACAGAAAAAATTATTTCACACACCTGTATCTATACAGAAATTTCTTTAAGTACTACATGTATCTTATCTCTAGAAATATAATATATAACTGAAAGCTTATGGTCAACTATACCAAGGGTTGCCAATGAGAACTGGTATGATCAAAATTAAAGTCACAAAGGTCTTTCTTTTCACCCAATTAGCAACATAAACATATTTAAATGCTTTCAAAACCCTTTATAAAAATTGCATGTACTCCCCCTCCACAGCCTGGCTTAATACTTTCCACTTGGTGGGAATGCAAATATTTCACAGATAACATTTTTCAAAATTAGGTTAGTAGGCAATGATTGTGACTTACTACCCTAACAGATACTTTCTAAGACATTTTCCCAGCATCTCTCCATTTAGATAACTTCTGCCTTTTAAAATTTAAGACCATGGAGCACCTGACTGTCTCAGTCAACAAGAGCACATGACTCTTGATCTCAGGGTTATCAGTTTAAGCCCTACACCGGGCACAGAGCTTACTTAAAAACAAATAAATTAAAAAATAAAATTTAAGACCAATAACAAGTTATACTGCTGTCAGTTTTCAAGTAATCAGCTGCCATAATGATTAGAATGACAAGTCGGGGAGCCTGGGTGGCTCAGCAGTTAAGTGTCTGCCTTCGGCTCAGGTCATGATCTTGGGGTCCTGGGATCAAGCCCTGCGTCAGGCTCCCTGCTTTAGTGGGGAGCCTACATCTCCCTCTCCCTCTGTTCCTCCCCCCTGCTCGTGCTCTCTCTATCGCAAATAAATAAGTAAAATCTTAAAAAAAGAATGACAAGTCCCATCAAATCTCTGACCTTTATACAAAAAAAGTTTATCTGTCAATCATAATGATATTTCAAGAAACAAGCCAATCTTATTTAAAATAAAATACAAAACAAAACAAAATCTTTTAAAGACTGAGCCACTCATTTTTCAGTGTATGATTTAGCCAGGTCATCAGTTTATTTCCCCTCCTTCTTGCCTTTTGGCTATTTTTTCACCACAGAATCAGAAAATTTTTTTTTTTTTATAAACACTAGTAAAAATCAGAACTATTCTTTGTTCCTATTTTTAAGTGCTCAAAGTTCTGATACAAAAAAATCTGTAACTATTGTGTAAAATAAAATTAATGATAATGTATAGAATTGCTCTATTATTTCTACCTCACATTAGGAGAGAATCAAGAGTGATTCAGTATTGTGGGTTCTACTCATTCAAGCACTACCTGTCAGATTATCCTTGACTATGATTATGACTTGAGATGAATGACACTTCAGCCTGAGACAGTTCTGAACACCCACTTGGTGCTCCTTCACAGTAAATAATTAGGGAGCATCATACATTTTTAAATTAACATTTATATATGTGGTTCTTTACAAGGGGTTTTTCATGCAGCTTAAGTCTCTCCTGGAATTAAGTGTTTCAGTTTTTCTCATTATCTCATCTGTACATAAAAGGCAAAATACTCTAACAGCTACAAGCTCTAAGACCTACAACAAATAACCACAATGGGAGCTAACACAAACTTCTTCCACTGTAATACTTGGGCTAAATTAAAATGATCATAATCACATTAGACATGGCAGCTCAAGGAGGCATTAGTGCCTTGTGGTTAAGAACATAAGTTCTGGAGTCAAAACTGGGTTCAATTCCAGCTCCACCAGTTACAAGCTCTATAGCTCTAGTCAAGTTCTTTGATCTCCCTATGCCTCAGTTTCCTCCTCAGCTGTAAAATGAGGAACACTAAGTACCTACCCCATAGGGCTATTTTGAGAATTAAGATTATACGGGTGAAAGTCAACAATAAGCACTTTTCAAGACCAATACAAAAAAACTGACCCTGGCATAAAATGAATGAAGTCTCCTTTTTGTGAGACTTTCAGTAAAATCTAGAGGTTATATTTACCTGTAAGGTACACCCTTCATGTAAACGAACATGAGCACCTAATAACCAGCCAACAAGTTGTACTGGGTACCTCTTACATGCCCAATACCCTATAAATAAAGGTTTATTGTAGCTGGGCCAATTAACATAAATTCAGAAACCGAGACTACAATCTTTACATAGCTAGGGATCTATCATCTAAGAACTAAAGTGTTTTTTTTTTTCCCTCAAGGAAAGGAAATGATCGATCTACTGCTTATTAATGTAGAAAAATAGGCATAATAGGTATCACAGGCTCATTCCCAAACTCTACATGCTAGGTAAAGTGCTCTAAAAGCGTCAACCATCATTAATACTTACTCAAAGGCACATTTTGCCAACTACCAATGCAATTCTGATCCATGCTCCCTGTAGTTTTCTTTATTTTGCCACTAGGCGCCAAGGATACATTTCAGAGCAGAAAAATTACTTAATTCACAAGGGATGAAAAGTCAGATGTCAAACAGCCTGAAAAGCAAGCCAGCCACCTGTGTAAAAGTAGTATACATTTCATATTAACAACCCATATTTTTAGACACTATCAAGAGGCAAATCAGAAGCACAAGAGAAAAACAACCTCAACCTAATAAACGTGCTTGATTGGGAAGAGGAGGCCTACCAGGCACAGCTTCCCTTGCAATAAATCTTACTTCCCATCGACCCACATTAACCTGCTCCTCATCCCTCACGAAATAAATTTTTCAAAAGTAGGGTCTAATTACTTTTGCTCGAAATTTGCCCAGAAAGTGGAGAAACATTTGAGGTCTGCCTTACCACCCATTAAAGCTTGACTTCACAAGAAGTATACTGGGGTATACCCTGCGTTAGTACCCCCTTGCCTAGGGATAAATCCAAGGATACCCTTCAGGATCTGGAGTAGAGAAGGAATGTAAAAACCGAGCAAGACCCACCCGTTCACCCCCGAAAAAAGAGCTTGTCCCCAGGGGCTGCAGAAAAATAAAATCCGCAAAGCTGGGGTATTTCCCGTCTCCTGCTATCCAAACGCCACTAACTCGTCCCAGGATCTCACATCCTCCCTCCCGCCCGCCCCTCCCCCTCTACCCCCCCCCCCCCCACCTCCTCTCCTTACCCACGCAGCTTCCAGGCCCAAAAATTAGGAAGAACGACCGGGATACCAAAAACGCCTCCGACTTAGGGGGTCTCAATTCCACAGGCACCGAAGAATAAACTAGACGAGGCCAACTAAGCTTCACCGCTTAGGGGAGGTTGGAGGAAGCGCCCAACACGCCAGGCCGCGCCCCCCCACCCCCACCGCCACCCCCACCCCCACCCCCACCCCGGGCTGGAGCCTACCGCCGAAACTCCGAAAGCCTTCTCACCGAAAGAGAAAACGATGTCTCTTTCCGCTAAGCAACACAGAGGCCTAACCCACCAAGCCAAAGCTTTCCCAAACACCCTACTCAAAAGGCGCATAGACCCAGACCGTTAGGACCCGTGAGACGGGGCTGTATTTTACCTCATGGGCTCAGCAGTCATGTTTTCGCTTCAACGCCGTGTAGCTTCAGCGACCGTAGGGCGCCGCTTTGCGCTCTCCGGCACGGGGTTACGACAGAAATGCAATGGACTCTTAGTCGTCACTATAGCTGGTGCAGGATCCTCCCCACAGCTCAAAGGCCGCTACCACTGCCCCCGCCGCAGGAGCCGCGGAAACAAAGCGACGCCGCCGCCGCCGCCATTTTGTTGCGCCGAGGCTCAGGCAGAAGAATTGGCGCGTCCTCCCTCTTCCTCTTTCCGTTACCGATTGGCTACCTCCTCCGCAGCTCAGACTCTTATTGGTTACTGAAATTCACCTTCTTTGGGGGCCTGTTGCTAAGGCGGTCTACGTCATTTGATCCCCTCCACCTTTTCATAGGGGCTCCAATTCAGTCCCAATGACCTGAAAGTGCTAGTGACGTATTTTGACTTTATTCTGAAAATGCTTTTCGATCCATCCTCTTTTCCTTGACATATTGACAAAACAATAACAGCAATTTACATTTATTGAGTGTTTACTATGTACCCGGCACTATACTAATCCTTTATCCGGATTATCTCATGTAATCCCTATTCTCTTTGAGGCAGACGGACGCTTGTTAACTACATTTTCCAGATGAGGAAACCAAAACACAAAGTCTCGTAGTAGTGGAGCCAAGATTCAGACCAGACACCACACTCTTAAACACTAATCTATAGGACCATCCTGTATGTCTTCTTTCCCGTATTCCAGGTTACGATCAAGTTCTTTACTTTTCTAGATGTTTTATATAGACTGTTCAGCATGCCAGCATGCTTACAAATATATATATAAGACCAACTTGAAATCTTCATGTAATTCTTTCAATACTGAATAAACTCTAAACTGCCACCTGAAACACACACACACACACACACACACACAGGATGTGATGTGAAGTTTAGCTCACAAACCAACCAATCAAGGTCTATTTCCTTCTCATTACAGAGGTTCGGCTGGATGATCTCTAAAAGCCTTTCCAGCTTTTATGTTCTCTAATTGTCCACTGGTAATCTCTGCAAGTCACAAATTAGATCTCTAAAGTCAAATAGTTTCTAATTTCCAAATTTATTCTGACATACATGTTTTAGTTCATTTTATTTGCTTTTCCTGAAATAATTACTCCTGTTGTATTTAGGTGCTGCTTTCTACTGGAATTTCAAACGGTGAGCCTTTGTTGAATGGAACACTTTGATAATCTGATAAACACAGGCAAATTTTTTTTAAGATTTTTATTTATTTATTTGATAGAGAGAGACACAGCGAGAGAGGGAACACAAGCAGGGGGAGTGGGAGAGGGAGAAGCAGGCTTCCCGCGGAGCAGGGAGCCCGATGCGGGACTCGATCCCAGGATCCGGGGATCAAGACCTGAGCCGAAGGCAGACGCTTAACGACTGAGCCACCCAGGTGCCCCGACACAGGCAAATTTTTAATCAGGAGTAGTTTGGGGCGCCTGGGTGACTCAGTCAGAAGAGTATGCTGCTCTTGATCTCCGGGTCGTGAGTTTGAGCCCAAAGTTGGATGTAGAGATTACTTAAATTAAAAAAAAAATTTTTTTTTTAAGATTTTATTTATTTATTTGACAGAGAGAGATAGCGAGAGCAGGAACACAAGCAGGGGGAGTGGGAGAGGGAGAAGCAGGCCTCCCGCCAAGCAGGGAGCCCGATGCGGGGCTCGACCCCAGGATCCTGGGATCACGACCCAAGCCGAAGGCAGACGCCCACCGACTGAGCCAGCCAGGCGCCCCCCCAAAAAAAAAATTTTTAAAGAAAGAAGTTTATACACATTTCAAGTCATCTTTCAAATATTCAAATACTATTGGCAAGTGTAGAAACCACCTTCTATATCTGGTATACTGATTTTCTTCTTGTCTTCCATATGTTAAATATCACTTAAACATACAATTTAAAGAAGCTATATTTTCCTCCTTGGTAAATGCAGTTAATTTGAAAGGAGATACACTCCATTACAAGACAGCACACAACTTTTAAACTAGCTCTTGGTGACAAGACTTCTTAACACTAAGCAGCTGTAACGTGACAAATTCCACAGAGAAATATCTTAATAAAATTATAATCACAGAATTTCTAAAATACACAACTCACTCTATTCATGAATCATAAGAGCATTCCTTTGCTGTTAAAAGATGACTAACAAAGTTTTACTGATATATTATAGTTGTATCACTGTCAGTAGCTGATTTTCAATGAGTTTCCTTCAGCCGTATTTTAGAAGAAATTCAGTGGTACACATCTCTCACATTTTTCGTCACATTGCCACAGAAATAAACATAGAACCCTTTCTTGGACTCAACCACAAATGTGTAATTTGTGAATTTGCTTGGAAGAAAGACAAGGTAGATTACCTTTAAGAGAGCAAGTTGGATGAGAGAACAGGCGCCCCATATTAGTTAAATTTTTAAATGCATATTCCTGTAATCCAGGAATTTAACTTGTAGGAACTTATCCACAGTTATATCCTATGTGGGAAAAATGAGATATCCACAAGACTACAGTTAAATGAATTATGTTATCCATACAACAGAATACCATATAGCTCCTTAAAATAAAAACATTTTCAAAAATCAGCTGTTTCTAAAAATGACTAATCTAAAAAGTAAAGTAAGATAATCCTGTTCACTCAAGGCGCCTGGGTGGCTCAGTCATTAAGCATCTGCCTTCGGCTCCGGTCATGATCCCAGCGTCCTGGGATTGAGCCCCGCGTCGGGCCCCCTGCTTGGCAGGAGGCCTGCTTCTCCCTCTCCCACTCCCCCTGCTTGTGTTCCCTCTCTTGCTGTTATCTCTCTCTGTCAAATAAATAAATAAAAAATCTTTTAAAAAATCCCATTTACTATAGCATCAAAAAGGATAAAATACTTAGAAATAAACTTAACCAAGTAGGTGAAAGACTTGTTCTCTGAAATCTACAAAATACTGCTAACAGAAATCAAAGAAAATACAAATGAGTGGAAAGACATCTCATTCCCATGTATTGCTGGAAAACTTAATGTTAAAATGTTTCTACTAGCCAAAAGGACCTACAGATTCAATAAAACCCCTATCAAAATCCCAATGGTACTTTCTGAAGAATTAGACAAAAAAAATCCTAAAATTCACATGGAAGTTCAAGGGACCATGAATAACCAGCACAATCTTGAAAAAGGGGAACAAAGTTGGGGAACACATATTTCCTGATTTCAAAACATACTATAAAGCAACAGTAATCAAGACAGTGTGCTATTGTAAAGATACATGTATATTCCAATATAACAGGAAAAAAGAGCCCAGAAATAAACCCTTGCAGATAAGGCCAAATGATTTTCGACAAGGTTGCCAAGACAACACAATGAGGAAAGGACAGTCTTTTCAACAAATGGTGCTGGGAAAATTGGATATCCACTTTCAAAAGAGTTAAGTTGGACCCTTAACTCACAGCATGAACAAAAATTACCTAAAATATATTAAAGAGCTAAACCTATAAAATTCCTAGAAGAAAACATAAAGGAAACACTTCAGGACATTGGATTTGGCAATAATTTCTTGGATGAGACACCAAAAGCATAGGCAACAAAAGTAAAACAGACAAATGAGACTATATCAAATTTAAAAATTTCTGCACTTCAAAGGAGACTATAAACAGAGTGAAAAGGCAGCCTATGGAATGGAAGAAAATATTTGCAAATTATATATCTGAATAAGGAGCTAATATCAGAAAATGTAAGGAACATCTATAACTCAACAACAACAAACAAATACCTTCATTAAAAAACGGGCAAATGCTGGAGTGGGGGGTGGGGTGGGAGGGATGGGGTGACTGGGTGATAGACACTGGAGAGGGTATGTGCTCTGGTAAGCGCTGTGAATTGTGCAAGACTGTTGAATCTCAGATCAGTACCTCTGAAACAAATAATGCAAAATATGTTAAGGAAAAAAAAAAAGAAGAAGATAGCAGGAGGGGAAGAATGAAGGGGGGGAATCGGAGGGGAAGACGAACCATGAGAGACAATGGACTCTGAAAAACAAACTGAGGGTTCTAGAGGGGAGGGGGTTGGGAGGATGGGTTAGCCTGGTGATGGGTATTGAGGAGGGCACGTTCTGCATGGAGCACTGGGTGTTATGCACAAACAATGAATCATGGAACACTACATCTAAAACTAATGATGTAATGTATGGGGATTAACATAACAATAAAAAATTTAAAAAAAAACGGGCAAAGTCAGTGACCACTCACAATGTGAATGATACAAATCATTAAAATATTACCTTCAGTTACAGAAATACAGCATTTACATTGAATATTTTTTAAAATCCCATTTTATCTTTTTAAAGATTTTTTTATTTATGAGAAAGAGAGGCATGTGTGATGGGGGGAGGGCCAGAGGCAGAGAATCTCAAACAGACTCCCAGCTGAGCGCAGAGCCCCCCCAATGCAGGGCTCAACCCCACGACCCATGAGATCATAACCTGAGCCAAAAACAAGAGTTGGACGATTAACCGACTGAGTCACCCAGGCACCCCCTAAAATTCCATTTTATTTTATTTTTTAAAGATTTTATTTATTTATTCGTAAGAGACAGAGAGAGAGAGGCAGAGGGAGAAGCAGGCTCCCCGCTGAGGAGGGAATCCGACGCAGGACTCGATCCCGGAACCCTGGGATCATGACCTGAGCCGAAGGCAGACACTTAACCATCTGAGCCACCCAGGCGCCCTTAAAATTCCATTTTAAAGAAAAGGTGTTAGTAGGGCAAAAAGCCCTGGATGATACATCCAAAGACATGAAGATTAATTATCTTCAGGTGATATGTCTGAGTGATTTTTTTTTTCCCTGTTTTCTATTTTTCCATTTTCTCTGAATTTCCCACAATAAGAATATATTATAAAGTTGATGGGAGAAAGTTAAATAATTTTATTTGTTGTAAGCAACAAAAGAACTATCCATTTCTGCTAGCAAATATGAATTCAAGTAGCAATTATGCCAACATAAACCTTAGCTCAATATTATTTTATTTTTTAAAAGATTTTATTTATTTATTTGAGAGAGAGAGAGAGAGAGAGAGAGAGAGGGAGAGAGAGAGCACAAGCAGGGGGTTGGGGAGAGGGAGAAGCAGGCTCCCCACTGAGCAGGGAGCCAGATGCGGGTCTCGATTCCAGGACCCTGGGATCATGACCTGAACCGAAGGCAGACATTTAACTGACTGACCCACCCATCTATCAAAAACCCGGAAGGTTTTTGATTACTGACTCAATCTTACTTTTTATAGGTATGTTCAGATTTTCTTTTTTTTAAGATTTATTTATTTGAGGGAGAGAAAGAGACACACACGCAGAGAGGGGAGGGGCAGAGGGAGAGAGAGTCTTAAGCAGACTCCATAGGTGGAGCCCAATGTGAGGCTTGATCTCAGGACCCTGAGATCACGACCTGTCTTGGTGGTGCAGTCTGTTAAACATCCAAGAGTTAGGGTTAGAGTTGGATGCTTAACAGACTGCACCACCAAGACACTCCTAGATTTTCTATTTCTTTTCAAGGCTGCTTTGGTAGTGTGTCTGTTTTCAGAAGTTTGTCCATTTCATTTAGATTATGTAGTTACTTGGCGTACGATTATTCATAATATCCCATTATAATCCTTTTTACTTCTGTGATGTTAGTAGTAGTATCCTCAGTTTTATTTCTGATTTTAGCAATTTAAGTCTTCTCTCATTTTCTTAGTGTAACTAAACATTCGTCAATTATGTTGATCTTTTCAAAAAACCAACATTTGAGTTTGTTAATTTTCTCTATTGTTTTTGAATTCTTTTTTTTTCCTATTCTCGATTTTGTGTGTCTTCATTCTAATCTAATCTTTAGTATTCCTTCTGCTAGATTTCCGCGTAACTACTTCTATATATTTTCTATATTTAGGTTATTATATTATATAATATATATAATATATTATATTATATCTATAATTTCTTATTCTCTAGTTACTTAAGTTATAAAATTAGGTTATTGATTTGAGCTCTTCTTTTTAATTTAGAAATTTACAGATATAACTTTCCCTCTGAGCAATAATTTCAGTACATCCCATGTTTTTGTACTTTATGTTCTTGTTTTCATTCATCTCAAATTATTTTCTAACTTCCCTTGTGATTTCTTCTTTGACCCATAATTGTTTAATTAGAGTATGCTGTTTAATTTCCACATACTTATGAATTTTCCAAATGTCCTTCTTTTATTGATTTCTTGTTTTGTCCCATTGTAGTCAGAGAAGATATTGTTGGGTGGAGTGTTCTGTATAAGTCTGTCATTGTAGTTGGTTTATAGTGTTGTTCAAGCCCTCTATTTCCTTAGAGATCTTCCTTCTTGTTTTATTAATTATTGAAAGTGGAATACTGAAGTTTCCAACTATTATTGTGGAACTGTCTGTTTCTTCCTTCAATTCTATCAATATATGTTTATAATTATTACATTCTTTTAAGGAATTGATACTTTATCAGTACATAATGTCTTTTTTGTCACTTACAACAATTTTTGACCTAAAGTCAAATATTAGGACAGCTACCCCAGCTCTCTTTGGTTACTATTTGCATGGAATAAGGTTTTCTATCTGTTCTTTTATTCTTGACCTATTTGTCTCTTTGAATTTACAGTGTGTCTCTTGTAGACAGCCTATAGTTGGATTGTGAGCTTTTTTAAACCCATTTTGCTATTCTCTGCCTTCTAAGTGGAGAAATTAATACCTTTATATTTAAATAATTAGTGATAAGGAAGAGCTTACTTCTGCTATTTTGCTATTTATTTTCTATATGTCATATATACTTTCTTCTTCATTTCCTCTATTACTACTCACTTTTGTGTTTAATTGATTTTTTTTGGACTGTATCATTTTGATTCCCTTCTCATTTCCTTTTCTGTATATTTTCACATCATTTTCTTGGTGGCTATCCTGAGAACTACAATAAATATCCTAACCTTGCAACAGTGTAGTGTGAGTTAATGCCAACTTAACTTCAATAGTATATAAAACAGTGACTCTATACAGCTCCATCTTTCCCCTTTTATGTTGTTATCATCGAATATATCTTTATGCATTGTGTGCTTTTAACATACATTTATAATACATTTATAATTATTGCTTTATGTATATTATTTTAAATCATATGGGAAAATAAAAAGGAGATGTGAACCAAAAATGCAATAATACTGGCTTTTATATTTCCCCATGTAGTTACATTTATTAGTGATCTTTATTTCTTCATATGGTTTTGAGTACTGTATAGTGTACTTTAATTTCAACCTAAAGAACTTCCTTTAGTATTTCTTGTTGGGCAGAGCTACTAGAAACAAATGCTCTCTACTTTTGTTTATCTGGGAATGTCTTAATTTTTCCCTCATTTTTGAAAGATTGTTTTGCCAGATCTAAAATTCTTGGTTCAGGGGCCCCTGGGTGGCTCAGTTGGTTAAAGCAACTGCGTTTGGCTCAGGTCATGTTCCCAGGGTCCTGGGCTGGAGCCCCGTATTGGGCTCCCTGCTCAATGGAGAGCCTGCTTCTCCCTCTCCCTCTGCCGGCAGCTCCCCCTGCTTGTGCTCTCTCTCTCCGTGTCAAATAAATAAAATATTAAAAATAAAATAAAATTCTTGGTTCATATAATTTTTTCATTCAGTACTTTATATATGTCATCCCACTACTTTTTGACCTCCTTGGTTTCTAATGAGAAATTGCCTGTTGATCTTATTGAGGATCTCTTACAAGTGACAAATCGGTTTTCTCTTGGCACTTTGAAGATACTCTGTCTGTCTGCCTGCCTCTCTTGGTATGGATCTCTTTGTGTTATTTTATTATTGTGTTATTTTATTATTTATTTTTTATTTTATTTATGTGTGTTTATTTTATTATTGTCTTATTTGGAGTTTGGTGAGCTTGTTAGAGCTGCAAGCTTTACTGGGAGTTTGGTGAGCTTATGTAGATTCATGTCTTCCATCAAATTTGGTACATTTTCAGCCATTATTTCTGCATATATTCTTTCTGCCTTTTCTCTCTGTCCTCGTCTTCTGGGACTCTTATTATGTGTATATTGGTGTGCTTGATGCTGTCACCCATGTCTCTTAGATTCTGTTAATTTTCTTTATTCTTTTTTTCTCTGTGCTTCTCCAACTGGATAACTGTAATTGGCTTATCTTCCTGATTACTATTTCTTTCTTCTGCCTGCTCAAATGTGTTTTTGAAGTAGTAAATTTTTTTCATTACTGTATCTTTCAGCTCAAGTATTTCTATTTGGTTCCTTTTTGTGATATCTGTTTCTTTATTTTTTCCCCCAAGACTAATGTTTTATTTTACCAGCTTTACTGAGATCTAATTGGCATATAACATTGTATACGTGTAAAACATACAATACGATGATCTGATACACATTGTGAAATATTTACCACAATTAGGTTAGTTAACACATCATCCTTTACTCACGTAATAACTATTTTGTTGTTGTTATGATCTATCTCTTTATTGATATTCTCTGTTTGGTGAGACATTGCTCACCTGATTTTCTTTAGTTCTTTGAACATGGTTTCCTTTAGCTCTCTGAACATAATTTAAATAGGTGATTTAAAGTCTTTTTCTAGTAAGTAAAATATATAGGCTTCCTGAGGTATAATTTCTGTTAATTTATTTTTTCCCTGTGAATGGGCCATATTTTTTTTATTTCTTTATATGTCTCATAATTTTTTTTTTCCTGAAAACAACATTTTGATTATCATAATGTGGTAACTTTGGAAACCAGATTCTCTTCCTTTCCCGGGGATTGTTGTTGCTCATTGTAGGTTGTAGTTTTTGCTTAGTGAGCCTTCTAAACTAATTTTGTATAAGTAGTATGTGCGACCCAATTGTGCCACTGGAGCATGCTTAGCCAGTCTGTTTACAACTCTGCCTTAGCCTTCAATTCCTGCTCATACTGAGCATAAAGATCAGCCAAGGGTGAAAGCTGAGAGAATTCTTAAGTCTTTTCTGAGTATGTATCTTGTTTGGGGTATATAAAACTTTTTTCTTTCTCAAAGTAAGTGTCTTCTCAGCTTTTCTTCCTAGATTTTTGGTGGATCTATTGTTTGTCACAACTGCAACGTTTTGCCCCAGGCAGCAGTTGCTTGCTCATTTGTCTTTCAATATTTTCAAGGAACACCCTGTTCCTAGTTCTTTTTCTGCTCTGAGAGACTTCTGAATGAGGCGAAACTAAGGAAAGCCCCTTGTGCCATTCCTTCTGGGAACCCACAGACAGGTCAAAATAGATAAACACAATGTTTTGGGAACAAAGTCTGCTCTGCTCTCTCTGGGCCCAGCTACCTACACTGAGAACACAGACGGCTGAGTTCAAGACTCTGCCACACCGAAGTGGGAAAATAGGGCAGGGCTAAAACAGCATGAAGCTCTCCTACCATGCCTAGGTTGCCTTTTCCTGATTCAGCATTCACTTGGTTGCTTTCAACCTTTGACTATTTTCCAGAGTTTGGGAAACGTTGATACTGACAGTTTTTGCTCATTTTTTCAGTGTTTCTATGGAGGGATGGGTCCTCCAAGGTGTTTGCCATTTTCTGTTTTGGTTATTTTTGGCCCTTCACAATTCCATATAAAATTTAAAATCAGCATTTCAATCTTCACACCCTAAAAAAATCTGCAGAAATTTTTATTGGAATTGATATGAAAATTGGGGGCTTTATAATATTGAATTCTGACATCTATGAAGAGGGCATATCCTTTATTTGGGTGTTAATTTCTTGAAATAATGTTTTTACTTTTCAGTACATGTCTTGCACATCTTTTATTACATTATTCCCTTTTTTCATGTCGTAATTTTATTTTACTTTTTAATTAAATTAATTAATTAATTAAATTTAATTAATATACAGTGCAATACTGGATTATGGAGTAGAATTCAGTGCAGGGGCACCTGGGTGGCTCAGTTGGTTAAGTGTCAGACTCTTGATTTTGGCTCAGGTCATGATCTCAGTGTCTCCAGAGTGGCTGCACCAGCTTGCATTCCCACCAATAGTGTAAGAGAGTTCCCATTTCTCCACATCTTCACCAACATGTGTTGTTTCTTGTGTTGTTAATGTTAGCTATTCTGATGGGTGTGAGGTGGTATCTCACTGTGGTTCCGATTTGGATTTCCCTGATGCCGAGTGATATTGAGCATTTTTTCATGTGTCTGTTGGCCATTTGTATGTCTTCTTTGGGAAAATGTCTATTCATGTCTTCTGCCCATTTTTTGACTTGATTATTTATTTTTTGGGCATTGAGTTTCACATGTCCCTTATAGATCTTGGATACTAACCCTTTATCATATATGTCATTTGAAAATATCGTCTCCCATTCTGTAGGCTGCCTTTTAGTTTTGTTGATTTGTGCAGAAGCTTTTGTCTTAATGTATTCCCACTAGTTCATGTTTGCTTTCATTTCCCTTGCCTCCAGAGACATGTCTAGTAAGAAGTTGTTACAGCCGAGGTCAAAGAGGTTTCTGCCTGTGTTCTCCACTAGGATTTTGATGGTTTCCTGTCTCACATTTAGGTCTTTCATCCATTTTGAATTTATTTTTGTGTATGGTGTAAGAAAGTGGTCCAGTTTCATTCTTCTGCATGTGGCTGTCCAGTATTCCCTACACAATTTGAAGAGACTGTCTTTTTTTACCATTGGATATTCTTTCCTGCTTTGTCAAAGATTAGTTGACCATATAAGTTGTGGGTCCATTTCCGGGCACTCTATTCTGTTCCATTGATCTATGTGTCTGTTTTTGTGACAGTAGGATACTGTCATGATGACTACAGCTTTGTCATGTAGCTTGAAATATGGAATCATGATGCTTCCAGTTTTGTTTTTCTTTTTCAGAATTGCTTTGGTTATTTGGGGTCTTTTGTGGTCCCATACAAATTTGAGGATAGTGTGTTGTAGCTCTGTGCAGGTGGTATTTTGGTAGAGATTGCATTAAATGTGTAGATTGCTTTGGTTAGTACATTTTGACAGTGTTCTTCCAACCTGTGAGCATGGAATATTTTTCCATTTCTTTGTGTTCTCTTCAATTTCTTTCATGAGTGTTCTATAGTTTTCAGAGGACAGATCTTTTACCTCTTTGGTTAGGTTTATTCCTAGGTATCTCATTATTTTTGGTGCAATTGTAAATGGGAACAGTTCCTTGATTTCTTTTTCTGCTCCTTCATTATTGGTGTATAGAAATGCAACAGATTTCTACACATTGATTTTATATCCTCCAACTTTCCTGAATTCATATGTTACTTCTAGCAATTTTTTGGTGGAGTCTTTCTAGTTTTATACATAGAATATCATGTCATCTGCAAAAAGTGAAAGTTTGGCTCCTTCCTTGCCAATTTGGATGCATTTTCTTTCTTTTTGTTGTCTGATTACTGAGGAAAGGACTTCCAGTACTATGTTAAATAGTAATGGTGAGAGTGGACATCCTTGTCTTGTTCCTGACCATAGGGGAAAGGCTCTCAGTTTTTTACCACTGAAGATAATATTAGCTGTGTGTCTTTCGTATATGGCCTTTATGATGTTGAGTTTTGTTCCATCTATCCTTACTTTGATGAGGGATTTTATCAAGAAAGGATGCTGTATTTTGTCAAATGATTTTTTTGCATTTATTGAGAGGATCATATGGTCCTTATGCTTTCATTTTTTAATGTGGTGTATCACCTTGATTGATTTGCAGATATTGAACTACCTCTACAGCCCAGGAACAAATCCCACTTGATTGTGGTGAATAATTTTTTAAATGTACCTTTGAATTTGATTTGCTAGTATTTTATTTTATTTTATTAAGATTTATTTATTTATTTTAGAGAGAGGGAGAGAGCGGGAGCAGGGGGCAGGGCATAGGGAGAAGGAGAAAGAGAAGCATACTCCCCACTGAGTGTGGAGCCCCACACGGGGCTCAGTCTCATGACCCTGAGATCATGACCCTGAGATCATTTTGGCTCATGACCTGAGCCAAAATCAAGAGTCAGATGCTCACCCAACTGAGCCACCCAGGTGCCTCTTGCTTTGATAGTATTTTATTGAGAATTTTTGCATCTGTGTTCATCAGGCATATTGGCCTCTAATTCTCCTTTTTGGTGGGGTCTTTGGTTTTGGAATCAAGGTAATGCTGGCTTCATAGAATGAGTTTTCAAGTTTTCCTTCCATTTCTATTTTTTGGAACAGTTTGAGAAGAATCAGTATTAACTCTTCTTTAAATGTCTGGTAGAATTCCACTGGGCCAACTGACCCAGGAACTTTGTTTGTTGGGAGTATTTTGATTACTGATTCAGTTTTTTGCTGGTCATAGGTCTGTTCAAATTTCTATGCCTTCCTGTTTCAGTTTTGGTAGTTTGTAAATTTCTAGGAATTTGTCTATTCCTTCTAGGTTGCCCGGTTTGTTGGCATATAACTTTCAAAATGTTCTGTTATAATTGTTTGTATTTCTTTGGTGTTGGTCGTGATCTCTCCTCAGAATTCGTGATTTTATCTAATTGGGTCCTGCCTTTTTTCTTTTTTATAAGTCTGGCTAGGGGTTTATCAATTTTATTAATTCCTTTGAAGAACTAGCTCTTATTTTTTAAGGATTTATTTATTTATTTATTTATTTGAGAGAGGGAGAACAGGGAGTGGGTGGTAGAGGATGAGGGAGAGGGAGAGAATTTCAGAGACACTCCCAGCTGAGTGCAGAACCCAACATGGAGCTCGATCTCACAACTCTAAGATCATGACCTGAGCCAAAATCAACAGCTGGTTGCTTAACCAACTGAGCCAGCCACCCAGGTGCCCCATGAACCAGCTCTTAGTTTTGTTAATCTGTTCTACCGGGGTTTTTTTGTTTGTTTCTATATCATTTACTTCTGCTCTAATCATTATTATTTCCCATCTTCTGCTGGCTTTAGGTTTTATTTGCTGTTTTTTTTCTAGCTCCTTTAGGTGTAAGGTTAGTTTGTGTATTTGAGATTTTCCTTACTTCTTGAGGTAGGCCTGTATTGCTATATACATCCCTCTTAGGACTGCCTTTGCTCCATCCCAAAGGTTTTGGACTGTCCTGTTTTCAATTTTATTTGCTTCCATGTATTTTTAAAAATTTCTTCCTTAGGGGTGCCTGGGTTGTTCAGTCAGTTAAGTGGCTGCCTTCGGCTCAGGTCATGATCCTGGAGTCCTGGGATCGAGCCCTGCATTGGGCTCCCTGCTCAGTGGGGAGTCTGCTTCCCCCTCTGCTCCTCACTCCGCTCTCATCCTCTCTCTCTCTCTCTCCCAAATAAATAAATAAAATCTTTTAAAAATTCTTCTTTAATATACTGATTAACCTGTTAATTTTTTAGTAGGATGTTATTTAACCTCCATGTATTTGAGGTCTTTCTAAATTTTTCTTGTGGTTGACTTCAAGGTTCATAGTGTTGTGGTCTGAAAACATGCATGGTATGATCTCAACCTTTTTGTACCAGTTGAGGCCTGATTTATAACCCAGTATGTGATCTATTCTTGAGAATGTGCCATGTGCACTTGAAAAGAATATGTATTCTGCTGCTTTAGGATGGAATGTTGTGAATATATCTGTTAAGTTCATCTGGTCCAGTGTGTCATTCAAAGGCATTGTTTCCTTGTTAATTTTCTGCTTAGATGATGTATCCATTGCTGTTAGTGGGATGTTAAAGTCCCCTACTATTATTGTATTATTATGCAAGAGTTTCTTTATGTTTGTTATTAATTGATTTATATATTAGGGGGCTCCCAAGTTGGGGCCATAAATATTTACAATTGTTATAGATCTTTTTTTTTTTTTTAAAGATTTTATTTACTCATCAGAGACAGAGAGGCAGAGGGAGAAGCAGGCTCCCCACTGAGCAGGGAGCCCGATGCGGGACTCAATCCCAGGACCCCGGGATCATGACCTGAGCCGAAGGCAGACGCTTAACCATCTGAGCCACCCAGGAGCCCCTGTTATAGATCTTCTTGATGGATAGACCCCTTCATTATGATATAATGCCCTTCTTTATCTCTTGTAACACTCTTTGTTTTAAAATCTAGTTATTCTGATATAAGTATGGCTACTCCGACTTTATTTTTACATCCATTAGCATGGATAGATGGTTCTCCATCCCCTCACTTTCCATCTGCAGGTGTCTTTAGTCTAAAGTGAGTCTCTTGTAAGCAACATATAGATGGGTTGTGGTTTTTTATCCATTCTGATACCCTATATCTTTTGATTGGAGCATTTAGTCCATTTACATTCAGAGTGATTATTGAAAGGTATGAATTTAATGCCATTGTGTTACCTGTAGAGTTGGTGTTTCTGGTGATGTTCTCTGTTCCTTTCTAGTCTTTGTTGCTTTTGGGGGTTTTTTCCTTCACTCATGGAGTCCCCAGGGTGCCTGGGTTGCACAGTTGGTTAAGTGTCCTACTCTTCATTTCAGCTCAGGTCATGATCTCAGGGTCATGAGATCGAGCCCTGTGTTGGGTTCTGTACTCAGTGGGGAGTCTGCTTGGGATTCTCTTTCTCCCTCTGCCCTTCCCCCCATTCTCTCTCTCTCCCTCAAATAAATAATATCAAAAAAAAAAAAAGAGTCCCCCCTGAAAATTTCTTCCAAGGATGATTTAGTGGTCGCAAACTCTAGTTTTTGTTTGTCTGGGCAACTCTTTATCTTTCCTTCTATCCTGAATGGCAGCCTTGCTGGATAATTAATTCTTGGCTGCATATTTTTCCCATTCAGCATGTTGAATATTTCCTGCCACTGCTCTCTGGGCTGCCATGTTTCTGTAGACACATCTGCTGCAAACCTGATCTGTCTTCCTTTGTAGGTTAAGGACTTTTTTTCCCTTGCTGCTTTCAGGATTCTTTTCTTGTCTGTGTATTTTGTGAATTTGACAATGATGCGCCTTGGCAATGGTTAGGTTTTGTTGAATGTAATGGGAATTCTCTGTGTTTCTTGGATTTTGATGTCTGTGTCCTTCCCCAGATTAGGGAAGTTTTCAGCTATAATTTAATCAAATAAACCTTCTACCCCTTTTTCTCTCTCTTCATCTTCTGTGACTCCTATGATAAAAATGCTATTCCATTTCAATAAGTCGCTAAGTTCCCTAAGTCTACCTTCGTGATCCATTACCTTTTCCCCTCTTCTTTTCAGCTTATTTTCCATAATTTTATCTTCTGTATCACTGATTCACTCCTCTGTTTTGTCCATCCTCATTTTTATGGTCTCCATTTGGGTTTGCGTCTTGGTTATAGCATTTTTAATTTTGGCTGGACTAGATTTTAGATCTTTTATCTCGGCAGTAAGGGATTCTCTAGTGTCTTTTATGCTTTTTCAACCCCAGATTGTATCCTTATAATCGTTGTTTTAAATTCTAGTTCAGACATTTTTCTTATATCTGTATTGGTTAAAGCCCTGTCCATGAGTTCTACTTCCTGTTCTTTCTGTTGGGGTGAATTTCTCCATCTCATCATTCTGTCTAGAAAACAAAAGAAGAAAGAAAAGAAAACAAAAAACAGCAGAAAAAAAAAAACAAACCACAACTAGATCCTGGGTGTGCTTTGGTCTGCTTGTTAAAAGAATGTAGATCCCAAAATAAAAAATAAAATAAAATAAAAATAAACAAAAATATATATAAATGCATATAAATAACTTAAAAATAATAAAAAATAAAAGGAATTGAAAAAATAAGAAAAGAAATGAAAACATAAGAGAAAAAGAAAGAATAAATGTAAAAAGGATGCTAGATCCCATTTCTTCTAGAGCTGAAGCTTTGCAGCACTCTATGACTTGGTGGGAGTGTTGTTTGCGCTGGTCTTCTGGCATAAGAGCCTGCTGTGCTGATTCTTAGACTTTTTTCAGTGGAAATGTGCCTCTAGGGCACAGGGGGGCGGGGCTTGTTGTAAGCGTCTCCAGCCTCCACCAGGTGGCGCTGTTCTGCTTCCCAAAGGGTTTCAGTGCTGATGGGAGGGATGAATATGCCACCACCCTGCTCTCTAGCCCCAGCACCGAAATTTCATGCCACCCCACTTTTCAGTGAGCCCGCACAGGAGAGCATTCAATCACCCTTCTCGTGTCCCTCGTTTCCATCTGAACCCTGCATTCACCCTTCCTGTGACCAAGGTTTTTTATCTCAGGCACACAACTGAGTTTCAAAACTCCAAACTTTGGGGACTCCCATGACATAGACCCACGCTTTTCCTCTGGTGGAGGGTCTTGCCGCCCTTTTGCTATTTTCCAGCCAATCCCAAGAAAGCAGTTGAACAACTACACAATGGTTCACAGTTTAGGGCAAAACAGAGCAGAAAACCAGTACCAAGACCTGGTGCTCTCAGCTGGCTTCCCCGCTCCTCTGCCTGGAAATAGTGCAGCACATTGGCGCCACTGTTCCTGCAACTCAGGGGATCCTCAGACCCTGCTGTCACGCCTGGGATTCTGCCCCGCTTTGCCACCTGAGCACATTTAAGCCAGGCATGTTCCCGATGGCAACAGACTTCTTTTTTTTTTTTTCTAAGATTTTATTTATTTATTTGACAGAGACACAGCGAGAGAGGGAACACAAGCAGGGGGAGTGAGAGAGGGAGAAGCAGGCCTCCTGCTGAGCAGGGAGCCCGATGTGGGGCTCGATCCCAGGACCCTGGGATCATGACCTGAGCTGAAGGCAGACGCTTAACCATCTGAGCCACCCAGGTGCCCCTGGCAACAGACTTCTAATTCAGATTTGGTGCTCTTCTGCTTATAATACCTTGCAGTGGCCTCCATAAGCAGGCTCTCTCCCCGCCACCATACCCACAACTCTATCTCCCCCAGGTCAATTCTCTGCACCTCCTACCTTCCAAAAGGTGGTCGCTTTTGTACCTGTTGATTTGCAGTTTTTGTTCTCTCAGACCTCTGATTGATTTCTTGGGTGTTCAGAATGATTTGATAACTATCTAGCTGTGTTCGAGGGATGAGACAAGCTTAGGGTCCTCCTCCTCCTCCACGATCTTAACTCCTCTGGCCATTTATTCCTAATATCTTAATCTGAATTAATATTTGACAGAACTAGCTAGCTAATCACTATTAAGGAATTCTATCTTCCTTTCTTCTGCTGAGCTGTTGGGCCTTGAACCTATTGTGTATGATACTATAGCAAAATGGTAATACCGATACTTTTGTATGTTTTTTATATTACCAAGACATTGGTATTTTATAAAAATCTGAGATAAAACAGTCACAGTCATCTACATGTTGTCCTCAGATGTTACACCTGAAAATGGGCCAGAAAGAAAGATTAAGGGTTCTTTATACTTCTGGCTTGCATCTTTCCAAATAGCATGCTTAAGAAAGAAAAGCTCAGGGCGCCTGGGTGGTGCAGTCGGTTAAGGTTCTGACTCTTGTTTTGGGCTCAGGTTGTGATCTCAGGGTGGTGCTATCAAGCCCTGCATTGGGCTCCATGCTCAGCAGGGAGTCTGCTTAAGACTGTCTTCTCCCTCTCCTTCTGCCCATCCCCCCCCGCTCTCTCTAATAAATAAAATCTTTTTTTTTTAAAGAAAGAAAATCTTGATTAAAAGAAGTAAAGAGAGGTCAGCCTTATGCGAGTGAATTTGACATTTAAGAGGGCAAAAGGGGGAGGAAAGTGGAAATCTAACCATGGAGAAAGAGAAGTTGGGTTTTCAGGGGCCCTGGAATTGGTCCTAGAACCCTCCCTCCCTCTTTTTCCTTTTTGCCTCAGATTTCCCTACTATCCTCTCCGTTTCCCTAAAGTTTCTCCACCTCAGTTCTAAGAAGACTCCATGAGAATTAGAGGCCCAAACTGTAAGAGAAATACAAATGACTAATAGATATAAGAAAAGATGTTTGGAGTTACGAATAACTTGGGAATGGGTAATTAAAACGAGGTATGTTGAAAGAATTTTGAAACAAGAAAAGGGATAAGGGCGGTAAGAAGATCTTTAAAGTGTGCATTTTGTTCTTTAGAAGTTTTCAAGTACCATGTAACTCTGGGCATGACTCAAGATCTAAATGACTCTGACTTCAGATTTTAAGTACTGAAGTGATATGATACTATATTTGCAGGAATATTTTGGCATTTAGGTGGGGGCAGGGACCAAAACAAAAGAATATTTTGGCATTTTAGGACCTTAAAAATCTATCTTGTGGACTAATCATCTTTTAAAATTTCAATTTGTCTCAGAAACCTCTCCCTTTGCCTCCCATCCCAACCCCAAGAAAGTAATGAAACCTTTCTCTGTACCCATAACACATATTCTCCCACCAGCACATAGGACTGCATTTGTTTACATGTTTATTTCCATCACAAGATTGTAAACAACTCAAGAGCAAAGACCTTTTTTTCTTTATTCAATCTGAAAATTTACTGAGCATGTACTAGGCAGGCATTTTAGAAAATGAGCATACAAAGATGAGTAAGACAGTACTCCTGTTCTCAAAGAAATTACAGTTTAGGGGAGAAAACAGGTAATTACAAGATAGAGTAACAGAGATCAGCATGCACTATATAAAAGAGGAGGAGTATAGAACCCAAAGTGGGAGGTCAGGAAAACTTCCCCGAAATTATGTTTGATATGTGTTTGAGGGGGGAAAAAACATTTTATTAATTTTATTTGAAGGTCACAAAAAGAACTTCAGACCTGAAGTTCTCCAGCTACAACTGCTGGCCGCAGAGCCATGGCCAGGTGTCATAAACTGGAAGGCTCAAACCAAATGGATCATTTCTGAGTCTGGATATTCGGTGATGCCCACACAGCTCAATGAGTTTCTTCCAGCTGTAAGTCATTATTTACAAAGCACTTATTGGAATATACTAATCATCACTGCCTGTGCAGGCAAGGTTTATCTGAATGTCCTTAAATTGTCCCCCAAAAGAGCCTGAAGACCATGCTTCAACATTTTAACCATAAGTCAGACTTTATCCAACTATACTCGTATTTTCAGGACAATGATGAAATACAAAGTGGTGTCAGTGAGTAAATGCCAATATGGGGTTGGGGCCAAGGCACTAGTGTTTTAGTTTTGAAGTGTGGTAAAATATGCATACGATTTGCCATCTTTACCATTTTTTTTTTGTACAGTAAGCTCTAGGCCCAATGTGGGGCTTGAACTCAAGAGTTGCATGTTCTACTGACTGAGCCAGCCAGGTGCCCCTAAATTCTACTTTCACAGATTAAAGGGAGTTCACTGAAATTCCTCCCGTCTTCTGAAGCCTACATCAGCCATTCTAGGGAAATGCCTCTCTCATTAGGACCCTTTTCTCAGGATCTATATGTCAGGAAACAATCAAGGTAGACTACGATTTCCATGTCTCCAGGGAGTCATTTACATCTCTCACTGAAACCTAATCCAAAGGAAATTCGCAGCAAAACTGGAAAAGATTTTAAGGTCCTAAAATGCCAAAATATTCTTTCCTTGGAATAACCTCCAGTGAACTGCATCACCCATCTAAGGCAGATTTTCTTTAGCAGTTAAAATGCAGGGACTGATTAAATGGTATCTTAAGGTTCCTTTGGCTTTGATTTTCTACAATAGTAGCATACTGCTACATACAGTTGATTTCATTCTTGCTTATACTTGGGCATTTAAATCAAGATCTGATATTAACATTTTAGTTTCAAGTATATCCTTTCTAAAAAATATTTCAATGCATATTAAACAACTTGCAGTTATAATGGCCTCCACAAGCATTTCACAGCTTTTTCAGAAATCTGATTACAAAACCTCCTACATTTCAACTGATTTAATTCAATACCAAACCTGAATATCACAAATTATATGTATTCAAATTTAAATATATATTTAATACTTTGCACCTAAAACAGTGGTGCTAGAAGGAACACTGAAGTAATTTAGTCCAAATGCAATCACCTTAGAATAAAAAAATAGGTCCTGAGAGAACCTATTTCAAGTGACTTGCCTATGGTCACATAACTAGACAGAGAATAAGAACTAAAAGCTGTTTAAAAGCCGGATCTCTCTACTTCCTGTCCAGTGTTCCCATCCCATGTTTGCAAATGTACTATTGTCCAGTCTCATATAACTTGATAATCTGTCTGGGTAACTGTTTCAAATCAATTATTTAGTACAAAAAGCTAATTACCTAGTCACAATGTTCACCAACTGGGACGAAACTAGATCAACCACTGAAGACAGCCATTCATCTACTTATCTTGGCTGTTTTGACTAACATATTGGGCGACAACATTAATGAAAGATAACATATGGAATCCTGGAAGAATGTATCTCAATTTAGAAATACTTAAGGAAATTGGCCTATCAAATTTACTGTCATTAGGACAATAAGAAATTTAATTATATTCTCAAAATTAAATAACCTAGAGGCACCTGGATGGCTCAGTCTGTTAAGTGACTGACTCTTGATTTCAGCTCAGGTCATGATCTAAGGGTTGTGAGATAGAGCCCTGCATCAGGCTCCACACTTAGCAGGGAATCTGCTTGAGATTCTCTCCCTCTCCCTCTGCCCCTCCCCCTGCTCATGAGCATGCTCTCTCTCTCTCAAATAATCTTTTCTAAAAAATGAAATAACCTAATATTACAATCCTAATTTAGTGTTTTAAATTCACCCCTCTTCACATGTTAATAAAAAAACTTAAGAGTTTAGATTGTAAAAGTTTATTGATATGGTCAAAAAGCAAACAGCCAGACATTTGGTTATCTTTGCTACTACAATGTGTCATTTTGAATAGTATTTTTAAAATGCGTAACAAATATTTAAAACATTACTAGAAAAGTAAATTAAGAGTCTACTTAAGGCACTTCAGATGAAAGCGAATTTCAAAACTTCCACAAAAGTAACTCTAAGTTTAGTAAATCTGCTTTCTACAGATTTTAGCCAGAATGCAACTCTTCTCCTTGCACAAGAAGAATGTGCTCTTAAGGGAGACAAAACAAATACAAAAAAGTGTCATTCTTTCAATGCTCATGGCACATTATCTGGAGCTATACAGATTACATGGCAGTAGTATTACCCTGGTCAGTCTGTACAAATCAGGGCATCTTCATACAAATCTCGTAAGAATCACAGCATAAACTTATTTGGCCTGAGACAATTACAAGAACAGCAGATAAGGAATCCAGAATCACACAATTTATAGGGAAGTAATTAACAAAAAGTGGATCCACTAAAGAGTAAAAGGTCAACTATATGCCCTGACCTGCCAAATCTTGGAACAAAAACAAAAAATCCACATAAAACATTTCTTCTTAGGCAATTATATTCATCTCTTCTGCAAATCTCTAATATATAAGACTTCTAGACCACATGGGAAAGTTATTAGATGGTAAATAGTAGTAGGCAAAGTATTATTTTAATGTAATACTTCTAAGATTTCTTTAAAATTTTTTCACAGTCATTATTATCATATTTCCATAATAGTGAAATTTCAGGATACTTTTCATAACTATGGGGGAAGTTATGGCTAGATCTAATGATAACCATCAACTTTCATTCTTCACAAAAATTTGGTTAGCATATGTGGTTATTTCCACTGACAGAAAAAAAAGACAAAATTCAAATAAAACCTCTTCAAATGTTTAGTTTCTCCACTTAAAGTGAAAGAATGAAGGCTAAAATAATAGCAAAAACATAACTTTCAAGAAAACAATTTACTTTCTATTCATAAGCAACAACTCAATATATCAGGATATGCTTTTCCCAATCTAGGGGAGTCCTTTTCCTAAATACAAGGGTTAATGAAATATGTTGTAACTGTAATACAGAAATCGACTTAACTAGATGAACCTATTTTTTTCTGTGGGGTACAAATGAAATAAGTGACAATCTCTAATTTGTAGAAACAATTTAGACCATTTTTAAGTTACACTGATTTTAGCACTAAGCTACATTTTTATTAGAGAGGGACCTACCTTAAATAAATTAAGGAGACAGAATGAACTTGAAATCTTTCCAAACAAAAGTAGTTAACACCACACTCATGCAGAAATCATAATCCTGTATTCAGACTTTTTAATGTCTACAGTGACCAAGAAGCATAGCTAGCACTGTATTTCAGTAGGAAACATGAAAGGAGGGGGAGGACTGGCTAATCTTCTTTTCTAAAGGCTAGACGTGTCAGAAGATCACATAGTATATAACGATTTCTCTGACCAAAAGGAAAGATGTGCAAAGTATACACATCCATGCAAAGATGGAACAGCTAAGAATGCATTCCTGATGCATCTGTCTGTAATAGGCTTATGTAGGAACACCTGGTCAGGACTCTTTTTTCCCCTACCTTTGGATAAGATAATATAAAATCAGATGGCCAATAGTTAACTAAAGCAGTTCTGAACCTTGTTCTAATTAAAATGTAGTTATAAAATTTTTATAATGTACTTAATTCTACTAAATTAACTGTTACATACAGTTCATCGGGAAGGGAAGGTTAAGAGGAGAACTGTATCCAAATACTTCATGATTTCGACAAGAAATTGCTTGTTAAGGCACTACAAATCTTCTTTGGTTAAATGATTAACTATTTAAATCACTTGAAAAAAAGAGGTAATACAAAATACACAAATTTCATTCTTCTTTTCAAACACACACACTCTTCATTTTTCAATTTCCATTACTCCAGTGTCTACATATCTCTGGGATCCTTTTTAACTCATCAGAAAGCTGAAACAAAAATATTAAGAATCTATTAGTCTCTGAAAAAACAAGCCTTACTTCTTTTTTTTTTTTTAAAGATTTATTTATTTATTTATTTGAGAGAGAGAATGAGACAGAGAGAGAGAGCATGAGAGATGGGAGGATCAGAGGGAGAAGCAGACTCCCTGCTGAGCAGGGAGTCCGATGCGGGACTCGATCCCGGGACTCCAGGATCATGACCTGAGCCGAAGGCAGTCGCTTAACCAACTGAGCCACCCAGGCGCCCCAAAACAAGCCTTACTTCTAATAAATATCTTGACTTTAGACAAAAGACCATTTGGGTGGATGTATAATAAACTTTTAGTATTAATAACAAAAAGTGATAAACACCAAGATATTAAGATAGTCTTAGGAGAGAAGGAAATAGACATAAACTTGTTAAAAAATCTCATGAAGAGAGACACTGATTAATAATTGGATCAACCATGGTGATGAAATAAGCAATAGAAATCCCAGCAAGATTACCCTTGCATCCCAGTTAATATTCTATAAAGGAGAAATTATTTTAAAATATAAATACACAGAAGAATAAATCAAGAATCAAAGTTCTGGTAGGTTTTGTTCTTAATTTACATTTGCCAGCCCAAGTGTCCATCAACTGATGAATGGATAAAGAAGATGTGGCACGCATACACAATAGAATATTACTCAGCCATAAAAAAGAAGGAATTCTTGCCATTTGCAATGACATGGATGAGCCAGAGAGTATTCTGCTAAGTGAAATAAGTCAGTTGGAGAAAGACAAATACCATATGATTTCACTCATATGTGGAATTTAAGAAATAAAACAAGCAAAAGGAAAAAAAAGAGAGGCAAACCAAGAAAAAGACTTAACTATAGAGAACAAACTGAGGGTTACCAGAATGGAGGTGAGTGGGGGGATGGGTTAAATTGGTGACGGGAATTAAGGAGTGTACTTGTGATGAGCACCGGGTATTGTATGGAGGTGTTGAATCACTAAACTGTACACCTGAAACTAGTATTACACCGTATGTTGACTAAGTAGAATTTAAGTAAAAACCTAAAAAGAAATAAAATTAAGTAAGTTTGGAAGAAAAAAAATGCAAAAGAAGATTAATTTATGTTGTTCATTGATCAAAAGGCATCCAGGAATGTCACAATATAATGAATCAACCAGGGAGTTATTCAAAACTGTCTACTCAAGGGACGTCTGCATGGCTCATTTGGTTAAGCGTCCAATTTCGGCTCAGGTCATCATCTCAGGGTTGTGAGATCCAGCCCCGTGTCAGGCTCTGCACTGGGCATGGAGCCTGCTTGAGATTCTCTCTCTCCCTCTGCCCCTCCCGTTGTGTGCACGTTCTCTCTCTCTCTAAATAAGTAACTAAAATGTTTAAAAAAACTTATCTACTAAAAATGCATTAAAGGTAATATGAAGAATGAATTTGTCTCTCAAAAATATCACTTGATATACTTTATCTTTAGTTGTTCACAATCCTTTATACAACAAGACAATGTTGTATTAAAAGAACATGAATTATGGTACCTGGCACTCATATTATAAAACTAACTCACAACATCCCCCATTATGTAGGTACATTTCTCAAGGCTATTAACAGAATAAAATCAAGAATTTAGGACCAGGAGAGTAATTTCTTCCCTGAGCCTTAGAGATCTCTATGAACATTTCAAGACACTTAGATCTTCTTAAACACTCTTTCCTATACTCTCTATAAACTGGATTCTAATCAAATGTTCTGTTTATGCCATCTAAAGAGCCCTGAAAAGTAGAGGTGTGAGAAGTTTTAAAAAACATTAAAAAATAATTTGCTCAAGAGAAAGTAGAGTATGCAGACAAGGTATAAAATATTCTAATCATTAAGTGTTTTTTAGATTTCTAGATTAAATTAGGTGATGTCAGAATAACCCTCAAAGATGTTCGTGAGAAATCACATACTATTGTCCACTATATCATAATTATCTTAAGTTAACTTTTACATGCAACATACCTAAGTTAAAGTCTATGTCTGCTTTAGAAGCTAGAATAGTTTGGAGGTAAAGCAAAAAAAAAAATATTATAAAGCAACATCAACTCTAATCATTGTAAGTATAGGTAATCACTATATAATAGTGTAAAATAATCATACCTATATGGATATCCATGATATTTAGATCTGAAAATAGACAGCATCCAACTGAAGAATAATACAACAAGTCCAATACCAGCCACACACATTACTGCAGAAAAACAAAAGTGTAAAATGAGCATGTTAAGTATAATAAAGAACTAGGGCATAAATTTTAGTCACATTTCCAAGAGTGAAAAGCAAGGGACATAATTTAGTGGTAAACCTCAACTTTCCAAAAATTTTCATGCCCATTCTTAAATCTTTAGGATTCTGCCTTCCCAATTAATTTGACCCATTACAATATAATAGAGTAGTTCCATTTATACACTTGTGCAATTTAATTGTATGAAATAATAAATTCCTTTAAAGTCATCACAGTCAAGAATTTAGTGTTAGAGGGGTGCAAAGGTGGCTCAGCAGGTTAAGCATCTGACTCTTGATTTCAGCACAGGTCATGATCTCAGGATTGTGAGATCGAGCCTCGAGTCAGGCTCCATGCTCAGCAGAGCCTGCTTCTTTCCCTCTCCCTCTGCCCCTCCCTCCACTCATGTGAGCATGCTCATGCTAATAAATCTTTAAACAAAAAAAGAATTTAGTGTTAGAAAATTCTACTACTGACAAGAAAATCACTCAGTCACTTATTAAATTTCTTTTAAAGCCTTAAACGTGGCCTTATTGTATTGATATTGTTTTAAAGACATCTAACAACATCATTGTGACACCCTCACTTGAAAGTACTTTATTCATTTACAGGCAACTACACTGCCTATGTAAGGAACTCATTCAACATGGATTCCTCCTTTGAATAATGGGCGAAAATACCACGAATCCTAGTCCTAAATTCATAGCTCTCTCCATTAATCTCATATGCTCTGGTTTAGCATAGCAGTTAACAATCTTACCTCTGGATGCTGACCCCACAATGCTCAGCCATGATTCTCATAACTTGAGGCTCTTCAAGTCCTCAGACTAAGACTGGCTAAGAAGCATAGAGGTGGGGATGTGGGAAAGCATGTGTGCTATGGCAGTGGAAGTTCTAGGGAAACATACTTATTGGCCGACTAAAAACAACTTGTAGTCTTGTTATACTTAGGGAGCAATTCTTTTTCCTTCTTAAATTTTCACATAATATAATTAGGGGCTAAAATGTAAATGTTAAATATATCTTTTAATGAGTATTAACACATGACCATTGTAGAAGTCTTTCTTATCTAATTAAATACACACATACACACACCTGTGTGTGTATATATATAGTATCAGTGTATTTATGTTTGTATTCTACTTTTTTCACATAATATATCTAAAAGTCTTTAGGGCAGTTTCTGGTACATAATAAATGTTTAAGTATTTGTTATTATTATTTGTGATTATTTTAATATATGTCACCAAGATGTTTTATAATTTAAATTCATACTACCAGTGTAGTACCCAGAGGGCCTTTTCCCAATAATGAATACTGAAATAGGCAAGTTTTTAAAAGTCAGGTAATGAAAGGATGTATATTGACTGGATAAAAAAATTGATACATTAGCTCTATTTTTGCAATATGCAAAAATTCATTTCAATTCAGCAAAGTAAGAATCCCCAAATTTGAAATCCAATCTCATCATCTTTTTTCAAATGAAAAAGTAGACTATACTTAGCTATGTTAATTCGATGACATTTACGTTTTTAGCCATACAAGGAAAACTCTGACTTAAACGTATTTTATGTAAGTAAAATAAAATTACATTGTTAGCATTTACTTGCAACAAATACCAATGTGTGAATATTTTAATATATAAAAAGTCCATACAAACCAAGAGAAAAAGTACTAAGAATAATAGATAAATGGCAAAAGACAAAAAGACTTTTTATAGAAGGGAAAACACAAACAGCTGATAAACATTTAGAAAAATATTCAACTTCATTAATAACCAAAGAAGTACAAAATACTGTAACATTTGCCCCTTATCTGATTAGCAAGTACACAAACACACACACACACACACACTTTTAATGAGCTTAGCTAATGCTGACAAAGTTACTGTGAAACAAGCGTTTTTTTGTTTTTTTTTTTAAACAAGCATTCTTAAATACCACTAGTAGGAATCTAAACTATCATAATATCTGAGGAAACAATTTAGCATCATCAGTTTAAAACATCAAGGCGATTAAAAATACTAATACAGAGGACTATACAGTCATTCTACTTTTAGGAATCTACCTTAGGGAATTAATATGAAATGAGAATAAAGCTTAATATACTACAATAGTCACTAAGGAAATATTTATTATAATGGAAGTTAGAAAAAAACCTTAAATGTTTAACAGAATCAGAATGGTTAAATTACAGCATAGGGTACAAATTTAAAATTATGTGTAGGAAAATATTAGTGAATTATTTAACTCCAGTTAAAAGGGGGGGTACAAGATTCAAAATTTTATACAGAGTTTTAAATATGTTTTTACAAATGGAAGAAACTATATTAAAACATTAAAATTTTTAGCTTCTCAATGATGGAATAATGGGTAACTCTCCCCCCAAATGTTTCACACTCTGATTTCCTCCATTTTTTACAATAAGTATATGTTACTTTTAAAATAATAAAGTAGTAAAATAATATAACTAAGAGGGGGAAATGATTAAGAGGATATTTTTTTTCCTGTGTTAAACACAGAACTGTTATATAACATTGTATGTCAACTATAATTCAATAATAAAAAATAAAAATCAAATTAAAAAGGTAGTATTAAGGAGGGCACGTATTGCATGGAGCACTGGGTATTATGCACAAACAATGAATCATGGAACACTACATCAAAAACTAATGATGTACTGTATGGTGACTAACATAACAAAAATATATATATATATATATTCTAAAAAAAAAAAGGTAGAATTGTTACATTTTGGCATAATATATAACTTACTTTTTCGCTTTCCAATATCCATGTCAGATGTAGCAGCTTCACATAACAGCACCATCCCTAAGGTAACCCCACCATCTTAGAAAAATTGTTTAAGGAGAAATTCATACAGACACAAAAGACATACCACTTTAATATTCCTACTCTTTCATGAAGAAAATTACAATGAATATATAAATCTCCAACTTTCAATTTTAAAAAAACTGTTACTAAAGTAAGGAATCCTTATGAATGTATTAAACTAAACATCACTGGAGGGGCGCCTGGGTGGCTCAGTCAGTTAAGCGTTTGCCTTCGGCTCAGGCCATGATCCCAGGGTCCTGGGATTGAGCGCCGCATCGGGCTCCCTGCTCAGCGGGGAGCCTGCTTCTCCCCCTCCCTCTGTCTGCTGCTCTCCCTGCTTGTACTCTCTCTCTGTCAAACCTCTCTCTCTCTCTGTCAAATAAATAAATATTTTTTAAAAATAAATAAATAAAAATAAACGTCACTGGATTGTTCTCTTTAAAATAATTTTATGTTAGGTGAATTTCACTTTAATAAAAAAGATGGGTGATTAAAAATATAAAATAAAATAAAATAGGGAATCTTGTATCTATGCAGCATGACAATTATTTACTATGAAGGTATAATAAAAATATTAAAGTTGGAAAATTACTTCATCTGTACAAATGAAAATCAGTATCTTAAACAAATGTCCATCCCACTATAACTTACAGATGAAGTATGAGTTTTCCTGACATGTATTTTGAAATAACCTTCCTGGACATGCTTGCAACTATTGCTCCAACCTTGTATATATTTTGTTTTGTTTTGTTTTTTGGGGGCTTGAACTCACAACCCTGAGATCAAGACCTGAGCTGAGATCAAGAGTCGGACGCTTAACCGACTGAGCCACCCAGGTGCTCTGATATATTTTAAGACATTAAATAGCCTTTCTGCATATTTAACCACCCTCCAAAAATGAATACACTTGAACTGTGCACCATTTGAAGAGAACAGCAACTCATTTTTATTTGAAAAATAACTTCTCAAAAATTCTCCAGAATTTCAACAATCAACCTCTAAAGCGCAAATTACTACTCAACTACCTAACTTTGTCCTATTCTAATCAAAAAAGAGAATCCTATATGTCATCACCTCACTTTTATTCACCTTACTATGGAAACTACATAAATACAAAAATATACCTACTCATGCAAATAGGATACACGTAGCATGGTTGAATGCTAAAATAAGCAAAGTTGAATTTTAAAGCAAATACCGTATGTTCTAGTAGAAAAGAGGGGCGCCTGGGTGGCTCAGTCATTAAGCGTCTGCCTTCTGCTCAGGTCATGATCACAGGGTCCTGGGATCGAGCCCCACATCGGGCTCCCTGCTCGGCAGGAAGCCTGCTTCTCCTTCTCCCACTCCCCCTGCTTGTGTTCCCTCTCTCGCTATGTCTCTATCTGTCAAATAAATAAATAAAATCTTTAAAAAAAAAGAGAGATTTACCCTGCAGTTTGGTGAATATAAACAACAGTTAAAAATGCCCAAATCAATTATGCATACACACATGCACATTGTAGGCTACCACACGTGGGTAAGCAGAAAGGGAAAAACAGGTGTTCAGATAAGGCCTGAATTTATAATTGGCTCTATAGTTTGTCTATTCATCCCTTCACTACCATCTTGTACTGTTGTAAATAGCCTCTTTTTAGGGATGATGCCCATTCATCATGCTTTTAGTTGCTTAGACAGTTGTTTTCTCCAATGACAACTTTTTCTAACTGAGGTTCTTTATATCCAGATACATGTAAAGATTGATCATTTCTATAGGCTTTTGTTACAGGATACTTTTTAAAAAGATTTTATTTAGTTATTTGAGGGAGAGATAACGAGAGCATGAGCAGGGGTGGGAGAGAGGGAGAAGCAGGCTCCCTACTCAGCAGGGAGCCCAATGTGGGGCTTGATCAGAGGACCAGGAAATCATGACCTGAACTGAAGGCAGATGATTAACCGACTGAGCCACCCAAGTGTCCCACCAAATTATTTTTATATCCAAGTAAACATTCTTTGCAACATTCAACAATAGAAGAATAATTGAATTATGGTATACCCATTATATAAACATTAAGAATGATCACTATTTTTCCTTTTCCTTGCCCGTATTTTCTTATTTATCTGTAAATCTCATACAACTTTTGTAACTATAAAGGTCATACAACCATATAGAAAATGCTTATGTTAGGAAACCAAACTGCACACAATGTCTGTAACTACAAAAAAAGGAGCTTCCCCCAAAAAAGACACAACTAAGCAAAGAATGCAAGAGAATATGCAAAAATAAACCTAGATTTTAATATTAGGGTTTCAGAACATGGGTGAAAATTTTCTAATCTACTTATTTTTTTTTTTAAAGATTTTATTTATTTATTTGACAGAGAGAGACACAGTGAGAGAGGGAACACAAGCAAGGGAGGTGAGAGAGGGAGAAGCAGGCTTCCTGCGGAGCAGGGAGCCTGATGCGGGGCTCGATCCCAGGACCCCGGGATCACGACCTGAGCCGAAGGCAGACGCTTAACGACTGAGCCACCCAGGTGCCCCTAATCTACTTATTTTTTTAATTTAAATATATTTAAAGTATAATTCCATCTGTGTAAAGTTAAAAAATAAGTAAAACTAATCCATATTGTTAGGAGTCAGGAGAGTAGTTAATTTTGGGTAGGAAGGTAGCAATCAGGAGGGGGTGATGAGATTGGGGATGCTTTGGGATATGAGTGAAGTTTTATTTCATCAACTGGGTGGTTACACAGTTGTGTTCATTTTGTGAAAATTTATCAAACTGTACACTGCACTTATGAATTGTGAACATTTCTGCATGAATATAGTAATTCACATAAAAAGTTTAAAATACTATTTTAAAAGCTGCTTAGTGGACCAGGCAACTCATATAGTTTGCTTTATTAATCATGTATTAAATTATACAATATTAAAATAATGATAAATATGTGGATATTTTCTAAACTCATAACTACTAGTTAGTAGTAGTCTCATTCTATTAGTTCTTATTAACACGGTAACTTTTTTTTTTAACATGGTAACTTTTGAGTTTTGAGTTTTTAGGCTTTGTGACCACTAAAAAAAAAAAAGGATTTTTAGTCTTCCCTAAAGTTTCCTACCCCTAACAAAGTTAAATAGCTTTATTCATTGTCTCACACCTAGTGATACACAGCATTTAGGGCCTTTCTTATAACCTGTAAACCTTTGTTTATCCCAATACTATAAACTCCTTAGACAAATCATGCATTCACAGCAACTAGCAAAATAATTGCTCAGAAAGTATCACCCAAATCTTCCTAACCACTACCAAAAAAGCAAAAACAAAATAAGGGAAAAAATATCACCCTGAAAAAAATTCCCATTTTGTATCCGATTAACCAAATTTACAAGATATGCTTTATTTCCAAAAATAAACTACTGGGACTTCATCAAGAAAAAAAGCTTCTGCACAGTGAAAGAAACAATCAACAAAATTAAAAGGCAACCTACAGGGGTGGCTGGGTGGCTCAGTCAGTTAAGCATCCAACTCTTGATTTCTGCTCAGGTCATGATCTCAAAGTTGTGGGATCAAGCCCCACATCAGGCTCTGCACTCAGCAGGGAGTCTGCTTGTCTTCCTCTTTCTCTCTCTTTCTCTCTCCCTCTCTCCCCCTCCCTCCCCTTCACTCATACTCTCTCTCTAAAAATAAATAAATAACTCTTTTTAAAAAAAGGGCAACTTATGGAGTGGAGAAGATACTTGCAAATGACATATCTGATAAAGGGTTAGCATCCAAAATATATAATTAACTTATAAAACACAACACCCCCAAAAAAACAGTCCAGCTAAAAAATGGGCAGAAGACATGAACAGACATTTTTCCAAAGAAGACACAGATGGCCAGCAGACATATGAAAAGATGCTCAACATCACTCATCATCAGGGAAATGTACATTAAAACTACAACGAGCTATCACCTCACACCAGTCAGAATGGCTACCATTAACAACACAGGAAACAACAGATGTTGGCGAGGATGTGGAGTAAAGGGAACCCTCCTACACTGTTGGTGGGAATGCAAACTGGTGCAGCCACTCTGGAAAACAGTATGGAGGGTCCTCAAAAAGTTAAAAATAGAACTACCCTACAGTGCAGCAATTGCACTACTAGGTATTTACCCAAAGGATACAAAAATATTTATTCGAAAGGATACATGTACCCCGATGTTTATAGCAACAATAGCCAAATTACACAAAGAGCCCAAATGTCCACTGACTAATGAATGAATAAAGAAGTAGTAGTATATATACAATGGAATATTATTCAGCCATAAAAAAGAATGAAACCTTGCCATTTGCAATGATGTGGATGGAGCTAAAGACTATTATGCCAAGCAAAATAAGTCAGTCAGAGAAAGACAAATAACCATATGATTTCATTCATGTGCAGAATTTAAGAAACAAAAATGGCGGCGGAGGGGGGGGAAGAGAGGTAAACCAAGAAACAGACTCTTCACTATAGAGAACAAACTGATGGTTACCAGAGGGGAGGTGGGTAAGGGGATGGGTGAAATAGGTGATGGGATTAAGCAGGGTACTTGTGATAAGCACTGGGTGTTGTATTTAAGTGTTGAATCACTAAATTCTACACCTGAAACTAAATTTACATTGTATGTTAACTAACTGGAATCTAAATTAAAACTTGGAAAGAAAAAAAATGCTGTATTTCAATAGGCTTGCAATCTGCTCCAAATGTATGTGAAGCCTTAAGTAATGTTTAACCTTTAGGCAGAAGGAAAAAGTAAGAATATTCCCATTTCCTAAACATTTTACATAATTATATTCACAAAGTTAGGACAAAGCTTAAGGAGAGAAGAATTTTGGTAGTCCTCCAGTGTTAAGGAGACCATGATTAAGGTTCAGGTTCTACCAGAAAGAATGACAAGGTTCATACACCAGGCTCTCAGTTGAAAGCCATGGATGGAGAGGATGGAGAAAATGGGAGAAAAACAATCCTGAAGAGACAGTAGCCCAAACATTTTCTAAAATGAATTAAGGGTACTGACCCACAGATTTAGGAAGTCCTGCAATCCAGAAAACAGGAGCAATATAAATAAAAACATTAGGAGAAAAGTCTTAAAATCCATCAGAGAAAAAAACACACTGCCTTCAAAGAACAATAGTAAGAATTAAATCTGATTTTTCCCAGAAACTATGGAAGTAAAAGACAATGGGATAACATTTCCAAAGTGCTTAAAGAAATCTAGAAATCTATACCTGGTAAAATATCCTTAAAAAATGAAGGAGAAATAAAAGGATTTTTTTGGAAAAATTAGGAAAAAGCTAGAAAACTAACAAACCACAAATCACTTAATAACTGTATCTGCCCTTTTGCTACATTGTTCAATTTCAAAATACCACTAATTGAGACCATCTCCAGACACTGAAAAATTTCCTAGGCATAATAAATTTGTTAATACACCAAACCATAAATGAGCATTTTCAACTTAAATTTTGAAATAATTTGAAATAAGTAAGACAGAGAAAGACAAATTTGTATGATCTCTCTTACATGTGGAATCTAAAAATAAACAAATTTTATTTTACTTTTTTAAGATTTTTTTTTAAAGATTTATTTATTTATTTATTTATTTATTTATTTGACAGAGAGATAGAGAGAGAGCACAAGTAGGCAGAGAAGCAGGCAGATGGAGAGGGAGAAGCAGGCTCCCTGCAGAGCAGGGAGCCCGATGCGGAACTCGATCCCATGACCCTGGGATCATGACCTGAGCCGAAGGCAGCCGCTTAACCTACTGAGCCACCCAGGCGCCCCTTTTTTAAGATTTTATTTGTCAGAGAGAGAGAGAGAAAGCACAAGCAGAGGGAGCGGCAGGCAGAGGGAGAAGCAGACTTCCCACTGAGCAAGGAGCCCGATGCGGGACTCAATCCCAGGACCCTGAGATCATGACCTGAGCTGAAGGCAGATGCCCAACCGAGCCACCCAGGCGTCCCAAAATAAACAAATTTTATACACACACTCACACACAGGCTCATAGATACAGAGAACAGATTGGTGGTTGCTCTGCAGAGTAGGGCAGTAAGGGGTAGGAGAAGTGGGTGAACTTTTTTTAGTTTAAATTAACTGAATAAAAAATAAATTTTAGGATTTGAAAGAACATATGGTTGGATATTTTTCTTGCAGTCTTCTTTCTTATTGGGAATAGGTATTTATTATTAATTTTTTAGCTCACCATTCCATGGCTGAATAGATGAACTCTCCTGGCTCTGAGCTGGCTTTTAAGCAGTAAATCTGTTTTCCATATTATACATAAACACTGTTTTGAGAAAATATCATTTTCCCAAATGTCTTTCATTTAAACCAAAAGCTTAATTTTTTTTCAGCATGTTTCCCTTCAAGTATCTCTATTAAATCACTGACATAGTAAAATAAAATGGGGAAACATACACAAAGATTTACTAAGGATGATATTTCCAGGGGTTTTGATTTTTGTTTATATGTACTTGTATTTTCTAAATTTCCTTTAATTAACTTATATTGCTTTTATCATCAGAAAAAACATTTTAAGGGATTAAATTACTCATATTGATTGTAATCACCTTCAAATTTCTTAGCCAATTCTTACATAGTACAATCCATTTTCAATAGAGTTAAATGTTGAACTAGATGACCTCTAAATTACTTAGATGATGAGATGAGAAGGCAGGGCAAATGACTTTACCATCAAACCACTGGGCAGATTCTCTAACAGCCTGGGCTACAACTGATTCCAATATGTCAATGTCAGGACCCCTTGGCTGAGCAGCACAGCTCTAGAAACAGTACATTTGTTTACCTTGTTGATTTGTTCTACAGAGTCACTGCTTATATACTCGGGGTGGGGGATAAACTGTGTTCAGTAACTGAAATTTAGACCCTTACCTATCTGATGTCACTGTTAACTATCCTTGCAGCTTATATAGGCATCAATTTTCAGATGTGAGAAAGTAACAATCTGCCCTGCCATTCAAGAGAATGGGACAACATATAAAAAGCAGCTACAAAGTTCACAGGAAATAATATTTCTACCTAGGACATGCTGCAGCTGTAAAATGTCAAAATAACTCCTGTCTTGGCGCCTGGGTGGCTCAGATGGTCGGGCGTCTGCGTTCGGCTCAGGTTGTGATCCTGGGGTCCTGGGATCAAGCCTCATGTCAGACTCCTGGCTTGGTGGGGAGTCTGCTTCTCCCTCCGCCTGCCCACCACCCCCACACCACCCCCGTGCTCATGCTCTCTCTCTCTCAAATGAATAAATAAAATCTTTAACAACAACAACAAAAATAACCCCTGTCTTTGAGTAACTACTGTTTCCTTACTCAATGATCAGTAAGATGTCTAAAATTGTAGACTGATTCAAATTTTATCACTAAGAAGGAAACAATCCATTCTTGCCTGGAAGATCTAAGTCATTCAACATATAAGTACAATTTCTAAGTAGCCTCAATTTACAACTAAAGTACAGAGCTTCAAATAAAGAGTTTGTGAAGACAAAATCCCACATTTATCTGAATTCTGTAGAGTTTCCAGGAGACAGAACCCTGTGTCCACTTCACAGTCCAGACCTGATGCTGATCCCTTTTCACTTAGCCTGGTTTTGCTTTAAGTTTATCAAAACCTTGCTTCATGTACATTTCACCTAAGCTTCACCCTTCCTCCAAATTGTATAATAACTCTATCTTTCCTTAGGTAAGATGTCCCATGGTTCTTCTGGTGTGCAGTCTCCCTTGTAGCAATGATCAATAAACCTGTCTTTATTAGACTGCAGGTTTGTCTCTGGTGGTGTTTAGCTGATTGGACTAAGATAAATGACATAGAAATAGGATTCCAAAGATACTGAAACTTGCATTAATAAGAGAGCAGCCTCAAGCAAACACTGTAGAGAAAATACGAGAATGTGAGAAAATAGATAAATTAAAATGCAGCACCAAGGACTTATTATAAAAAGAGGATACTAAACAGAAGAACGATGTGTGTTTCAGCTACAAACTGGGCTTGGCTGCTTCCATGGATATAATTCTGGGGGGAGGAAAAAAGACAAAATTAAGTATTTAAATATACATTAACTTTTGGTATTCTAATCCTAAAATGGGCTATTTTTGAGCCCTATGAAATTATTAATTCACCTGATGTATATAAGCATTGGGTCTGTGGCATTCATCAATAAATAAACTGGACAAAAATAAACATTATTTCTGTGTTATTTATTATTCATTTGTCTTTTCATTGTACTTATACTATGTTCTCAACAACAGAATATATGAGAAACCTAATATTTCAGTGTACAAGACCATGAGGTACAATAATGTAAACTCCATGAAGACAAAGATTGTTTTTCTTGTTTATCACTGTATCTAATAATACTTAGCACAGTGGCTAGAAACAGGAGATGTGCAAGTACTTGAGCATTTCAACTCTATTTAGTTGAAAGCTGACTTTCATTTTTAGCCAGCTTAGTCAGAAGGACTCACCAAATGTGATAAGGATAAAGAACTTTCCACTTTTAAGAGCACGTTTCAGAAATTGAAGCTCATCATCCAAGACAGATTGAAAAGTCAAAACTAAACCTAGTTCCTTCACATCTTGGCAATGGTGTCACAAGATAATTATTATTAAGGTTAACTTTGGTATATAATGGAAAGAAATTCTGAACTTCCCTTACCACATGTCCTGTGTGCGGATTTTTATGAGCATATGGTGGTCCTCTTATATGGTTCCACATCTGACCAGATGTCATAGCAAGCACAAAACACTAGGAAACAAAAATTAAGGAAATACTCATATCATGGTGCAGCTGCTCCTATACTGATCAGATTAATAGGTTTATGAAAAGCATGTCTGCTCAAGTAATACATGAACAAATTTTTTTAGATGAATAATTTTTGAGTAAGGCTTGTATTTCATAAGAATCAATAATACTCCAAAAGGAAACCCCTATTTTAAAACTATAAATAAGCTGAAAGATGTTTAAAAATTGAAAACTGAAGAGCCTTTTATGAGAATATTTTCAAAAGAACTGCATATTTTCTTAGGGGTGACATTCTATCATTTAGGTTGGACAAAAAAGGAGTACAACAAGTTCCTCCAAACTCTGGCCATGCTAATAAGATATTGGAGGAAACAAACTGATTTTAAGGCATGAAATAAAAATATATAAAATCCCTCTCACAGGTAAGAAAAAAACAAAATGCTACCTAACAATACAATATTGTATGCAAACAATTTTTTAAAAAGTTTTGAGGTGGTTTATTTTCTGAGGTTGTTACCCTTCTAGATATATTTATTACATTCAAAGTATTTAAAAATCATTGTTTTTTACTACTTATCTAAATACAGAATTATTTAAATTATCATAGTTCTTTAAATAATTATCTCCTAAATAGTTTACTGTATCAGTATTTGAAACACTTTTGTCTTCATTTACACAAGACAGTACTCCTGAGAAATGTGTAAATTCTATTGAAAAAAATCAAATATAGGGATGCTGTTATTTAAAATACATCTTATTAGTCTTTTATTTTAAGCTTATAAAAATTTTTAATTTATATATATTTGACATACAATATTGTATATATGCAAACAATTTTTGTTCTAAAATTCACTTACCAAAGCTGCAAAAGCCCATCCAGTTTTATTAAAGAGAAATTCCATATTGCTTCGTCGAAGATACACAAGTCCACCAATAACAGCTAAAAGCAATCCCAACATAAGAGGACCAGCATAATTTGGGGGTCTAATTACTCTAATCTAATGGAAAGGAAAGAAAAATGTTTTAAGCATGGAATTTACTTGTTAATTATATAGGTCAAACTAATTCAAAATGAAAGCAATCAAAATTAGTGTGGTTATTGTTGTGATGAGCACCGGGTGTTGTATGGAAATGTTAAATCATTATATTTTACACCTGAAACTAGTATTTCACTGTATGTTAACTGGAATTTAAACAAAAATTTTAAAAAATTAGTGTGGTTATATTTTCAGGAAAAATCATACTTCATCCTAATCAAAATAGTCTACAAGGTATCCCAAAATGGGATGGGATAGGTACAATATTCTGTTTAACTACAACATAACATCTTTTAGATTAAGAATTATTTGCCAAGTATCACTAGATAGTCCATGGACTTAATAAATAAGGTCAAAAGAGTGGTTTCCATGCTGAATCCAATAAGGTAATAGAAAATGTTTTATAATTTCACTCTTTCATCAGGATGATTCTATTAAATGCTATTTATGAAGGGGGTGCCAGACCATTACCACCTCAGTGATACGGGGATGAGACCAATTAGGACCTCCCACTAAGACTGGAAGTGGATAATGGAAAAGTAACTTTCTACAAGGTCGGGAAACTTACGTTGACGTCAGTTCTGTCAGCAATCCACCGGGCAATCTGTTCAGCTGAAAAACCACGCACCTGCAACTCATATGTATCACCTCGCTTGGGTTTCCCTTTTGCAGGAAAGTTGATGAAAGTTGGAGCTGAATTCATGTTTAGCTGAATAAAAAGAAGTCCATGAAAATATAAGTTATCAAGAGAATAATCTTAACAGCAAATATGACCTTGAAATTTAGGCATTTTACAAAGACGAGGAAGCCCAGATTTAGGTAGGTCAAGTGACTTGCCTAAGGAAAATGAAAAGTGGTGGAGTCAGGATTCAAACCCAAGACTGCCTGTGACCTTAATTAGTACACTTTACTGACCAAATATTAATTCCTGGCTAAGAAACATACACTCTACTCCTTTAGAATGGAAAATCTCCCATATCACAAACATTTTAATCTGTTCAGAAATTATGTAAAAAAAATACATTTGCAAGAACTAAAACTGCCTTTTGTAGCTGAAGTAAGCTCCAAATAGAGTACATTCTCAATCGGGAGTAAACAAGATAGCGCTCTAAAACTGCAGTGAAAACCAATACAAGGGGCGCCTGGGTGGCTCAGTCATTGAGCGTCTGCCTTCGCCTCAGGTCAGGTCCTGGGATCGAGCCCCGCATGGGGCTCCCTGCTAAGCGGGAAGCCTGCTTCTCCCTCTCCCACTCCCCCTGCTTGTGTTCCCTCTCTCGCTGTCTCTGTCAAATAAATAAATAAAATCTTAAAAAAAAAAAAATACAAAATAGTAGTCATATACAGAAATAGTTAATTCTAAAAGTTTCATAAATGTTTACTGATAAGCATCACATTCTCTATGTGACCATGGTATGCTTAAAGAAGACAACATTGGAATTATTTAGGTAAAGAAACCATAACTGACTCATCTGCATTATATCTTTCCCGATATAACTGTATTTGTAGGAAAGATAAAGTCTAAGTCCAGGGAAAAGATGCTGACCAACAGATGCAAACATTCAGGTCCCCTGAACAGGTAATCCTATAAGGGAGATTAGCTTGTATAAGACATTTATAATTTAAGGACATCAGACAATAAAACAATCCAACTCCCTTGCTTTGATTCTAAACTCACAATAGAACCCTCTAACAGTAATTTTTTAGACTTTCCCATAAGGAAGGAGGGTATAGTGATTAATGGATATGATCATTTTGGTCTCCTTGGCAGTATAATATGGCAAACTAATGAAATAATAGCTGAGTCCTTTAGTTACCAACGTCCACAGATTTTTATTTTTTTTTAATCTTATTTTGTTATGTTATGTTAGTCACCATACAATACATCGTTAGTTTTTGATGTGGTGATCCACGATTCATTGACAGATTTTTAGTTTGGTGAGTGTGCACAAGGTCTCCAGAACTAGATAAATTCCGGCTACATTGTTAAAAATTCAATTTCTGAGTCTGAAAAGCTAAGAACCAGACCCTGGACCGTGTTCACTCCACCAAACTGCTACCCAAATTTTATGTCGAAATCTTTTTTTTTTATTTGTATGTATGTATGTATATATGTAATCTCTACACCCAATATGGGAGTGCTCAAACTCACGATCTTGAGATCAAAAGTCTCATGTTCTTCCAACTGAGCCAGCCAGGTGCCCTTAGGACAAAATCTTCAATATTTAACTATACCACTTTTGGATTTTTTAAAAATTGTGTAAAAATCTAGGTAATATATGAATCCATTTCCCTTATGAAATAAAAAAAGTTACAGGATTATAAGGACCAACTGCAGTCAATTCTAGCAGCCACTATTATTTCTAGACCTTTCTGAATTTATTCATATACATGTGTGTATACCAACAGAAAACACAATATTGCTTTGCATCTGCTTTAACACAAATGGTATCATATTAACTATAATATTCTACAAATTGCTTTTTATATGCAGCCATGTGTGAGGGATCTATCCGTGATAGTGTGTGTGTGTGTGTGTGTGTGTGTGTGTGTGTGTGTGTATTAACCTCACTCTTATAGATTACCAAGTAACTATGCTATTGTTGGACTTTAGTTTTTTCCAAATAAATATAATGTTGCAATGAACAGCCACATATATATCTTCCTGTATATCTGGTGAGAGTTTTTCTCCAAAAAATGGACTTGTTAGGTCATAGGGTAGAAACGTTTTAAATTAAAATGGATAGAGTCAACTTGCTTTCCAAAGTGGCTGTACCAATTTATACTTCTACCCGTCAATTAGGAAGGTATCTATTTCTCTATATTTTTACCAAAAGTTCATATAATGGGTAAATATTGTACATCACCATTCTTGTAACTTGTATTTTCATAATTACTAGTGTAACAACTTTATACCAAATCAGCCCTTTAAAAATATTTTGTAGACTAAAGATACAATCAACAGAGTGAAAAGGCAATCTATGGAATGGGAGAAAATATCTCCAAATCATATATCTGATAAAGGGTTAATATCCACAATATAACAACAACAACAACAAAAAACCCAACAACAACCAAAAAACCCTAAACAGACTAAAAACTGGGCAGGGATGTGAATAGATGTTTCTCAAAAAAAGATAAACTGGGCAACAAGCACATGAAAAGATGCTCTACATCACTAATCATTAGGAAAATACAAATCAAAACTGTAATGAAATACCACCTTATTCCCATTAGAATGGCTACTATCAAACAAAACAAAACAAAACAACTTTACATGAGGATGTAAAGAAACTGGTACCCTTTGTGTACAGTTGGTGGGAATATGAAATGGTGCAGCCACTACGGAAAACAAGATGGAGGTTCCTTAAAAAACTAAAAATAGAACTATTACATGATCTAGGAATTTCAATTCTGGGTGTATATACCTAAAAGGATTGAAAGCAGGGTCTCCAAGAGATATTTGTACACTTACGTTCACAGTAGCATTACTCACAATAGCCAAAAGATGGAAGCAACTCAAGTGTCTATCAATAGATGAATGGATAAATAAAATGTGCTATATACATACAATGGAACATTATTCAGCCATGCTACAACATGGATAAACTTTGAGGACATAATACAAATGTCACAAAAAGACCAATATTATATAATTACATTTATTTTTTTAAGATTTTATTATTTATTTGACAGAGAGAGAGCAAGAGAGAGCACAAACAGGGGGAGCAGCAGGCAGAGGGAGAGGAAGAGGCAGGCTCCCCGCTGAGCAGGGAGCCCGATGCGGGGCTTGATCCCAGGACCCTGGGATCACGACCTGAGCCGAAGGCAGACTCTTAACAGACTGAGTCACCCAGGTGCCCCATACAATTACATTTATATGAGGTACTTACAGTAGTCAAATTCATAGAGACTGAAAGTAGAATAGTAGTTGCCAGGTGCTGTGAGAAGGGGGAATGGGGAATTATTTAATGTGTAATGAGTTTCAGTTTTACAAAATGAAGAGTTCTGGAGATTGGTTGCACAACAATGTGAGTGTACTCAACACTAGTGAATTTTAAATTTAAGGTTGGCAAAGATAGCAGCACATTACATGTTATATATATTTTCCCACATATACTGTGGCATATGACACTACTATTTGGAGAAAGATTTTAATTTCTTTTTTTTTAAAGATTTATTTGTCAGAGAGAGAGAGAGAGAGAAAGAGAGAGAGGGAGAGAATGCACACACGCATGCACAAGCACGAGGAGCGGCAGGCAGAGGGAGAAGCAGGCTCCCCGCTGAGCAAGGAGCCTGATGCAGGACTCGATCCCAGGACCCTGGGATCATGATCTGAGCCAAAGGCAGACGCTTAACCAACTGAGCCACCCAGGCGTCCCAAGATTTGAATTTCTTCCACAAATGGACATACTACCATCCTTATACGACTAACTCTAAATATAGTTCTAAAATGGGCATCAATTATGAAAAGCTATTTGATGTAGAAGAAAACTAGTTTTGTATTTTTATAAATCACTAACAGAAATTCTTTGTGTATATTGTTAAAATAAGTGGAATTACAGTTTTTAATTTCTAAAACAATCCCAACTTGAATAATAGACGATGAGAAAGCAATTTCTTAAACTCTAGAAATTGTTTCCTGTGGTCTAATAAAGGCTAAATGCACTAAACTTTTGGGTTGTAGCATGTTTTATAAATGTACTGGTTTTGATTTATGGGGCTGTGACTGGAATATGACTGGCACAATGACATACTGTAAAATGGGAACATTAAGCTGTTTGATATTTACTGAACATCCATTATGTACTCAACACTGACAGCTACAGGATGTTGACTCTGCTCTTAATTAAGTGACTATATTCTAAGAGGAACTGTCAAATAACTATAGGGCTAATTCTACTATAAGGTAGAATGTGGATACATGTATAATAGAAATGTAAGGAAAATAGTATGGCAACACAAGAAAAGGGATGACTCACATTTCATCTAGAGGATCTGAAAAGGCTGCAAGGGAGTATCTGAAATGAGGCTTAAAGGTACGTAGAATTTTAAGAGAGGAGAGAAAGGGAGTAAGGATACTTCATGTTGTAGGAAACAAGCAACGATGCTGAAATAAGAATGTATGATGTAATATAAATATGAGAAAGATGGTTACGTGTCTGTAGTAAAGAGTGAATGAATGGAAAACTAAGGAATTTTGGCTTTAGTCTATATGCCACTATTTTCAAAAGTATGTTCCATAGAATATAAGCAAAATCCTCCATTAAATAGTCCAATAATTTGGGAAATTCTGCATATCACAGCCCAGTACTGGATTTGAAAGATAACATATACCAGCATGTTAAAGTCTATGAGAAGTCCTGTGTTGGGAGACAATTCTCCATAGGTTTCTTGTGTTTCTGCACATGCTGCGTGCCGAGGAATTGACTACCTTTGTTCTGGATGATTTTCTCAAGGGTGTTTGTATAGCCTTAGGAAATAGAAATATACCTCCTCCAAACCAAAGGGCATGCATGCTTACAACCCTTTATAGAAGGATTTCCCAAAGCTTGGAGATACTCTCCGATAATGCACACCATTGGCCTTCATTGCATCGTCCTATGGAAAGTGGGGCTTAGGGAAATGGTGCAAGAAAGTGCTGATACTCTGTATACCGTTGTTGCTGTGAATAATTCAGTCCTTTAACTCCGACCCAGGAGTATCATTTCTTCTGCCAGTATCTATGAAACCATAGCAGGCTAACTCATTAGCTTATAAGTAGAATAAAGCCCTCAGATCCTTCATAGATCATGATACCCTGATGTAAAAAATAAAATTTAATTTTGTTTACCCTCAAGGTTCCCAAATTTAATTTTCCCCAATTATTCTTATTAATACTCTACAGAGAGATGCCTGGGTGATTCAGTTGGTTAAGCATCCGACTCTTGATTTCAGCTCAGGTCATAATCTCATGGTCCTGGGACTGAGCCCTGTGTCAGGCTCTGCACTCAGTGGGGAGTCTGCTGGAGATTCTCTCCCTCTCCCTCTGCCCCCTCCCCCAACTCACATGCACGCTCTCTCTCCCTCTCTTAAATGAATAAATAAATCTTAAAAAAATACTCTCCAAAACAACCCCTGGAAACTGTTATAGAGGTAATAGGGAGAGTGTACTATATGGATGGTGGTAAGTGAACCAGTTGAAAGGCTACTGTATTAGTTCAAATGAAAGAAGATGCTATCCTGTCCCCTAAGGGGGGAGAAAAAAGCTGAGAAACTCTTGTGAAGTTCATAGTCCAGGGGTAAAGTCTCACTAAAACACTGAGACCTAATCATAGGACCATAGAACGTACCCCCTTCCCCCTTCCCACCACATTACTAAAGGCCAATTTACAGAAGTTCATTTTAACCAGTACATCATGTCTGGCTATGAAAAAAAAATTACAAGGCATACCAAAAGTAAAAAAAAAACCATGATTTGAAGACACAGAGCAAGTATCATAACTAGATATGACAAGGATGTTGGAATTATCAGACAGGGAATTTTTTTTTTTAAAGATTTATTTATTTATTTGAGAGAGCGAGAATGAGAGAGAGAGAGAGTACATGAGAGGGGGGAGGGTTAGAGGGAGAAGCAGGCTCCTCGCTGAGCAGGGAGCCCGATGTGGGACTCGATCCAGGGACTCCAAGATCATGACCTGAGCCGAAGGCAGTTGCTTAACCAACTGGGCCACCCAGGCGCCCCCAGACAGGGAATTTTTTAAATCTATAGTTAATATGCTAATGGCTCTAATGGATAAATTATACAGCATGCAAATACAAATGGGCACTGTAAAAAGAGAGATGGAAATCCTAAAAAAGAACCAAAAAGAAATGCTGGAATGAAAAACACTGTAACAGAAAGAAAAATGCCTTTGATGGGCTTATTAGTACACTAGACATGGCTGAGGAAAAAAATCTCTGAGCTAGAGGATATATTAACAGAATCCTCAAAAACTGAAAAGCAGAGAATAAAGACTAAAAAGAACAGAACAGAAAATCCAAGGACTATAGGTCAACTACTATAAAAGATGTAACATACACATAATGGGAATACCAGAAGGAAAAGACAGAAAGGAATAGAAGAAATATTTAAAACAGTAATGATTGAGAATTCCCCAAATTAACATCTGACTCCACACCATAGATTCAGGAAGCTCCAAAAACATCAAGCAGAATAAATGCCAAAAAAAGATACTCAGGCATATCATCTTTGAACTATAGAAAGTCAAAGATTTAAAAAAAAAAAAAAAAAAACCCTGAAAGAACCCAGAGGAATAAAACACCTTACTCAGAGAGGAAGAGAGGTAAGAATTACTTCCAACTTCTCTTTAGAAACCATGCAAGCAAGAAGAGAGTGAAATATTTAAAGTGTGAAGAGAAAAAAAACCACCAACTTAAAATTCTGCACCCTGAGAAATTATTCTTCAAAAGTGAAGGAGAAATAGACTGTCTCAGACAGGGGCGCCTGGGTGGTTCAGTCGTTAAGCGTCTGCCTTCAGCTCAGGTCATGATCCCAGGGTCCTGGGATCAAGCCCCGCATAAGGCTCCCTGCTCGGCGGGAAGCCTGCTTCTCCCTCCCCACTCCCCCTGCTTGTGTTCCCTGTCTCGCTGTGTCTTTCTTTGTCAAATAAATAAATAAAAATCTTTAAAAAAAAAAAAAAAAAGACTGTCTCAGACAAACAAAAACTAAGGGAATTTCATGCAAGAAATGTTAAAAGAAGTTCATTAGAGACAAGGAAAATACGAAAGGTCAGAAACTTAGATCCACATAAAGTAAGGGAGAGCACTGAAGAAGAAATAAGTGAAAATAAAATAAATGCTTTTCTTTTTCTTTTTAAGATTTTATTTTTGGGGCGCCTGGGTGGCTCAGTTGTTAAGCGTCTGCCTTCGGCTCAGGTCATGATCCCAGGGTCCTGGGATAGAGCCCCACATCGGGCTCCCTTCTCCGCGGGAAGCCTGCTTCTCCCTCTCCCACTCCCCCAGCTTGTGTTCCCTCTTTCGCTGTGTCTCTCTCTGTCAAATAAATAAATAAAAAACCTAAAAAGGGGCGCCTGGGTGGCTCAGTTGGTTAAGCGACTGCCTTCGGCTCAGGTCATGATCCTGGAGTCCGGGATCGAGTCCCACATCGGGCTCCCTGCTCGGCAGGGAGTCTGCTTCTCCCTCTGACCCTCCCCCCTCTCATGTGCTCTCTCTCTCTCTCATTCTCTCTCGCAAATAAATCAATAAAATCTTTAAAAAAAAAAGATTTTATTTTTAAGTAATCTCTATACCCAACATGGAGCTCGAACTCACAATCCTGAGATCAAGAGCTGAATGCTCCACTGACTGAGTCAGCCAGGTGCCCCTATTTTTCTTATTCTAAATTTACCTAAGAGATAACAGTTTATTCAAAATAATACTAACAATGTATTCAATTGTGTATGCATTTATGTATGTTTAAATATAAATGAAATAAATGACAGAAATGATACAAGGGATGGGAGACAGAAGTTAGGAATATTTTTTTAAGTTACTCACACAACCCATGAAGTGGTATAGTGTTATTTGAAAGTGGACTTGGGGGGGGTGCCTGGGTGGCTCAGTTGGTTAAGTGTCCAACTCTTGATTTGGGCTCAGGTCATGATCTCAGGGTTGTGAGAACAAGCCCGGTCTTGGGCTCCATGCTCAGGAGAGAGTCTGCTTGGGATTCTCTCTCTCCCTCTCCCTTTGCCCCTCCCCCAGCTCTCTCTCTCTCTAAAATTAAGTAAGTAAATCTTTAAAAAAAAAAAGAGGATAAAGCAGAGGGAATACACGCAGTTCAATCTACGAGGCCAGCACTATCCTCATACCCAAAACAGACAAAGACATAAGAAAACTATAGATTGAGGTCTCTCATGAACACAGATGCAAAAATTCTAAACAAAATATTAGCAAATTAAATCATTAATGTACAAAAATAATTATATACCACAACCAATGAGGATTTATTCCAAGCATGCAAGGGTGGTTCAATATTAAAACTCAATTAATGCAAAGAAACAACAAGTGTTGGTGAGGAAGTGGAGAAAAAGGAACCCTCCTGCACTGTTATTGGGAGTGCAAACTGGTGCAGCCACTGTGGAAAACAGTATGGATACTCCTCAAAAAGTTAAAAATAGAACTACCCTATCATCCAGTAATTGCACTACTGGGTATTTACCCAAAAAATACAAAAACACTAATTCAAATGGATACATGCACCCCTACGTCTATAGCAGCACTATTTACAATAACCAAGATATAGAAACAGCCTAAGTATCCATCAATAGACAAATGGATAAAGAAGGTGTAGTACATGTATGTGGTATATGTATGAATTGGAATATAATTCAGCCATAAAAAAGTATGAAATCTTGTCATTTGCAATGACATGGATGGAGCTAGAGAGCATAATGCTAAGTGAAATAAGTCAGCCAGAGAAGGATATGATTCAGTCATATGTGGAATCTGAAAAACAAAACAAATAATCATATGATTCAGTCATATGATTCATATGATTCATATGATTCAGTCATATGTGGAATCTGAAAAACAAAACAAATAAGCAGAGGAAAAAAGAGAGAGACAGACCAAGAAACAGACTCTTAACAGTAGAGAACAAACTGATGGTTGCCAAAGGGGAGGTGGGTGGGGGGATGGGTGAAACAGGTGATGGGGATTAAGGAGTACACTTGTGGTGAGCATTGTATGATGTATGGAATTGCTGAATCACTATACTGTACACCTGAAACTAATATAACACTGTATGTTAACCATATTAGAATTAAAATAAAATTAAAAAATCAATTAATGCAATCTATCATAACAATAGGCTAAAAAAAGAATCACATTATCTTATCAATAGATACAGGAAAAGCATTTGACAAAATCCAAACCTATCCATGATAAAATCTCTCAGTAAACTAGGATTAGAGGGGAGCTTCCTCAACTTGATAAAGAATGTCTACAAAAATCCTACAGCTAACATTATACTTAATGATGAGAAACTCCAAGGTTTCCTACTAAGATCAGGTACAAGAATGGCCTTTGTCACCAATCCTTTTCAATATCATCCTAGAAGTTCTAGCTAATGCAATAAGATAAAAAGGAAATAAAAGGCATATACATTGGGAAGGAAGGAAAAAAAAGCTGTCTTTGTTCATGGATGACATGATTATCTAAGTAAAAGATCCAAAAGAATCAACCAAAATAACTCCTGTAACTAAGAAGCAATTATACCAAGGTGACAGGATACAAATTCAATATACAAAAGTCAATTGCTTTCATACATACCAGCACTGAACAAGAGAAATTTGAAATAAAAAACAATACCACTGACATTGGCATCCCCCCCAATGAAATATTTAAGTATAAATTTAACAAAATAAGTACAAGATCAATATGAGGAAAACTAACAAAACTCCAATGAAAGAAATCAAAGAACTGGCGAGGGACGCCTGGGTGGCTCAGTCAGTTAAGTGGCTGCCTTGGGCTCAGGTCATGACCCCATGGTCCTGGGATCGAGTCCCGCACTGGGCTCCTTGCTCACCGGGGAGCCTGCTTCTCCCTCTGCCCAATCTGCCTGCCACTCCCCCTGCTTGTGCTGTCTCTCTCTCTCTCTCTCTCTCTCTCTGACAAATAAAATATTAAAAAAAGAAGAAGAACTAGTGAAATGGAGAGATAGTTCATGTTCAAGGATAGGAAGACTCAATACTGTCACGATGTCTTCCCAGCTTCATCTATAGTTTCAATGCAGCCCAGTCAAAATCCCAGCAAGTAATTTTATGGATATTGACAAAGTCATTCTAATGTTTACAGGGAGAGGAAAAAGACTCAGAAAAACCAACATAATACTAAAGGAGAGCAAAACTGGATAATTGTCACTACCCAGGTTCAAGCTATGGTAATCAAGAGTGTGGTATTGGCCAAAAAACAGACAAATATATCAACGGCACAAACAGAAAACCCAGAAATAACCCACATAAATATAGTCAATTGATCATTGACAAAAGAGAAAAGGCAATTAATGGAGAAAGGGGGGCACCTTGGTGGCTCAGTCAGTTAAGCATTGGACTCTTGGTTTTAGCTCAGGTCATGATCTCATGGGTCATGAGACTGAGCCCCACGTCAGGTTCCACACTCAGTGGGGAGACTGCTTGAAGATTCCCTCCCTCTGCCCTTCCCCCCACTTGCTCACTCTCTCTCTTCTCTAAAAATAAATAAATTAAAAAATAAAAATAAATGGAGAAAAGACAGTTTTTTCAAAAAATGGTGTTAAAACAACTGGACACCCATGAGCTAAAATAAATAAATAAATAACCCACCTAATCTAGACACAGACCTTATACTTTTCACAAAAATTAATTCAAAATGGATCACAGACCTAAATGTAAAAGGAAAAAATATAAAACTCCTAGAAGGAAACATAGGAGAAAACCTAGATGACCATGGATATAGTGACTTCTTAGATACAATACCGAAGACTTGATCCATGATAGAAATAACTGGTAAGTAGTACTTCCTTAAAATCAAAAACTTCTGCTTGGTGAAAAACAAAGTCAAGAGAGTGAGATGACAAGCCACAGACAAAGAGAAAAAATGTGCAATACACACATCTGATAAATGACTGTTCTCTAAGATATGCAAATAACTCTTAAAATTCAACAATAAGAGAACAAATGAGCTGATTAAAAAATGGGCCAAAGACCTAACAAACATCTCATTAAAGAAGATGTACGAATGGTAAATAAGCTTTTGAAAATGTTCCCTAGGAAGGAAACAATTAATAAAACTAAGAGGCAGCCTATGGAGTAAGAGAAGATACTTGCAAATAACATTATCTGATAAAGGGTTAGTATCCAAAATTGATAAAGAACTTCTCAAACTCAACACCCCAAAAAACAAATAATCCAGTTAAGAAATGAACAGACATTTTCCCACAGAAGACATCCAGATGAAAAGATGTTGAACATCACTCATCATCAGGGAAATACAAATCAAAACCACGATGAGATACCACCTTATACCTGTCAGAATGGCTAATATTAACATCACAAGAGAAACAGGTGTTGGCAAGGATGTGGAGAAAGGGGAACCCTCTTACACTGTTGGTGGGAATGCAAACTGGTGCAGCCACTCTGAAAAATAGCATGGGGGTTCCTCAAAAACTTAAAAATAGAACTACCCTATGACCCAGCAATTGCACTACCGGATTTACCCAAAGGATACAAAAATACAGATTTGAAGGGGTATATGCACCCCGATGTTTATAGCAACATTATCAACATAGCAAAACATGCAAAGAACCCAAATGTCCATCAATTGATGAATGGAAAAAGAAGATGTGGTATATACACAATGGAATATTACTCAGCCATCAAAAAGCATGAAATCTTGTCATTTGCAATAATGTGGATGGAGCTAGGAGTGTATTATGCTAAACAAAATAAGTCAGTCAGAGAAAGACAAATACCATATGATTTCACTCCTATATGGAGTTTAAGAAACAAAACACATGAACATATGGGAAGGGGGAAAAAGAGTGAAACAAACCATAAGAGACTCTTAATGATAGAAAATAAACTGAGGGTTGATGGAGGGAGGAGGGTGGGGGATGGGCTGGATGGGTGATGGGCATTAAGGAGGGCACTTGTTATGAGGAGCATTAGGTGTTGTATATAAGTGATGAATCACTGAATTCTACTCCTGAAACCAATATTTCATTGTATGTTAACTAGAAATTAAAAATTTGAAAAAAAAGTCTTCTTTACCTATTTAAAGAAAAAAAAGAGAAGATGCTCTACATGATGTGTCATCAGGGAAATGCAAATTAAAACAATAGTAAGATACCACTACATGACTATTACAATGGCCAAAATGCAGAATACTGACAACACCAAATACTGATGAATATGTGAAGTAATGGAGACCCTCATTTATTGCTCTTGGAAATGAAAAATGATACAGCCAGGTTGGAAGATTATTTGGCAGGTTCTTACAAAACTAAACATACTCTTACCTTATGATCCAGCAATCACACTCCTTGATATTTACCCAAAGGAGCTGGAAACTTATGTCTGCACAAAAATCAACATATGGATGTTTATGAGGAGTTGTATTCATAATTGCTAAAATGTGGAGGCAATCAAGATGTCTTTCAATACATGAAATGTATAAAGAAACTCTGGTACATCCAGACAATAGAATATTATTCAGCACTACAAAGAAATGAGCTATCAAGTCATGAAAAGACATGGAGAAACTTTAAGTACTATTAGTAAGTGAAAGAAGTCAACCTGAAAATTCTACATACTGTATGATTCTAACTATATGACATTCTGGAAAGGGCAAAACATGAAAATGGTAAAAAATTCAGTGGTTACCAAGGGTTGGGGGGAGGGATGAATTGGCAGAGTATGGAGGATTATTAGGACAGTGAAAATACTCTTTATGATACCATACTGATGGATACTTATCATCACATATTTGTCTAAGCCCAGAGAATATACAAGAACAAGAGTAAATACTGATATAAACTATATACTTTTGGTCATTATGATGTGTCAATACAAGTTCATCAACTGTAACAAATGTACCACTCTGGTGGGGAATGTTGATAACGGGAGAGGCTACCCATGTGTGGGGGCAAGGGGTATAAGGGAAATCTCCATATCTGCCCCACAGTTCTTCCGTGAACCTTAAGCTGCTCTTAAAAAATCTTAATTTTAAAAAATACAAGTGCAAGGGACACCTGGATGGCTCAGTCAGTTAAGCGTCTGCCTTTGGCTCAGGTTGTGATCTCAGGGTCCTGGGATGGAGCCCTGCATCGGGTTCCCTGCTCAGCAGGGAGCCTGCTTCTCCCTCTCCCTCTGCCTGCCACTCCCCCTGCTTGTGCTCTCTCTCTCTCTGTCAAATAAATAAAATCTTTAAAAAAAGCTGTAAAAAAAAAAAAATACAGGTGCGAGAAGTCATGACTGATAGAGCCAATGGGTATGGGATGCAGAACACAGGAAAAGGGTTAAGCTTTGAACAAGAAGGAGATTTTCCACTAAGTCAGGAAACAAGAGGGCAGACAGGTACCTAGTTCTACTAAGAACTACAATGTGGCATAATGGTGGGATTCACACTGTGATTTAAAAATTTGCTTGACTAATGATGTATTGTAGGGTGACTAACATAACATAATAAAATTAAAAAATAAAAAAAATAAAAAGTTACTTGATAAACTGTAGAGTTAAAACTGGTTAAAATGGTAACATTTGTATTATATGTGGTTTAAAATAATAAAAAAATATAAAACCTACTTGATTACTACCCATCTTCTATATTCTAATAGGTTAGCATCCACCATTACATTTCATAGCTAGCTCAAGTTCAGCTTTTATTTCACTAACTACTCTAGATCTCATATAAGATAAGTCCTATTTAAAACTTCTTGTTGCCTGGGTGGCTCAGTCGCTAAGCGTCTGCCTTCGGCTCAGGTCATGATCCCAGGGTCCTGGGATAGAGTCCCGCATCAGGCTCCCTGCTCTGTGGGAAGCCTACTTCTCCCTCTCCCACTCCCCCTGCTTGTATTCCCTCTCTCGCTGTCTCTCTCTCTCTGTCAAATAAATAAATAAAATCTTTAAAAAAGAAAAAGAAAAAGAAAAAACTTCATGTGGCCAGAAGGAGTTAAGATGACAGAGGAGTAGGGGACCCTAATTTCATCTGGTTCCTGGAATTCAGCTCAATAGTTAACAAATCATTCTGAACACCAGAGAAATCAACCAGAGATCTGAGAAAAGAATTGCTGTAATTCTACAAATAGGAAAGAGACCACTTTTTGCAAGGTAGATGAGGAAATGTGAATCCAGGGCGATATATTGGAAGATAAAACCAAAGCGAGGAGGGAGCTGCCTTAATCCAGCTACCAGAAAGTATTACAAGCAGTGGAGGGCAAAATCGGAACTTTAAGAAGTATGCTCCAGTGGGGAACATCCCTGCCTTAAAGGTGCTCAAGTGGTGAAGCGGGGCAGAATCCCAGATGGGAAAGGGTGGTCTCAGGATTCCCGGGGTCACAAAAAGAATGGGGGTGCCTGACTGCGACAGAGTTCCCAGGCATCAGAGCAAGGAAGCCGGCTGCAAACAGCAAGCTTAGGAGCCAGCTTTCTTTTCTTTTCTTTTTTTTATTTTAAGATTTTATTTATTTGAGAGAGAGAGACTGCACAAGCAGAGGGAGCTGCAGGCAGAGGGAGAAGCAGGCTCCCCACTGAGCAAGGAGCCCGATGCAGCACTCGATCCCAGGACCCTGGGATCATGACCTGAGCCGAAGGCAGATGCCTAAGGGATTGAGCCACCCAGGTGTCCCGAGGAGGCGGCTTTCTGCTCGATGTTGCCATAAACCATGAACCACTGCAGAACCACTGCACGGTCGGGTAACTGCTCTCCAGGAGAGGGCCCAGCAAACGGCAGAAGCATGCCAAGATGCCCCTCCTTCCCCTGGGAGGAATGGCACAGGTCTACACCACAGGAGTCTGTAAAGTTTGGAGACTCAAAACAGGGTCATGTACCTGAGAGAAAAACACTCAGTCATAGGCTGAGTAAATACAGAGTTCAGACGGAAACCAGGGAAACAAGAGTGATTGACTGATTTTCTGTGAGGGCTCACTGAAGAATGGGAGGTGCGAACGTTCAACTCCAGGCTAGAGATCGGGGTGCTGCAATTTTTATCCCCCCATCGGTGATGAAAGCCTTCAGGGAGCAAAACATAGTGCAATCTGGGAGCCGCTTACACTGAGACAGGCCCCCTCGCAAGGGAGGGACAATTCCACCACAGCAAGAACACCTGAGAATCAGTGCAACAGGCCCCTCCCCCAGAAGATCAACAGGAACAACCAGCTAACACCAAGGTTACCGATCACAGAGAATTGCAAAACTTCAGCTCTAGAGAAAACAGTATATAGCATTTGTGGGTTTTTTTTTTATTCTTTAGTCTTTCAGTTCTATTATTGTTTACAGCTATTTCCTTATTTAATCAATTCTTTTTTAAGTCTTTTTTAACTTTTATGTTTATATTTACATTATGTATACATATATATTTTATTTTTGGTTTCCTTTCATTGTATTTTATTTTTGTATATATATGTTTTTCTTACTTTCCTAATTTGGGATCTAGTTTTTTTTTTTTTAAATAAACAAACCACAATAAACCCAGGATCTAATTTACTGTTTTGTTCTGTTTTACTTCGTTTCATTTTTTCTTATTTTGTTTTGTTTCTCTTTACTTCTGATTTGTTTTGTTTGTATTTTTCTGGTGTTGTTTTTGCTATTTTTGTCTTTGTTCTCTCTTTCATCTAATCTTTTCTGGACATAATGACAAGACAGAGAAACTCACCCCAAAAGAAAGAACAGGAGGCAGTACTCACTATCAGGGATTTAATCAATATGGATGTAAGTAAAATGTCAGAACTAGAATTCAGAACGATTATAAGGATACTAGTTGGGCTTGAAAAAAGAGTAGGAGAATCCCTTACTGGAGAAATAAAAGAACTAGAATCTAATCAGGCCAAAATTAAAAATGCTATTCCTGAGATGCAGTCAAAAATGGAGGCTCTAACTGCTAAGGATAAACAAGGCAGAAGAGTCAGTGATAGAGAAGACAAAATGATGGAAAATAAGGAACCTGAGAAAAAGAGAGAAAAAACAACTACTGGATCACGAAGGGAGGATTCGAGAAATCAGCAATACCATAAAGTGAAGTAACAGGGGTCCCAGAAGAGGGGAGAGAGGAAAAGGGGGAGAGGGAGGGAGGGAGGGAGAGAGAGAGAGAGAGAGAGGGAGGCAGGGAGAGAGAGGGGGGCAGAAAGTTTATTTGAACAAATTATAGCTGAGAACTTCCCTAATCTGGGGAAGGAAACAAGCATTCAAGTCCAGGAGGCACAGAGAACACCCCTCAAAAATCAATAAAAATAGATCAATGCAGGGGCGCCTGGGTGGCTCAGTCGTTAAATGTCTGCCTTCGGCTCAGGTCATGATCCCCAGGTCCTGGGATCGAGTCCCACATCGGGCTCCCTGCGCCGTGGGAAGCCTGCTTCTCCCTCTCCCACTCCCCCTGCTTGTGTTCCCTATCTCACTGTGTCTCTTTCTGTCAAATAAATAAATAAAATAAAATAAAAAATAGATCAATACCTCGACATATAATTGTGAAGCTTGCAAATTTCAGAGATAAAGAGAAAATCCGGAAAGCAGCTCTGGACAAGAGGTCCTTAACCTACAAGGGTAGACACATAAGGCCGAGAGCAGACCTGTCCAAAGAGACCTGGAAGGCCAGAAAGGACTGGCATGACATATTCAATGTGCTAAATGAGAAAAACATGCAGCCAAGTATACTTTATCCAGCAAGGTTATCATTCAGAATAGGAGAGAGTTTCCAGGACAAACAAAAACTAAAGGAATTTGTGAACACTACATCAGCACTGCAAAAAAATATTAAAGGGGATGGTTGAGCAAAGAGAGATCCCAAAAGTAACAGAGACTAAAAGGGATCAGACACAATCTACAAAACAGTGACTTTACAGGTAATACGATGGTACTAAATTCATATTTTTCAATAATTACTCTGAATGTAAATGGACTAAGTGCTCTAATCAAAAGACACAGGGTATCAGATTGGATAAGACCGTGGGGTGCCTGGGTGGCTCAGTCAGTTAAGCATCTGCCTTTGGCTCAGGTCATGATCCCAGGGTCCTGGGATCGAGCCCCACATGAGGCTCCTTGGTCAGTGGGGAGTCTGCTTCTCCCTCTCCCTCTGCCTGCCACTCCCCTGCTTGTGCTCTCTCTCTCTGGCAAATAAATAAATAAAATCTTAAAAAAAAAAAAACAAGACCCATCAATATGCTGTCTACAAGAGACTCATTTTAGACCCAAAGACACCTCCAGATTGAAAGTGAGGGGGTGGAGGACCATTTATCATGCTAATGGACATCAAAAGAAAGCTGGAGTACCAATCCTTTTATCAGACAGACTAGATTTTATTTTTTAAAATATTTTATTTATTTATTTGACAGAGAGACACAGCCAGAGAGGGAACACAAGCAGGGGGAGTGGGAGAGGGAGAAGCAGGCTGCCCACAGAGCAGGGAGCCCAAGCAGGGCTCGATCCCAGGACCCTGGGATGATGACCTGAGCCGAAGGCAGATGCTTAATGACTGAGCCACCCAGGTGCCCCGGACAAACTAGCTTTTAAACCAAAGACTGTAATAAGAGATAAAGAAGGAAACTATATCATAATAAAAGGGTCTATCCAAAAAAAAGATATAACAATTGTAAATATTTATCCTAACTTGCCAGCAGCCAATTATATAAACCAATTAATAACAAAATTAAAGAAACACACTGATAATAATACAGTAATAGTAGGGAACTTTTACACGCAACTTACAGCAGTAGACAGATCATCTAAGCAGAAGATGAACAAGGAAACAAGGGCTTTGAATGACACACTGAACCAGATGGACTTCACATATATATTCAGAACATTCCATCCTAAAGCAACAGAATACATATTCTTCTCAAGTGCACAGGGAACATTCTCCAGAAGAGATGACATACAGGGTCACAAATCAGGTCTCAACCGGTACAAAAAGACTGAGATTATTCCATGCATATTTTCAGACAACAATGCTTTAAAACTTGAACTCAATCACAATAGAAAATGTAGAAGGAACGCAAATACGTGGAGGTTAAAGAGCATACTACTAAAGAATAAATAGGTCAACCAGGAAATTAAAGAAGAATTTAAAAAACACACGGAAACAAATAAAAATGCAAACACCACAGTTCAGAACCTTTGGGATGCAGCAAGGGCAGTCCTAGGAGGGAAGCATATAGCAATATAGGCCTTTCTCAAGAAACAAGGAGAGTCTCAACTACACAACCTAACCTTACACCAAAAGGAGCTGGAAAAAGAACAGCAAATAAAGCCTAAATCCAGCAGGAGAAGAGAAATAATAAAGATTAGAGCAGAAATCAATGAAACAGAAATTAAAAGAAAAGAACAGACCAAAGAACTAGGAGCTGGTTCTTTGAAAGAATTATTAAGATTGATAAACCCTTAGCAAGACTTATCAAAAAGAAAAGGGAAAGACCCAAATAAATAAAATCATAAATGAAAAAGGAGACATCACAACCAACACTAAGGAAATACAAACAATTATAAGAACATATTATGAGCAACTATATGCCAACAGATTAGGCAATCTGGAAGAAATCGATGCAATCCCAGAAACATATAAACTACCAAAACTGAAACAGGAAGAAATAGAAACCCTGAACAGACCCATAACTAGCAAAGAAATTGAAGCAGTAATCAAAAACCTCCCAACAAACAAGAGTCCAGGGCCAGATGGCCTCCCAGCAGAATTCCACCAAACATTTTTTTTTTTTTTTTTTTAAAGATTTTATTTATTTATTCATGAGAGACAGAGAGAGAGAGAGAAGCAGGCTCCCAAGGAGCAGGGAGCCCGATGTGGGACTCGATCCCAGGACCCTGGGATCATGACCTGAGCCGAAGGCAGACGCTTAACCATCTGAGCCACCCAGGCGCCCTAAACATTTTTTTTTTAAAGATTTTATTTACGTATTTGACAGAGAGAGACACAGCGAGAGAGGGAACACAAGCAGGGGGAGTGGGAGAGGGAGAAGCAGGCTTCCCGCTGAGCGGCAAGCCTGATGCGGGGCCTGATCCCAGGACCCTGGGACCATGACCTGAGCCGAAGGCAGACACTTAATGACTGAGCCACCCAGGCGCCCCTCCACCAAACATTTAAAGAATTAATACCTATTCTTTTGAAGCTGTTTCAAAAAGCAGAAAGGGAAGGAAAACTTCCAAACTTATTCAATGAGGGCAGTATTACTTTAATCTCAAAAGCAAAGACCCCATCAGAAAGGAGAATTACAGACCAATATCCCTGATGAACATGGATGCAAAAATTCTCAACAAGATACTAACTAATGGGATCCAATAGTCCATTAAAAGGATTATTCATCACGCCCAAGTGGGATTTATTCCTCGTGTATAAGGTTGGTTCAACATCCACAAGTCAATGTGATACACAACAGTAATAAAAGAAAGGACAAGAACCATACAATCCTCTCAATAGATACAAAAAAGCATTTGAGAAAATTCAGCATCTTTCATGATAAAAACTTTCTGCATTGTAGGACTAGAGGGAACAAACCTTAATAATATTAAAAGCCATATACAAAAAACCCACAGCAAATATCATCCTGAAAAACTGAGAGCTTTTCCCCTAAGGTCAGGAACATGTCAGGGATGTCCACTACCACCACTGTTGCTCAACAAAGTACTAGAAGTCCTAGCCTCAACAAACAGACAACAAAAAGAAATAAAAGGCATCCAAATCACCAAAGAAGAAGTCAAACTTTCATTCTTCACACATGACATGATACTCTATGTTAAAAACCCAAAAGACTCCATGCAAAAATTGCTAGAACTCATACGGGAATTCAACAAAGTGGTAGGATACAACATCAATGCACAGAAGTCTGCTGCATTTCTACACACTAACAATGAGGCAAAAGAAAGAGAAATCAAGGACTTGATCCCATTTACAACTGTACCAAAAACCGTAAGATTTCTAGGAGTAAACCTAACCAAGGAGCTAAAGGATCTGTACTCTCTAAACTATAGAACACTCGTGACACAAATTGAGGAAGACAAAAAGAAATGGCAAAACATTCCATGCTCATGGATTGGAAGTACAAATAATGTTAAAATGTCTGTGCTACCCAGAGCAATCTAAACATTCAGTGTAATCCCTATCAAAATACAATCAACATTTTTCACAGAGCTGGAAGAAATAATCCTATAATTTGTATGGAACCAGAAAAGACCCCAAATAGCCACAATAATGTTGAAAAAGAAAAACAAAGCTGGTAGCATCACAATTCCAGAGTTCAAACTGTTACAAAGCTGTAATCATAAGACAGTATTGGGCGCCTGGGTGGCTCAGCCAGTTAAGCATCTGCCTTTGGCTCAGGTCATGATCCCAGAGTCCTGGGATCGAGTCCACATCAGGCTCCATGCTCAGCAGGGAGTCTGCTTCTCCCTTCACTTATGCTGCTCATGCTTGGTCTCTCTCTCTCTCTCAAATAAATAAATAAAGTTGTTTAAAAAAATCACCAAGACAGTATGGTACTGGCACAAAAACAGACACATAGATCAATGGAACAGAACAGAGAACCCAGAAATGGACCCTCAACTCTATGGTCAACTAATCTTTGACAAAGCAGGAAAGAATATCCAGTGGAAAAAAGTCTCTTCAACAAATGGTGTTGGGAAAATTGGATAGCCACATGTAGAGGAATGAAACTGGACCACTTGCTTATACCATACACAAAAATAGACTCAAAATGGATGAAAGACCTAAATGTGAGACAGGAATCCATCAAAATCCTAAAGGAGAACACAGGCAGCAACCTCTGTGACCTAGCCACAGCAACTTCTTGCTAGACATGTCTCCAAAGGCAAGGGAAACAAAAAGCAAAAATGAACTATTAGGACTTCATCAATATAAAAAGCTTTTGCACAGCAAAGGAAACAGAAAAAGTAAACGACAACCTACAGAATGGGAGAAGATATCTGCAAATGTCTTATCAGATAAAGGGCTAGTATCCAAAAACTATAAAGAACTTCTCAAACTCAACACCCCAAAAAACAAATAATCTAGTCAAGAAACGGGCAGAAGACATGAACAGACATTTCTGCAAAGAAGACATCCAAATGGCCAACAGACACATGAAAAAATGCTCAACATCACTCAGCATCAGGGAAATACAATTCAAAACCACAATGAGATACCACCTCACACCAGTTAGAATGGCTAAAATTAACAACTCAGGAAACAACAGATGTTGGTGGGGATGTGGAGAAAGGAGACCCCTCTTATACTGTTGGTGGGAATGCAAAGTGGTACAGCCATTCTGGGAAACAGTATGGAGGTTCCTCAAAAAGTTAAAAATAGAGCTACCCTTTGACCCAGCAGTTACACTACTAGGTATTTGTCCAAAGGATACAAACATAGTGGTCAAGGGGCACATGCACCCCAATGTTTATAGCAGCAATGTCTACAATAGCCAAAATATGGAAAGAGCCCAGATATCCATCAGCAGATGAATGGATAAAGAAGATGTGGTATAGATACAGTGTGATAGTACTCAGACAACAAGAATGAAATCTTACTATTTGCAACAACATCAATGCAACTAGAGGATATTATGCTAAGTTAAATAAGTCAGTCAGAGAAAGACAAATATATGATTTCATTCATATGTGGAATTTAAGAAATAAAACAGATAAACATAGCGGAAGGGAGGGAAAAATAAAATAAGACAAAATCAGAGACGGAGACAAACCATATGAGACTCTTGACTCCAGGAAGCAAACTGAGGGTTGCTGGGGCGGGGGGGAACGGGGGGCAACTGGGTGATGGGCATTGAGGAAGGCACTTGATGTAATGAGCACTGGGTGTTATATGTAACTGATGAATAACTAAATTTTACCTCTGAAGCTAATAAAACAAACAAACAAAACTTCTTGTGGCCGGGAGAAGATGGCAGAGTGGGAGGATCCTAAGCTCACCTTGTCCCATGGACACAATGAGTCAGCACCTACATGTATTGCACACTAACTCTGAAAATAACCTGAAGACTGGAGAACAGATCTTACACAGCTAGTCATAGATAGAAGACTACATCAAAAAGGGTAGGAGGCATGGAGATGTGGTTGGAAACCAAACCCCCAGTGCAACTAACCACAAAAAGGAGGAAGAGCAGAAATCAATGAAACAGAAATCAAAAGAAAAGTAGAACAGATCAAGGAACTAGGAGCACAGAGGAGTAAGGCAGTCAATCAGATCCCACAAAGTGCTTCCCTGGCCCTGGGGGCCCACACTGGGAAGATGAGTCCCTATAACATCTTGCTCTGAAAATCAGTGGGTCTGAACTCTGGGAGAGCAAGAAGGAAATAGGAAAATGAGTCCCTGTCCTCAAAGAGTCAGCGCACTAAATAACTCAGTCTGAAATATAAATATAAGCAGCAGTTTGAAAAGCACCTGGGGTATACGTGATGGAATTTTATTCACTAATTTTAGGATATGTGCTGGAGGGGCAGGGATCTACAGATTTCTGTGGGAACAAAAGTGCTGGCAGGCACAATTTATATTGCCCTCCCCAGCCTACACAGTCACACACTTGTGGGAGCCAGTTCAAACACTTTCAACCTACCTTGTTACTGTCACATGCCCAGCCCTGGTGTTCCCCTGTAGACCTGCCCCACTCAACCCACTCACCTTGGCAGGTATCCCTCCAAAGTGGCTCCTGCCCCACCACACCTGGCAGGCAGCCTCAGCTGGAACCTCCAAAGTGACTCCTGCCCTGGGACGGGGAGGAAATAACCACACACAACAGCATCCCTGCAATTCCTAGAGCTGAGCCTCTTAGATGACTATGCAAAGAGCCAGCCCTGCCCTTCCCTGCATCTGCAGCTATCACAGAACCTAGCTGTAGACAACGAGGGTTGGGGCCAGACCCACCCAACAGCAAGCTCGTGAATGCTGCAGCAGGGCCTCTGAACAGTGTGGGAAGAAAACCCTGCCCGGTGCAGCTGCAGTAAGTGAAGGAGGTCACTGAAGCCAGATGGGCTGAGGGCCAGCCCTGCCCACCAGCATGCCCACAGTCATCATAGCTCATCCACAAAAGGAGGGCACATGCAGCTCACACAGGAAGCACCTGGTTCTGGTGAACAGGGGTGGTTGTGCTACAGGGCACCATGAGGCCTCTTCTACACAAGGCCACTACTTTCAAGACTAGGAGATGTAGTTGACCTACCTAATACACATTAACAAACACAGAGAAATAGACAAAACAAGGAGACAGAGGAATGTGTCCCAAATAAAAGAACAAGGCAAAATCACAGAAAAAGAGTGAAACAAAGAGGACATAAGCAGTATGCCCAATAAAGAATTCAAAGTAATGGTCGTAAATGTATTCACTGGACTTGAGAAAAGAGTGGATGAACTCAGTGAGAACTTCAACAAAGAGATAAAAAAATATAAAAAAAAGAACCCGACAGAGCTGAAAAACACAATAACTGAATTAAAAAATACATTAGAGGGAATCAACAGCAGATTGGGAGACACAGAAGAATGGATCAGCAATCTGGAAGACAGGGTAATAGAAAGCAACAAAACTGAACAGGAAGAAAGATAAAAGAGTAATTAAGAAAGAGAACAGCTTAAGGGACCTCTCTGACATCATCAAGTGTAATAACATTTGCATTATAAGGATACCAGAAGGAGAAGAAAGAGAGAAGGGGCAGAAAAAATTATTTGAAGAAATAATAGCTGAAAACTTCTCTAATATGGGGAAGGAAAGACATCCAGGTCTAGGAAGCACAGAAAGTCCAAAACAAGATGAACCCAAGTAGATCTACACAAAGACACATAATAATTAAAATGACAGAAATTGGGGTGCCCAGGTGGCTCAGTCATTAAGCGTCTGCCTTTGGCTCAGGTCACAATCCCAGGGTCCTGGGATCGAGCCCTGCATCAGGCTCCCTGCTCAGCGGGAGGCCTGCTTCTCCCTCTCCCACGCCCCCGCTTGTGTTCCCTCTGTCTCGCTGTTTTTCTCTCTGTCAAATAAATAAATAAAAATCTTTAAAAAAATAAAAAATAAAAAATAAAATGACAGAAATTAATAATAAAGAATTTTAAAAGCAGCAAGAGAAACAAAAACAGTTACATACTAGGGAAACCCAATAAGGCTACTAGCTGATTTTTCATCAGAGACTTTGCAGGCCAGAAGGGAATGGCATGATATATTCAAAGTGCTGAAAGAAAAAAAACCTACAACCAAAAATACTCTACTGGGCAAGTTTATCAACAGAACTAAAGAACAGATAAAGAGTTTCTGAGATAAAAAGAAGTTAAAGAGGTCCATCATGACTAACCCAAACTTACGATAAATGATGAGGGAATTCTTTAAGTGGAAAAAGGCCATAACTAGAAGTAAGAAAAGTATAAAATGAAGAAATTTCAATGGTGAAAGCAAAAATATAGTAAAGGCAGTAGATTACTCACTTATAAAGCCAGCATGGAAGTTAAAACACAAAAGAAGTAAAATCAATTATATCTACAAAAATTACTCAAGGGTTACACAAAAACTTAAAAAAATGTAAAACAGGACATCATAACCCAAGCATTACACTAGCCAAATCCATCAAACCACAAGGGAAGAGAAGAAGAAAATAAGGAAAAGAGAAGTATAAAGACAACCAGAAAAAATTAACAAATGGCAATAAGTACATACCTATCAATAATTACTTTAACTGGACTAAATGCTCTAATCAAAATATATATGGTAACTGAATGGATTAAAAAAAAAAACAAGAACAATCTATGTGCTGCCTACAAGATACTCATTTCAGACCTAAAGACACACACAGACTGAAAGTGAAGGAGTGGAAAAGATATTCCATGAAAATGGAAGCAGGAAAAAAATCCAGGTATACTTAAATCAGAGAAAATAGACTTAAAACAGAAGACTGTAAAAAGACATTACATAATGATAAAAAGATCAACAAGAGAATATAACAATTGTAAATATGCACCCAACATAGGAGCACCTAAATAAATGAAACAAACATTAACAGATATAGAGGGAGAAACTGACAGTAATGCAATAATAGTAGGGGATGTTAACATCCCACTGACATCAACGGATAGACCACTCAGACAGGGGGCGCCTGGGTGGCTCAGTCGTTAGGCGTCTGCCTTCCGCTCTGGCCATGATCCCAGAGTCCTGGGATCGAGCCCTGCATCGGGCTCCCTGCTCGGCTGGAGGCCTGCTTCTCCCTCTCCCACTCCCCCTGCTTGTGTTCCCTCTCTCTCTGTCAAATAAATAAATAAATAAATCTTAAAAAAAATTAAGATCACTCAGACAGAAAATCAATAAAAAAACAGTAGCTTTGAATGACACATTAGACCAGATGGACTTAACAGACATATATAGAACATTTTATCTAAAAAAAATCCAGCAGAATACACATTCTTTTCAAGTGCACATGGAATATTCTCCTAAACAGATAATAAATTAGGCTAGACACGAGTCTCAAAATTTAAGACGATTGGAATCATATCAAGCATCTTTTCTTGTTTTTAATTTAAATTCAATTTGCCGACATATAGTACATCATTAGTTTTGATATAACGTTCAATGATTCATTAGTTGCGTCTAACACCCAGTGCTCATCACATCACGTGCACTCCTCAATGCCCATCACCCAGTTACGCCATCCCCCCACCCACCTCCCTTTCCGCAACCCTCAGTTTGTTTCCCAGAGTCAAGAGTCTCTCAGGGTTTGTCTCCCTCTCTGATTTCTTCCCAGTTTTCCCTCCCTTCCCCTATTGTCCTTTGCACTATTCCTTATATTCCACATATGAGTGAGACTATAATGATAACTGTCTTTCTCTGATTGACTTATTTCACTTAGCATCATACCCTCCAGTTCCATCCATGTTGATGTAAATGGTAGGTATTCACCCTTTCTGATGGCTGAGTAATATTCCATTGTATATATTCAAGCATCTTTTCAATCACAATGGTATGAAAGTAGAAATCAATTACAAGAAAAAAACTAGCAAAAAACACAAAGACATGGAACCTAAAAAAATATGCCACCAAACAACCAATGGGTTAACAAAAAAGTCAAAAAGGAAACTGAAGAATATATGGAGACAAATGAAAATCGAAAAATAACAGTCCAAAATCTTTGGGACACAGTAAAAGCAATTCCAAGTGGGAAATTTATAGCAATAAAGACCTACCGAAAGAGGGCGCCTGGGTGGCTCAGTTGGTTAAGCGACTGCCTTCGGCTCAGGTCATGATCCTGGAGTCCCTGGATCGAGTCCCGCATCGGGCTCCCTGCTCGGCGAGGAGCCTGCTTCTCCCTCTAACCCTCCCCCCTCTCATGTACTCTCTCTCTCTCTCATTCTCGCTATCTCAAATAAATAAATAAATCTTAAAAAAAAAAAAAAAAAAAAAAGACCTACCGAAAGAAATAAAAAAAAAAACCAATCTAACCTTCACTTAAAGGAACTAGAAAAAGAAGAGCAACAAAAGCCCAAAGTTAGTAGAAGAAAGTAAATAATTAAGATTAGAGCAGAAATAAAGATATAATAAAGACCAAAAAAAAGACAATAGAAAAGATCAATGAAACCAAGAGCTGGTTTTCTGAAAAGATGAAAAAAATTGATAAACCTTTATCAGACTCATCAACACAAAAAGAGAGGATGCAAATATATAAAATCAGAAATGAAAGAGGAGAAATAAAAACCAAAACCACAGAAATACAAAGGATTATGAAAGAATATTATTGAAAATTATAGGTCAACGATTTGGACAACCAAAGAAAAAACTGATAAATTCGTAGAAATGTACAATCTTCCCAAGTGCATCAGGAAAAAATAGAAAATTTGAACAGACTCATTACTAGTAATGAAATTAAAATGGTCATCAAAAAAAACCCTCCCAACAGTGGCACCTGGGTGGCTCAGTCGGTTAAAGCGACTGCCTTCCGCTCAGGTCATGATCCCACAGTACTGGGATCAAGCCCCATGTCGGGCTCCCTGCTCAGCTGGGAGTCTGCTTCTCCCTCTCCCTCTGCCCACCCCCTTGCTTGTGCATGCATGCTCACTTTCTCCCTCTCAAATAAAAAAATAAAATCTTAAAAAAATTCCCTCCTAACAAAGAGAAATCCAGGACCAGATGGCTTAACAGGTGAATTTTACACCAAACATTTAAAAAAAGCATTAATACCTATTCTTAAAATATTCCAAAAAATAGAAGAGGAAGGAAATCTTCCAAATTTACTTACTCTATGAGGCCAGCATTACCCTGAACGAAAACCAGATTAAAGACACTACAATAAAGAAAACTACGGGCCAGTATCTCTGATAAACACAGACACAAAAATCTTCAAAATATTACCAAACTGAATTCAACAATGCATTAAAAGGATCATTCACCACAATCAACTAGAATTTATTCTAGGGACGCAAGGATGATTCCATATTCACAAATCGACGTAATACATCATATTAACAAGAGGATGGATTAAAAACTACGTAATAATCTCAGGGTGCCTGGGTGGCTCAGTTGTTAAGCGTCTGCCTTCAGCTCAGGTCATGATCCCAGAGTCCTGGGATCAGGCCCCGCATCGGGCTCCCTGCTCAGTGGGAAGCCTGCTTCTCCCTCTCCCACTCCCTCTGCTTGTGTCCCCTCTCTCACTATGTCTCTCTCTGTCAAATAAAGAAAATCTTTAAAAAAAAAAAAAACAACTATGTGATAATCTCAACAGATGCAGAAAAAGCATCTGACAATATACATCTGTTCACGACGGAAACTCTCAGCAAAGTGGCTTTAGAGGGAACATACCTCCACATAATAAAGGCCATATATGAAAAACCCACAGCAAACATATTCAATGGTGAAATTAACTAAAAGTTTTTCCTCTAAGATCAGCAACAAGTTAGGGATATCCACTCTTGTCACTTTTATTCAACAAAGTACTCGAAGTCCCAGCCACAGCAATGAGACATGGAAAAGAAATAAAAGATATCCAGGGCACCTGGGTGGCTCGGTCAATTAAGTGTCTGCCTTTGGCTTGGGTCATGATTTCAGGGTCCTGGGATTGAGTCCCACATCGGGATCCCTGCTCAGTGGAGAGTCTGCTTCTCCCTCTGCCCCTAGTCCCCCCACTCATGTGTGCTCTCTCTCTCTCGCAAAAATAAATAAAATCTTTAAAAAAAAGAAATAAAATATATCCAAATTGGTAAGAAGTAAAACTGTCACTATTTTCAGAGGACATGATACTATATATAGAAAAACTTAAAGACCCCACCAAAAATATATTAGTACTAGTAATGAATTCAGTGATGTTGTAGAATACAAAATATACAGAAATCTGTTGCATTTCTATACACTAATAGCTAAGTAGCAGAAAGAAAAATTAAGAAAACAATCCCATTTACAATTATACCAAAAAGAATAAAATACCTAGGAATAAATACAACTGAAGAGGTGAAAGACCTTTACTCTGAAAACTATAACACACTGGTGAAAGAAATTGAAGACAACACAAATGGAAAAATATACCATGCTCAATGACTGGAAGAGTATTGTTAAAATGTCCATACTACCCAAAGCAATCTACAGATTCAATGCAATCCCTATCAAAATACCAACAGCATTTACCACAGAACTAGAACAAATACCCCTAAAATTTGTATGGAACCACAAAAGACCCCAAATAGCCAAAGCAATCTTGAGAAAGAAGAACAAAGCTGGATATATCACAATCCCAGATTTCAAGATATACTACAAGGTTAGGTAATCAAAACATTATGGTACATATACATATACAGACACATAGATCAATGGAAGAGAATAGAGAGCCCAAAAATAAACCCAGGCTTATATGGTCAATGAGTCTATGACAAAGGAGGCTAGAATATACAAAGGGGAAAAGACAGTCTCTTCAACAAATCGTGCTGGTAAAACTAGACAGCTACATGAAAATGAAACTAGACCACTTTCTTACATCATATACGAAAATAAACTTAAAATGGATTAAAGACCTAAATGAAACCATGAAACCATATATCTAAAGGAAAACATACACAGTAATTTCTTGGACATTGGCCATAGAAACATATTTATGTATATATCTCCTCAGGCAAGGGAAATTAAATAAAAAATAAATTATTGGACTATACCAAAATAAAAAGCTTTTGCATAGTGAAAGAAACCAACAAAATGAAAAGGCAACCTACTGAATAGAAGATACCTGCAAATGACATATACAGTAAGGGGTTAATATCCAAACTACATAAAGAACTTACAGGGGCGCCTGGGTGGCTCAGTCGTTAAGCGTCTGCCTTCAGCTCAGGTCATGATCCCAGGGTTCTGGGATCGAGCCCCGCATCGGGCTCCCTGCTCAGCAGGAAGCCTGCTTCTCCCTCTCCCACTCCCCCTGCTTGTGTTCCCTCTCTCACTGTGTCTTTCTCTGTCAAATAAATAAATAAAATCTTTAAAAAAAAGAACTTACATAACTCAACACCAAAAAGAACCAAATAATCCAATTTAAAAATGGGCAGAGACGGGGCGCCTGGGTGGCTCAGTCGTTAAGCGTCTCTGCCTTCAGCTCAGGTCATGATCCCAGGGCCCTGGGATCGAGTCCCATATTGGGATCCCTGCTCAGCGGGAAGCCTGCTTCTCCCTCTCCCACTCCCCCTGCTTGTGTTCCTGTTCTTGCTATCTCTCTGTCAAATAAATAAAATCTTAAAAAAAATAAAAATAAATAAATAAAAATGGGCAGAGAACCTGAATAGACATTTTTCCAAAGAAGACATACAGATGGCCAACAGATACATGAAAAGATGCTCAACACCACTAATCATCAGGGACATGCAAATCAAAACCATAATGAGATATCACCTCACACCTGTCAGGATGGCTCAAATAAAAAAGACAAGAAATAACAAGTGTTGGTGAAGATGTGGATAAAAGAGAACCCTTGTGCACTGTTGGTGGAAATGTAAATTGGTGCAACCAGTATGGAAAACAGTATGAAGCTTCCTCAAAACATTAAAAATGGAAATACCACATGATCCGGGAATTGCACTATTGAGTATTTACCTAAAGAAAATGAAAACACTAGCTAGAAAGGATATATGCATTCCTATTTATTGCAGAGACATCTATAATAGCCAAAATATAGAAGCAACCCACATGTCCATCGATAGATTAATGGATAGAAAAGATATGACATGTATGCATGTATGTACACACACACACACACACATATTACTCAGTCATAAAAAAGAATGAAATTTTGCCATTTATGACAACATGGATGGACCTAGAGGGTATTATGCTAAGCGAAATAAGTCAGACAAAGAAAGACAAATACCATATGATATCACTTATATGTGGAATCTAAAAAACACACCCACAAACAAACAGACTCAGAAATACAGAGAACAAATGTGGTTAGTTGCCAGAGGGAAGGGCGGATGCGCAAAATAGGTGAAGGGGATTGAGAGGAACAAACTTCTGGTTATAAAATAAGTAAGTCACAGAAATGTAAAGTATAGCACAGTGTATACAGTCAATAATATCGTAATAACCTTGTGTGGTAATGGATGGTGACTACCCTTATCATGTTGAGCACTAAGTAATGTATGGAACTGTCAAATCACTATGTTGTACACCTGAAAGCAATATAACATTATATACCCAGTATACTTAGATAACAATGAATATATAAATAAAACTTCTTGTGGCTATTGAAAAAGATATATTCCACTTTATCTATAGTTAACTTATCCTTACTTAATAAAATAAGCCAAAGATCTTACCATCTGAAATACATCAGAGCCTTCATCAAAATCCACCATAGCAAAAAATATCCTGTTGGTAAATGCACTGGAGTATCGCCAGGAGTTTGCCAGGATCTGGAATTCTTCATCAGCTTGCCTGGATACAATCAGATTTGTGAAGATAACATATAAAACACTTTTAAAAGCAATCTAATTTATCAGCAGTAAAACAGAGCCAAAGAGGGGCGCCTGGGTGGCTCAGTTGGTTAAGCGACTGCCTTCGGCTCAGGTCATGATCCTGGAGTCCCAGGATCGAGTCCCGCATCAGGCTCCCTACTCAGCGGGGAGTCTGCTTCTCCCTCTGACCCTCCTCCCTCTCATGCTCTCTCTCTATCATTCTCTCTCTCTCTCAATAAATAAATAAATAAAAATCTTTAAAAAAAAAAACAAACAAAGAAGCAATAGCAGTTTTTCCAATTGGGGAAATATTTTGAGAGGTATAGAGACAGAGAGGGAGAGAGAGAGAGAGAGAAACAAACACCAGTCAGGTTCTGCTGACAGGGTTAGGACAAACCTTGGAAAATATTGCCATTGTTTTGGCATAAGAGAAGCCTTATCCTAAGTGTTGGGGATTTCAACAGAAAGTAGATCCTTGACTAAGCTTTACACTTTGTGCTTGTTTCTTATCTCAAAGCTCTTTAAGTAGTCATTGGTAAAATCCAGCTAACTGTCTGTACAACAATTTTTAATACCCTAAATTTCTTTTAAGTGTTCAAAGACAAGGTTCAAGTATTTCCAGAGGAAGTAGACTATAATAGTAACCCATTTTATAAATCTAACATATAACATGCTATTATTTAGTAAATAAAAATACAGTCAGATGAATTATCAGGGTGAAAGATAAAAAGAATCTAGGGAATTGAGATTAATTGAAACCTCAAGTCATGTTTGACTTTTCCCTTATTGCCCATATGCTTTCAGTTTCCAAGATGTGATAATTCTTCATTTGTGATTATCTTTTAACTCCAACCCTTCCCATTTATTTTTATTGCTATCAGCTAAAGGCAGATGTTTAATATCTGACATTAGAATATTAAAATACTGACTCTAGTTTCTCCTCTTCCAATCATTCTTATGCTGCAATATACATCAGTCTTCTTAAATTACTAGTTTTCTTAAACTCCTACTCTTCTCCAAAGCCATTGTTGTTTTTCTACTACCTTCGGAACAGTCTCCACGCTTTTTCACTGGTTATTCAAGGTTCTTTATCATCCAGTTCCAATAAGGCACCTAACTTTTACGTAGCCTTACTACTAATCAATATAAAACAGGATCTCTTAATTCCAGCATTTTATTTACCACCATCTCTGTACCCTTGCACACATCTTTACTTCTAACCAAAATATCCCACTTCTATCTAAATCTGATCCATCTGTATAGCCCTAATACAAATCCTTTCTTCTCCATTAGACCAACCCTAATCTTCCTGTTATATGTCCTCCCTGAAATTTTATAGTATTTATTATGCACATAACCCATTTGGTACTTAGTTATAAATTGCCTTATATTGCCAGCTAAATTTTCACGTGTGGAACTCATTTCCCTAGCCATATGATAAGGTAGGGCATCTTATACTTCTCATCCTGATAGCACCAAATATATAGTATTATACACATTGCTGTTAATTTTTATTTTTTGAATGAGTTTAGGAAAATGCGAGCTAATTTTAAATTCGGTCTTATAGAAAGTAAGATACTAATAAAAACTTAGGTTAATAATAAATGTCATTAATTTGCATTTAGTACAGAATTATGAAGGAGTTTGTGTTTGTTCCCTAACATTTTTGTATACTCCTGATTGCTGAAATGACTAAATTGTGATTCTAGATTTTAAGTTTATGCATAATTAATACCTACTATCCAGCATATGTACTCAAAAATAAGTACTCTGGGATCAAATACCTTGACTATCTCCTACCTCTGAGGGGAAAATCCTTTAAGAAAAGTTAGCAAGTCTTGGGGTAACGTAATGCATATTCTAAAAAAAAAATTGTCTAATCCTTCACATGGACCCACAGGCTGTCAGAACTTGGAAAGCCTTCAAGATTTTACTAAATTAGTTCTTCACCGGGTAGCTCTGTCATTTTATTTAACATGAATTCCCAGATCACACATATTGATCTAAAAATATAAGTTATAAGTTAAAAAAATACCAAAAAGCAAAAGCTATTCTATTTAGTACCCACTACTTTAAATTTTGTTTTAAAGAAATATAGTCCTGGGACACCTGGGTGGCTCAGTTGGTTAAGCATCTGCCTTCAGCTCAGGTCATGATCCCAGAGTCCTGGGATCGAGTCCCATATTGGGCTCCTTGCTCAGTGGGGAGCCTGCTTCTCCCTCTGCCTGCTGCTTCTCCCTCTGCCTGCCACTTCCTCTGCTTGTGCTTGCTCTTGCGCTGTCTCTGATGAATAAATAAAATCTTTAAAAAAAATAAAGAAATACAGTCCTTTTGTTTAAAGAAATATCAATCTTTGTTCCTAAAATTACTCAGAAACAGTAAAATAAAATCAATAAACCATTGTTTGATGAAAGTTTAAGTGAGATTAGTCTCCATTTCCAAGGTTTTCAATCACTACAAAATAATCTAGAAAAAAGAAAACATCTCTAAATCATACATCTTTATTTTCTAAAAATGTTCTCCTGTAATTCCAAATTTGGATGTAGCTACCATTATTGCATTAATAATTATCTCTAGCTTTGCACAGACCAGTTAAAAGATTTTGGGACCTATTTCTTCATAAATGAGAGAATACTTGCTTTACTTACCTTCTGGGGTTGTTCTATAAAATAAGAGTATGAAACTGAAAGCACTTACAAATAATAAAATACTACATCAATCCTATTGGCATACATTTATATAAATTGATACCAATTTATATGATGATTATTCAGTTTTTAAGTTATTCCTATCATGGCTACCACAATACTTTATCTTTGCTCTTTGTTCCCCCGACTAATGTGGGAAACCAAGAAATGACTGTAAGAAAGGGCAGCATGTGTTACTACAGACATCCTAAGTAAGGTATATACAATAATTGTTTATGTGCCCACTGAACTAATTTGGTTCTTCTGGGATTGAGAAACAGTTAAAATCTAATGTTATTTAATTTTAAAGTGTAGTTGAAAGTTCATACTTGCACACGACACACTGTCTGTGAAGCTGGAGAGCAGTGAACATGACAATAACGGAGTAGTTTCTTGGTGGGGCTTTAACAAGGCGACGGAACTTGTCTCCATTCATTCTTATTACAGGTCTTTTATTGGTCCATTCCATCAGTTGACTAACCTTTTCTGATAACACCATCTAAAAAAAAAAAAAAAGGAAGGAACGTGGTGTTAATGCTCTTAGCATGGCATTTGAAGTTCCTTTTAACTAGGCAACTTACCTAAAACCAAGACTAACACGTAGAGGTACACAGAAAATGTGAGAAACCTAAAAATAAAATCTGGTAATTGGGCCTGATAATGATAATTATTCTTAAAATTCTATTATTCCATGATGAGATTTAATCATATACTGCCCTGTTGATGTGAATTACTTATTTATACTAATAAATAAAATATAAAATCATAAAACCTTTCATTTGCCAAAGATTCCAAAGAATGTTGAGTTAAACCAGTTAGTTTTGTACACGATTTTGCTTCTTAAAACCAAAACAAAATAAAAACAAAACACACCTATAAAGAAACTGGAGTAGTTAAAACAATCTTGAAAACACTTGAAAACAAAGAATAAAATGGGAGGATCACTCCTGATTTTAAGGTTTACTATATAGCTATAATAAGCAAGGCAGAGTGGTACTGATGACAGAATAGACTCAGATCAATGGCACAGAAACAGACCTACATTAAGTAGAGCCAACCGATTCTTCACAAAGGTGCAAAAACTCAGTAAAGCAAGGCTAGGTTTTCAACAAATAGTGCTGGAGCAACGGGACATCCATAGTCAAAAATAGGAATCTTGAACTAAACTTCATACTTTATACAAAACTTAACTCAAACTGGATCACATACTTAAACATAAAAATGAAAACTATGAAAATTTTAGAAAAAAAGAAAAAACGGGCACCTGGCTCGCTCAGTCAGTGGAACATGTGACTCTTGATCTCAGGGTTGTGAGTTCAAGCCCCACACTGGGCATACAGCTTACTTAAAAATATTTTTGTTTAGGAAAAAGATTAGGAGAGAACATTTAGGATCCTGGGGTAGGGAAAGAGTTCTTAGACCTGAAGCCAAAAAGCATGATTCATAAGAAAGAAAATAAAAAGGGGCGCCTGGGTGGCTCAGTTGGTTAAGCGACTGCCTTCGGCTCAGGTCATGATCCTGGAGTCCCGGGATCGAGTCCCGCATCGGGCTCCCTGCTCAGCAGGGAGTCTGCTTCTCCCTCTCCCGCTCCCCCCTCTTGTGCTCTCTCTCTCAAATAAATAAATAAAAAATCTTTAAAAAAAAAAAAAAAAAAAAGAAAAGAAAAAGATAACCTCACCAAAATTAAATTTTTTTTCTCTAGGAAAGACCATCTTAAGAGGAGGAAAAGAGAAGCTACAGAGTGGGAGAAAATATTTTCAAACCACATATCTGACAAAAGATTAGTAGTTATACTTTTAAAAACTATCAAAACTTGGGGTGCCTGGGTGGTTCAGTCGGTTAGGCATCTGACTTTTGATTTCAACTCAGGTCATGATCTCACGGTCATGGGATCGAGCCCCATGTTGGGCTCTGTGCTCAGTGGGGAGTCTGCTTGAGATTCTCTCCCTCTTCCTCTGTCCCTGTTCATATGCACGTGCTTGCTCTAATAAATAAGTGAATAAAATCTTTAAAAAAAAGATTTTATTTATTTGAGAGAGAGAGAATGAGAGCAAGAGAGAGAGAGAGCACGGGGGGGGGAGGGTCAGAGGGAGAAGCAGACTCCCTGCTGAGCAGGGAGCCCAATATGGGACTCGACCCCGGGACTCCAGGATCGTGACCTGAGCCGAAGGCAGTCGCTTAACCAACTGAGCCACCCAGGCGCCCATAAGTAAATAAAATCTTAAAAAAAAAAAAGAAATGGAACTTGTTTTTCCAGGAAGGGAACAGTAACATGGATTCTAAAAATGTATGATTTACCTTTAAAGCATGGCTAAATTCAGCCAATACTAAAAAAAAAATATTTCCTGAGTATACCTATGAACAACATAGAAAGAATGCACAAAAATTAGTTTTGTAGCAGATTCAGAATAATTTTGGTAAGAGTCATAAAATGAATATGTCACAAATGGAAAACCAAATATAGACTCTAAGCCCATAGAGAAATATATACACTCTCAAAAGATTAGTATAACAAATAATTAAAAGATTTGTGGAACAATGATACTGAGGAAACAGATCACTCTAAACCAGGGTTTTACAACAGTGGCAATACTGACATCTTTTTTTTTTTTTAAGATTTATTTATTTATTTGAGAGAGCGAGAATGAGAGAGAGTACATGAGAGGGGGGAGGGTCAGAGGGAGAAGCAGGCTCCTCGCTGAGCAGGGAGCCCGATGCGGGACTCGATCCCGGGACTCCAGGATCATGACCTGAGCCGAAGGCAGTTGCTTAACCAACTGAGCCACCCAGGCGCCCGGCAATACTGACATCTTGAGCCAGATAATTCTTTGTTGTCTGGAGTTGTCCTGCACATTGTAGGATGCTGAGCAGCATCCCTGATCTTCACGCACCAGATGCCAGTAGTATCCCTACCTTCAGCTGCCACAACCAAAAATGTCTCCAGACATTGCCAGATAACCCCTGGGAGCAAAATTCCCATCCTCCCTCATTGAGAACCACAGTTTAAACTGAAAAGAATTTTCACAGTATGATTTAAGTTTTTATCATCTTATTATGTATCCAATTTTTTAATTCATTACTGATCAGAAGACAATATAAAAGTAAAATGTGGCGATAAAGTAAACCAAAACTTCCCAGAGCAAGCCCTCAGCATAATGGGTAATAAACTTTCTAGACTAATGTTTCTCCAAGTGTGGTTGGTATAAAGGAGCTTGTTAGATGTTAAGACTTCCAAGTTTCATCCTCTAGTAAATTTGATTCAGTAGGTCTACAGTAGGTTCCGAGAATACGAAATTTTAACAGGTAACCCAAGTGATTCTTTATATACACTGAAGTTTCAGAACTACTGCTATACATTCTCATTCTTATGGGTAGGGACTACATGTTATATAAATATCTATGTATAACACAGGGAAATTAAATAAACATTAAGCTATTCAAATGATAAATAAGAGGGAAAAATATATCATTCCTAATAATAAACCACTACTTGATCTTCCTGGAATGACTGAGGAATGTGATATATTTTAGATAACTCAAATATAACATCTTAATAATTGAGACACTTTTTAAAAATTTCAGTAGAGTTAATATACAGTGCTATATTAGTTTCAGGTGTACAATATAGTGATTCAACAATTCTTTTTTTTTTGTGATTCAACAATTCTATACATTACTCAGTGCTCATCAAATTAAGTGTACTCTTGGGGCGCCTGGGTGGCTCAGATGGTTAAGCGTCTGCCTTCGGCTCAGGTCATGATCCCAGGGTCCTGGGATCGAGTCCCGCATCGGGCTCCTGACTCAGCAGGGAGTCTGCTTCTTCCTCTCCCTCTGCCTCTCCCACTGCTCATGCTCTCTCTCTCTCTGTATCTCTGTGTCTCAAATGAATAAATAAAATCTTTAAAAAAAAAAAAAAAAAAATTAAGTGTACTCTTAATCCCCTTCACCTATTTTTTTTCAGATTTGTAAAATCCTGTATTTTTTTCTTTTCTTTTTTCTTTTTTATTTTTTTCCCCTTCACCTATTTCACCCATCCCCCCATCCACCTCCCCTTTGGTAACCACCTGGTTTGTTCTCTATAGGTAAGAGTCTGCTTTTTGGTTTGTCTTTTTTTCCTTCGTTTGTTTTGCTTATTAAATTCCACATATGAATGAAATCATATGGTATTTGCCTTTCTCTGACTTACTTCACATAGCATTATACTCTCCAGTTCCATCCATGTTGTTGCAAGTGGCAAGATTTCATTCTTATGGCTGAATAATATTCTATTGTATATATATATCCATATTTATCCATTCATCTATCAATAGACACTTGGCTATAGCCATAATTTGGCTATTGTAAATAATGCTGTGATAAACATAGGGGTGCATATATCCTTCTGAATTAGTGTTTTTGTATTCTTTGTGTAAATACCCAGTAGTGTGATTACTGGATCATATGGTAATTCTATTTTTAATTTTTTGAGGAACCACCATACTGCCACAGTGGCTACACCAGTTTGCATTTCCATCAACAGTGCACGAGGGTTCCTTTTTTTCCATATCCTCGCCAACACCTTTTGTTTCTTGTGTTTTTCATTTTAGCCATTCTGACAGGTGTGAGGTGACATCTCATTTATGTTTTGATGTGCATTTCCCTGATGATCAGTGATACTGAGCATCTTTCCATGGAGAGATGTCTATTTTTAATTGGATTATTTGTGTTTTTCTGGTGTTGAGTTATAGAAATTCTTTATATATTCTGGATACTAACCCTTTATTGGATATGTAATTTGCAAATATCTTCTCCCACTCCATAGGTTGCCTTTAGTTTGCTGATTGTTTCCTTCGCTGGGCAGCAGCTTTTTATCTTAATGAATTCTGAATAGTTTATTTTTGCTTTTGTTTCCCTTGCCTCAGGAGACGTATTTAGAAAAATGTTGCCAAATGTCAGACACATTTTCTAGACATATCTAGAAAAAAAGGCCAATGTCAGAGACTTTACTGTCTGTGCTCTTCTAGGGTTTAATAGTTTCAAGTCTTACATTTAGGTCCTTAATCCATTTTGAGTTTATTTTTGTATGCTATGTAAGAATATGGTCCAGTTTTTCCAACACCATTTGTTGAAGAAACTGTCTTTTTCCCATTGCACATTCTTGCATCCTTTGATGAAGATTAACTGACCATGTAATTGTGGGTTTGTTTCTGGGGTTCCTATACTGTTCCATTGATCAATGTGTCTATTTTTGTGCCAGTGCCATACTGTTTTGATTATAGCTTTGCAGTACAACTCGAAGCCTGGAATTGTGATACCTCCAGCTTTATTCTTCAAGATTGCTTTTTCTATTCAGGGTCTTTTGTGGCTCCATACAAATTTTAAGATTGTTTATTCTAGTTCTGTGTTAAATGCTGTTAGTACTTTGATGGGGATTACATTAGATCTATAGATTGCTTTGGGTAGCATGGACATTTTAACATTATTTCTTCTTTCAATCCATGAGCATGGAATATCTTTCCATCTGTTTGTGTCATCTCCAATCTCATTCATCAATGTTTTATAGTTTTTAGAGTACAGGTCCTAGCCACTTCTTTCACTAGTCCTCTGTCTTCTCTAGTATATGGTTTTATAAAGGAATTTCTCTTTTCTTCACATTTGAGTTGAAAGCTTTCTTGATTGGAGTAAATCTCTAGTACTGAAGAAACTTCTTCCTTAGGGTACCTTTCATTCTTTGTCAAGAGCCCATTGTTTGAGTACTAAAAGCTATGGCTCAGAAATAAAAATTTTGTTTTTCTACAGCATCTTCACTAAGTCACACTATGCACTCCCCAGATATCCCTTTATCTTCCAAAGACATAACCTTCAAAAGTAAAGGATTAAAATGTTGCCCATACCCTTTGCGTCCTTTATTTAGTACTTTAAAGTTAAGAACCACAAAGGACTATAGTAGAGAAAAGTAAGAGGTTTATCAAATGAATTATTCAGCAACTAAAAAAAGCAATTGATTTGGAAACAACTCCTATTGCAAATACTTTTTCCACTAACAGCTTTACTAAACATTTATGAAAATATATCCATCCAGTTTTTAATTTGCATTATATTAATTCAAAACAAAATATAGGCTTGCTATGGAAAAACATTAACTGCATAAGGAAGGATTTTATAATAAATTTCCCCCCTTTCTGGACATTATTTTTCGACTCAAAACAAAACAAAAAAAAGCAATATTATTCACAATTAAAATACTTACCAGCAAAGTAAGCTTGAACTCTCTGTGCTCTTGAAACATTTTAATTAGTATGACCACAAAATAATCCCAACAGGAAGCCAATTAATATCTCTAATCTTGTTAGCAATAATCAAGTATGATGAACATTTTAGGCCTATAAAGGATTAAGAGGGCCAAGAAAAGGCAGTGACACAATAGTTTAATTTCACTCTACCTGCTTGCATAATATTTATCTAAATTAGCTCTAGTAAACTAGATTAAGTCTTAACAACTACAAATTCTCCTACTGCCCCTGAATATCTCTCATGAAAAACAGCATACAGGAATCCATTATCATTTAAAGCTAAAATCTGATCCTGCCATTAAGATTTCTTCTGAATTTCAGAAGTAATAAAGCTAAACATCACCAGTATGAATTCCTCTAAAATGCACCTCCTTCCCCTTCCCCCAAACTTATTTGACTGTATCTGTGTTCTACACCATCAGGGTTTATTTATAAAAATTCTTGGTATTTTTAGCTTTCTTAATCATCCACTAGTTTTCAGACATTAGTAAAATAAGATCCTGGTTAAGCAATACATTTCCAACTCCATCCTTAAATTAAGAGTGACACTGAACAGATCTGGAAACACATCTGGCAGATAACGACTGAAGGAGACAGAGAGCAGAGAAGAGAGCATTTTTAATCCTTAAATGTCATCTGCTCCATTCTCAGTGTATCTACTTTCTGGACAGGGATAAAATACACTCTCTCCCCTCTCCTTGATGTTTTAGTTTTAGGGGGTACTTCATTTGTTTTGCAACTGCTCCTGGGCCTTTGATTCTTAGTAATAAGGTATTTTCTAAAGAATCACAGAGACTTTTTTGTACATGTGACAATTTCATTTGTTAGTTTTCAAAGCAAGGTCAGAAAATGTAGAAGTTTTTCCAACAATAACCTGCCTTGTCAAAATATGCAGTAATTCTACTTTCTGAATATCCACAAGAACATCACAAAAAAGATCAACCAAAAAATATTTTACTACCACAGAGGAACACAATCTTATTTTCTAATATTCATCTAATGTCTTCTACACGCAAGGGGTGGCATTAGACACTTTACAGCCCTCATTTAATTTTCACAATATGCGGGGCGCCTGGGTGGCTCAGTCGTCACGCGTCTGCCTTCGGCTCGGGTCATGGTCTCAGGGTCCTGGGATCGAGCCCCGCATCGGGCTCCCTGCTCAGCGGGAAGCCTGCTTCTCCCTCTCCCACTCCCCCTGCTTGTGTTCCCTCTCTCACTGTGTCTCTCTCTGTCAAATAAATAAATAAAATCTTTAAAAAAAAAAAATTTTTAATTTTCACAATATGCAAACAGGCATTTTTGCATTCTACTGATAAAATGAAACTCAGCAACTGGCTAAGGATCATTAGGGTTGCATTAACATATATGCTCTTTAAAATTTTACAAAATTTTTTTGAAAACTGAGAAAGGGGTGGAAATTTATCATCCTAGCATTATTATGATCATTTTTACTAGGTTTCAGTATGCTATGTGCATTCACTGTTTTCCATATTTCATTTCTCTATTACAGATTCCCAGAAGTAGACCAAGATATATAGATCATTTTATCAAAGGCCATGCTTTTTCATTTTTATCATGCTGCCTTCCTAAAACGACACCAGATGCAAGGACAAACAACTTCCCTTCTACCACAGGGGATATAATTCATCATAAAAATAAAACAAGTCATTTCAAAAGAAGTCTTTGTGACCTAGCAAAGAGCTTTGGGTTTGGAGTTGGACCGGGGTGGAATCCCAGCTCAGTCTCTAGAGCTGTCTTCTTTGGGCAAGTCCCCAATAATCTCTCTTGTTCAACATCAGTCCCCTCTTCCCTCATCTTTCTAAAGGGGTTAATACTTACTCTGCAGGGTTATTGTGAGGATTATAGATAAAACCATTGTGCCTGGCATGTAGAAGGCATTGAATAAATATTAGAGAATAAGTCAATGTTCCCGTGAAAACACTATTGTAGGTATAAATAATCAGGTAAGTAGAATAGCATTACATTTAATAGACAACCAGGAGGAACTGGAGTGATTTTTAATTATAATATTTTAAGAAAAGTGTCTTTTTAATTTTTTTAATTTATTTGTCAGAGAGAGAGAGAGGGTGCACAAGCCGGGGGTGGGGGGGAGAGGAAGAGGGAGAAGTAGGCTCCCTGCTGAGCAGGGAGCCTGATGCAGGACTAGATCCCAGGACCCCGAGATCATGACCTGAGCTGAAGGCAGACGCTTAACCAACTGAGCCACCCAAGCATCCCGAAAAGTGTCTTTTTAAAAGGAATACTTAAAGATTATAAGCCCAGGCATCAACCTATTTAAAGCCACATCTACTATGGTGGATAGACCTGGGATTTAAAAAAAAGTTTTCAAAAATTGACCAAAAGAAGTATTCTACAACAGAACACCTATATTTTAAAATTGTCTCTAAGTAGTATCACAGTAATCTTTTTTTAAAGATTTATTTTTATTTATTTTTTAAGATTTTATTTATTTGAGAGAAAGAGCGAGCAAGAGAGAGAGAGCAGGAGCTGGGGTAAGGTACAGAGGGGAGGGGAGAAGCAGACTCTCCCGCTGAGCAGGGAGCCCGACGTGGTATTTGATCCCAGGACCCTGGGATCATGACCTGAGCCAAAGGCAGACACTCAACCGACTGGGCAACCCAGGTGCCCCTTAAAGATTTATTTTTATTTGAGAAAGAGAGAATGTGTGTGCAAGCAGGGTGGGGGAATGGGGGAGAGGCAAAGGGGGAGGGAGAGAGAGGATCCTGAAACAGACTCCCTGCTGAGCAGGGAGCCCGAAGCGGTGTTTGATCCCAGGACCCTGACATCATGACCTGAGCCTAAACCAAGAGCTGGACGCTTAACTGGCTGAGCAACCTAGGTGGCCCACAGCAATCTTTTTTAAACAGCCTAAAACATCCACAATTACAGAGGAAAGGGATAAAAACTAAGCCATGTTTACCATCGTATATTAATTCCTTGTTTACCGATGAGAAAATCCAATTTGGTTGTGAAACCTAAACAAACTGCAAGTGAAAGAACAGATTCCTGACCCTATATACACACATTTATTTAATTAATTTCATGTTTATCAAGGACCTTTTTGACACTGCTAGGTGCCAGGAAAACAAAAATTAATTTAAAGGTACCTGTATTTTAAAAAAAAGTATATTCAAGATACTCACAGTCTAATGGGGAAGACTGATATATGAACAGTGATAGTATGATGTGCTGAATTCATCTCAGTTCACCTGGGGGGACCAGGAAAAGCTTGGCTGAGGAAGAAGGTGATGTTTGAGCTAAGACTTGAAGAGTAGGAATCCTCAGGGGCGCCTGGGTGGCTCAGTCAGTTAAGCGTCTGCCTTCATCTAAGGTCATGATCTCAGGGTCCTGGGATTGAGCCCCTTGTCGGGCTCCCTGCTCAGCAGAGAGTCTGCTTCCCCCTTCTCTCTCCCTCTGCCTCTCCCTCTGCTCATGCTTACGCACACGGGCTCTCTCTCTCTCTCAAATAAATAATAAATAAATAAATAAATAAATAAATAAAACCTTAAAAAAAAAAAGAGTAGGAATCCTCAGGTGAATGACAGGGTGGGGTGAGAGAGAAGGAAAATACTCCAGCAGAAGTCCCGCAAAATACAGACACTTGCAAGAGAATATAGAAAGATCAAGGAAGGCAGATAATTCAGTATGACTCGTATAGGAAGGAGCTTGGACTGAGATAAGCCTGGAAGAAGTAGACAAGGGTCAGGCTACAGAAGTCCTTTTATACTTTGCAAAATAGGTTAAAAGGTTTTCAGATTTTCATGTTAGCATCTCTGGCAATACTATGAAGGATGGGTTCAAGGAAGACCAGTTAGGCAGTATGGCAATAGATCTGTAAGAGCAATAAGGGTCTGAAAAGTGGGCATCATAGGAAAGGAGTTGGAATCTAATTTCTTTTTAAACTATTTTATTGAGATAAAATTTACATAACATAAAATCCACCATGTTAACCATTTTAAAGCATATAATTTATTGCTGATTCCTTTTTAAAATAATCTATCTCCTGCTAGGCCCTTCTGCTTCTACTCCAGTGAAAGATTAAATAAATAAATATAATTAAACTGGACAAAACAGTAGTTTTAAAAAATCTTCACTTTTCTTATTTATAAAAAGTGGTTACTGTAGAAATTCAGACAATACCAGTACATAAGGTAAAAAGTGAAAGTATTACCCTAATGAACAATCCCAACTACCCAGAGAAAGCCACTCTTAAGACTGTTGTGTATCCTTACAAAAATTGCTCTATACATACATACACACTTATATATGGGTGGTTTTGTGTTTTTGCATAAAAGGCATCTAAAATATAAAGTATTGCTCTATATCTTGTTATTCATGTAAAAACGTCTTGGAATCCTCTGTTTGCTATACCTTTGAAAACTGTATGTTTTTATTTTATTTTCTGCCAAACTAACAAGTAACTCATTTTAATTTGCTGGCTTATTTTTTTCTTATCGAATAGTTCAAATATTCAGAAACAGGAAAGATAGGTTCCTTTAAATTCAGCTCAAGTTGACAAGCATCTGAAATATCTAAATGATATTTTTAAAGTGCGTGTACAGGTGTTGTGTACTAGAAGCAGCACAAAATGTACAGGAACTAGCATAAAACTGACTGACCTAGAGTTTTAGTCCTTGTTCTCCAACAAGTAACTGTGTAAGCTTAGGACTCAGTTTTCTTCATCCATAAAATCAGGGAGCATAAATAATATAAATAATTGTGAGTAATCCTGAAAGCTCTAAGAGCATATGGCTCTAAGTCATAAATGTTTCAAAACACAATGTTAAAATTTCTTTGCTTGGATTGCTTAATGGTAAGGAAAGAATACTCTATTCTCCTCTACTTGCCACAGTCAGTAAATTCCACAAAGACAGAATCTTAGTTTTGTTCACTTATGCATACCAAGCTTCTACAACAGTGCTTGGCATGTTTGATATTTGTAAATGATTGAAAATGTTTTAAGAGCTTCCAACCCAGCAAATTGCTTTGAATCAATTATTTGGACAATGTCATGAACCTGGCATAGTTTAGCTTTTCAGTTTAATTCTCACATTCCTGAAGCGAAAATGCTACAAACGTATAGCTCTCAGACGTCTATAAGGGAGTTACATCTACTGACAGCAGAAAGATTCAAGAAATTCTACCCCTGGACCTAGAGTCAAACTTCCCCTACCACCTGATGGGGCCCATACTCAAAGTAGTGTCAAAACTCTCAGCTATGTACACGCACAGGCCTATAGAAGCCAGGTTGTCATCTACCCCACCCCTCTCAGGCTCTACATCCCTAGAAGACAAGGAGTTACAGTTTCTTCTCTCGCGAACCTCCTAATTCTTAAAAATGGTGAAACTGGAGCCACCAAAAGACACAGAACCAATGGTGAAAGGGGATGGGAAGGAGTACAGACCCTCTCAAGCCCCATTCTTTGGGAAAAGCCCGTGTTGCTGCAAACAGCGTCCTCACCTCCTTCTTTCTTTGGGCAGAGGCTGAGGGAACCCCGTAACTGAGCAGCAGCGCCACCGCCATGTTCGCGGAGACACAGCAAAACCACCAACGCGCTGCCATGTTCGCTTCTCTCTCTCGGAGAAGCGAAACTTTCCTCGGGCTGGGTCTGAGCGCGGGGCGTGAGAACAGGCAAACCTGCCCCCTGTCCCGCCTCATTGGTCCAGCTCAGCCCGTCTGGGCGACCCTTCACATTACGTCACGACGCTCTACCGCTAGACGCACGCTAAAAGACGGTTCACTTCTAATTGGTCTCCGTTAGCCAATAGAAAAAGGATAATCTGGTGGTTTTTCATTGGTCCGCTAAGGATGATTAACTGCCCCTTTCATTTACGCAAAGATGAGGCGTGTAATGCGTCTGTACAGGCGCATGCGCAGTTGTGAAGCGTTGCGGTTTTTGTTTTTTGTTTTTTCCTAGTCCAAAATGGCTTCAGGCTGTTAAGATGGAATGTTTTCCCCATTCATTTAGAAGTACCTTGGAATCCGCCTTGTTTGTGTAATATTCTAGAAAATTCGGACCTAGCCACGTGATTGTTAGCTATCTTATTCCCTCATTCTGCCTCTAAAGTTTTTCAAATCAAGATGAAAAAAGTAAAAGCAGGAAAACAGGTACAGACTTAATATCACTGAAGACTTTTTAAAAGTAAATGAGCTAGAGCTTGTTGAATACCTTCTGTGTCCCAGGAACTGTGCCATGTGTGGTGCACAGAGCGGACATCAAAAGTGATTTTTTTAAAGTTGTTTTTTTCATGACATTTTTAAAGTTAAACTTATTAATTTATTACTTTAAGACAAGGACTTAAATTTCTGGTTATAGACAGCAAGTACTGACTTTTTATTATTTTGTTTGGAAGATGAGCATGAAGCTAAGGTTGTAAGGAAGCATTTCTGTCTTTTTAGTTTTTGTGTCACAGTCCATATTCTTTAAACATCATTTCCCCTATGTAAAACATAATAAAAATCCTACATAGCTGAAGAAGTTTCCATTCATTTGGTCCAGGTTTGTTTATCATAGTGGGTTGTAAAACTGGGATAATTTAACTAGAGAAGAATAATATACTCAAGAGGAAAAATACCAACAAAATAAAATCAGTTAATTTGGATTTATTTCCATGGTGTGAAACATCATATGACTACTCTTTTAGGCCTCGCTGGGAAACACATGCACACACACGCACAGAGAAAAAGAATTTCATTATGTTGGAGAGATAAGGATATGTGTATGGAAGGGAAAATAGCTGGTTCTGAAGTGAAAATATGTGATCTGGAGATATGAAAAACATTTTAAGACATTTACAGACACTCATAATAAGAATAATACAAAATAAAAGTATATGGGGACATGCTGTTTGATTCTATTTATATGACATTCTGGAAAAGACAAACTCAAAGGGACAGAGAATAGATCAGTGGCTATCTGGGGCTGGATGTGGGGAGAGAGGAGCCACACAAAGGAAATTTTTGTGGTGATGTAACTGTTATGTCCTTTATTGTTGGGGTGGTTATACTAGGCACTTGTCAAAACTCACAGACTGGTACACCAAAAAAAGAATGAATTTTACTGCATGTAAATTGAATGAATAAAAATTAAGGTAAATTTTTAAAGAACACAGAAATCTCACCTATCATGTTGGCAAAAATTCAATACATGCCATCATCAAGGCTGTGGGGAAACATGCACCCTTATACAATGCTGGTGGAAATGCAAAATGGCATATCTATGGAGGTTAAGCTGAAAATATCCAGCAAAACTACATACGCATTTATCCTCTGATCTAGCAATCCCACTTCTAGGAATCTAATCCAAAAAATAAGAATATATGTGCACAAAATTATTCATTTTAGCACTATTTATAATTTAAATATTCTCAAAAATACCCAAATGTTCAAATACAGGAGACTGATTGAATATACTATGGTACATTGTTGGTTTACAAACTGGACACTGTATATGCAGGGCAAGGAGAGACCGAGGAGAGACTGAGGCAGACCACTCTAAGTTGATAGTTTTCTCTAAATTTTTATTTATTTTTTATTTTTAAAGATTTTATTTATTTATTTATTTATTTTTTTTTTAAAGATTTTATTTATTTGACAGAGAGAGACACAGCGAGAGAGGAAACACAAGCAGGGGGAGTGGGAGAGGGAGAAGCAGGCTTCCCGCGGAGCAGGGAGCCCGATGCGGGGCTCCATCCCAGGACCCTGGGATCATGACCTGAGCCGAAGGCAGATGCTTAACGACTGAGCCACCCAGGTGCCCCAAGATTTTATTTATTTATTTGAGAGAGTGAGAGAGCGCATGCATGAGCATGAGCGGGGTAGGGGCAGAGGGAGAGGGAGAGGGAGAAGCAGTTTCCCCACTGAGTGCGGAGTCTGACCTGGGGCTGAATCCCGGGACCCCGAGATCATGACCTGAGCCAATGTCAGATGCTTAACCGACTAAACCACCCAGGAGCCCCTAAAATTTTTATTTTTCTTCTTAAAGTATAGTTGACATACAATGTTACATTAGTTTCAAGTGTACGACATAGTGATTTTACAATTCTATACATTATGCACTGCTCACCACCATGAGTGTAGTCACCATCTGTCACCATACCACATTATAAAAATATTATTGACTAAATTCCCTATGCTGTCCTTATCTCCATGACTTATTTATTTTACAACTGGAAAGTTGTACCTCTTAATCCACTCCACCTATTTCACCCATCCTCCCTCCCTCTGGCAACCACCAGCTTGTATTTATGAGCCTGTTTCTGTTTTTTGTTTAATTTATTTTGTTTTTTTAGATTCCACATATAAGTGAAATCGTATGGTATTTGTCTTTCTCTATCTGACTTCTTTTACTTAGTATATACCCTCTAGGCCCATCCATGTTGTCACAAGTGGCAAGATTTCATTCTTTTTATGGCTGATATTCCACTGTGTATAACACACTTTACCCATTTATCTATCTATGGACACTTAGGTTGTGTTTTTAATAAACAAGGGAACTCATGAGGCTTGTTCTGGGGAGCTGCAAAATGACTAGAGATTCCCACCTGCCCACCAGAATCTCAAAAGTTTATATAGAGGCCTTAACTGGGTTCAGTCATGTATGCTGTCCAGGTGGTCTCAACAATAACTTACTTTCTCAAGGCTATGTGGTTGGAATAGCTCCCACTTGGGAAAAGTAGGAAGAATGTACATTCCCAAAATGGGGTTTGGGTGAGGAGTATATGATTGCCTGGGTCCAGCTTGCAGGTCAACTGGCAGTGGAGTCCTCTTTATTACCTCCTCCAACATTTGTAAATACCATGGAGTATTTCACAGCTATAAAAAAAAAGAATGAGGAAGAGTTGTGTAAATGATATGGGTTTTCAAGATCGATTGTTAAGTGAAAAAAAACGAAGTACAAAAGAATATACATATTATGCTACTGTGTAAAATAGAAGAGGAAATAGGAAAATATACACATATTTGCCCATTTTACGTATGTTGGAGGAGGTAATAAAGAGGACTTGACTGCCAGTTGACCTGCAAAAGGAAACACAGAAAAAGTTAAACCAGAAACTAACGAAATTGGTTATCTACAGGAGGTGGAGGAAATGGAGTGGAACAGTTATGGTAGGGAATGACACTTCCCTAAGTATACAAGTTTTTATAGTTTTTACTTTTGTAATAATGTAAACATTTCTAAAATAATCCAAATATAAAACCAAATCATTAGGTTTTTCAAGATAAAAAAATTCTAAAGATGAATAAGATGAATAGTGGTGATGATTGTACAAAAATGTAGATGTACTTAATGCTACTAAATTGTACACTTAATAATTATTAATGGTAAATACTATGTTATGTACAATTTTTAAAATAAATTAGAGGAGTACCTGGCTGGCTTAGTTTGTAGAGCATGCAACTTTTGATCTCAGGGTTGTGAGTTTGAGCCCCACATTGGGTGTAGAGCTTACTTAAAAAAATAAATAGATAAAAATTTAAAAAATAAAATTAGAAAAAATTTAAATCATATCAGTAAGAATGTGGTAAAACTTAAATTGAATACAAACAGAAAAAGGGAGCTTGACACTATTTCAAATGAAAAACAACCACACTAAAGAAAAAAAACTAATCTGAACAATTTATGAACACACCGCTTTGATTATATCCCATTAGTCTAAAGAAAAAAAACTACAAGCAAATCTTAAATTCTACTAAGTAGGTTTGTTTTTCATAGTAATATGAGTATAGCAATCCTGAAAATTTATTTTGTGTAATACAATACGCATAAACACTGATATTATTGAGAGCCAGGATTCTCACTATGGAAGAAGGGAGATACAAATATGAAATGAGGGAAAGTAGAAAAGAGCTTTTGGGGTTTGGACTGGAATTGGAGGTGTTAGTATAAATTTATCATTCATAACATATATTCCTAGCTCTATTTGCTGAAAGGACTAGAAGCAATGACACTCCAATATCAATGAGCACACCTGGTACTGAATATATGTTGCTAAATGCCATCTCTAAAAGAAATTAGAGCTTCTTAGAGGAATGGCTAGTTCCAGTGCTGGGACAGGGAAAGTACAAGATGAACCTTGAACATCTTGTGTCAGAAAAAAAAAACACGTGCTCAAAAAGAAAAAAAAAATGAAGTTATGTCAAAAAATGCATATAAGACACCTTGAAGGGAATCCTACTGATCACATCTGGGACTCTTGATTACTAAAATAAATCATGATAGTAATGGATTATAACTACTGAATCCACAAATCCATATTGATAATGAACAAATAAATTGGAGAGGGGATAAAATTCCTCCCTACAGTAGAACACCCACTATTAAATATAGAAGGAATGATAGAATTAGGGGCGCCTGGGTGGCTCAGTCGGTTAAGCGTCTGCCTTCGGCTCAGGTCATGATCCCAGCGTCCTGGGATCGAGCCCCGCATTGGGCTCCCTGCTCGGCAGGAAGCCTGCTTCTCCCTCTCCCGCTGCCCCTGCTTGTGTTCCCTCTCTCGCTGTCTCTCTCTCTCTGTCAAATAAATAAATAAAATCTTAAAAAAAAAAGAGAAGGAATGATAGAATTAGAAAATCACCATATGAAACTTTCATACTAATGATTAATTTGGGCAAAAATCATCAATGGATACAAAAACTAGTGGGTGAAATTTTGATGAAGAACAGGATATTCACATAAGTCGGTGTATTTTTCACGTTACTTATTTTATTACAAAGGGAAAAAACAGTAACTTTAGTTTAGGAACTTGGAAGCCACTCTTTGGACCAAAGGATTAAAGTTGGCAATAATGAGACAATAATGGGACATTGTGTGCTTCCTGACAAGATACCCTAAATAGACACATCTGTTATGTAGTATTCCTGCCAGAAGTGCATAAACTGAATTTAATTATGAGAAAATATCAAGCACACACAATTTGTGGGAACTTTTATAAAATAACTGGCCTATACTCTTCAGGCCGTGATCGTATGTTGTGGCCTATACTCTTCAAAAATGTTACAGAGCACAGACTGGTGGAGTCAGAGGGTCCATTACGGGTTCTTCCACTTCCACTTATCACGTATTTACCCACATATTACGAAATTTTTTGCTATTCTTGCAACTTTTCTCTAAATTTGAAATCATTTCAAAATTAAAAGTTAAACAAATTAGTATACAGTAGTAATAGGAGACAAAAAATTAGAGAAGTGAAGGAAGTTCGGGGGACTCAAAAGAACTGCTAGCCTCTGGGCGCCTGGGTGGCTCAGATGGTTAAGCGTCTGCCTTCGGCTCAGGTCATGATCCCAGGGTCCTGGGATCGAGTCCCGCATCGGGCTCTCTGCTCCTTGGGAGCCTGCTTCTCCCTCTGCATCTCTCTCTCTCTGTCTCTCATGAATAAATAAATAAAATCTTTAAAAAAAAAAGAACTGCTAGCCTCTGAAACACCAACTTGAAGCTAGTGCCTTTGATGATTCAATCTAAGATCAGCGTATCGGCTCTCTCCTGTAGAGCCCTAAACCTGGCTCCAAGACGCGGGTGGGACGGGGAGAGTTTCTCTCATTCTTCACTAAATACCAGCACACCCCATTTACAAAGCGTGAAACTACATTTCCCAAAAAGCCTTTATCTTTCCTGTCTGTAGAGAGGATTACAGTATCTATGGGGTGTGGTTTTTTTACAGGTCTCGCGAGATTTCATTAACTCATTAAAGAGCCCAGCCGAAAGCCATTTTGTTTTTCAGGGCTCTTTGCAAGGAGACTTGGAACGAAGTCGTAGCAAAGCAGCAGCTGCAGTTGCACCGTTCTGTCTTCAGCTTCAGAATGTTTCCCATAGCCAGAAGCGCTCTAAGTCGTCTCCGAGGTAAGCAAAAACTGTGAGCAAATTATTTCCAACCGCCTTTTACCTATTTGTCCTAGTGGTCTCTCGTGCCCTTTCCCTCCACCTGCATCCCGATTTCTAATCCTGAATGCGCAGTCTCCCGCCTCGCCCCAAGTAATTGGGAAGCCGTCCTTAGCATTTACTTAATCACCCAGTGTTTCTGTTTTGGTTCCCAGCTCACTTTCTGTTACCAGAGTCATAGCATAGCCTTGTTTTTTGTTTTTGCTTTTTAAATTCACTTACCTATGATTTCAGGGAAGGAGGTTCTTGGTGGACACTACTCATTCCTTCTAATTTCGTAAATTTTAGCTTTGAGTACATTTACCCCCAAAGAACTTCCTCTCCAATTCCTGTAACTAATGGAAGGAAACTGGAAATCTAGCTCTTCTCTGGTTTCATTGCAAGGAGACAACCCAAGTGGTGGCCCTGCAGCTTTTATGTTGTTTGTTGGTTTTTTTAAATGAATATTAGCTTATTCGAAAACAATTGTAATTTTTTCTTATCTAAAAGTTTGGCAGGTACAAGGGAATTTGGAGACCAGCCTTATGTATTGAGAATGCACTAGATTGGAAAGAGAAAATTCATTTCCGTACTTGATTTGCAGTGAAGGTGACCTTGAGTAATGTGAGCAGCTGTTTTACATTGAAAGTGACCTTAAGCAATTACCATTTAGCTTCTTTAGCCATCTTTTTATTTTCAGTTTACAGAGTCATTAGTGGTATTACTAGATTGTGTTCTAAACACTCAAGCAGCTTTGAGAATCACCAAAAAAATAGTTGCCCAACTGGTTTTTTAATATTCCAAAAGCCACGTCTGTTATCTCTTTCACTTTGGGCAAATGATTTTTCTCTGAACCTCATTTTCCTGCTTTGTAAAACAGGGGGTTAGCAAATAATTACTACCTCAAACAATTGTTGAGGATTATATGAGATGACCAATAGGTGGTAACTAAACCATTTCTTGTTACAGAAGAGAAGTCTAAAGAAATCCACTTGGGTTACCTGAATTTTGAGGTCATGAGATGTTGCAGAATTGTTTGGTAATTTTAATTTATTTGCCCTTTGAGCAGGTAGGGCCTTGTACCCTAGGAAAGGGAATTTTTTGTTTATTTTTTTTTCAATGTGGAATTCACACTCTCACTTTTTAACTGCTCTAGAGCAGAATATATTGTGAAATGTTTGTAAATTTGCTCATCCCAAGTGTGTCTAAAGGTGAAAAGAAAACCTGGAAGGCAATTAAGAAGAGAAATCATTAATGGTCAAATAACTAGCCGGAAATAACCCATTGTATCACATAGAAGCCATTATATTCTTAAATGCCAGTGAATGGGCAACGTTGCTGTTTCTTTTTTTTGTTTGTTTTTTAAATATGCTTTCCATTACAGGGGCGCCTGGGTGGCTCAGTCCGTTAAGCTTCCAATCCGTGGTTTCAGCTAGGGTTGTTGTGATCTCAAGGGTCTTGGGATCGTCTGTTTCTCTCCCTACTCTTTCTCTCAGATAAATCTTAAAAATTTGATACATGGTTTCCATTACATAAGTACCATTTGAGGCTCTAAAACAATAAGGATTGGGGCGCCTGGGTGGCTCAGTGGGTTAAGCATGTGCTTTCGGCTCAGGTCATAATCTCAGGGTCCTGGGATCAAGCCCCGCGTCTGGTTCCCTGTTCCTTGCTCAGTGGGTAGTCTGCTTCTCCCTCTGCCCCCCCCCCCCACGCCTTCTCTCTCTCTCAAATAAAATCTTAAAAAAAAATAAAACAGTAAGGATCTGTTACTTAGGAAGGAAAAAAAAATCTGGAAATATGTATTTTGCAGTCTTGGCTCTTTGCCAAGCTCTCCTAAGAGCCTCTAGAGGCAGTTTGAAAACTCATTCTACTAAAGTAATAGTAAAGCAAAGTTTTAATGTTATTCTGCTCAAAAACCTTTGCCTCTACCAAAAAAGTGGCCCTCCATTATCCTTTCTAGTTTTATCCCTATTGCTTGTCTGTACACGTCGTCCTTCAAACATAATTTGTTTCCTAGAACACGGGGCTTTTTTTTCCTCTGCTTTTTTTCAGATTTCCCTTTCCTACATCTACATAACCAAATCCTACCTGCTGTTCAGAGTACTTAGCTAATAATCTACTTTTTTTGTATTGCAGCGATTTGTGTATACATGTCTCATATCCACCTTTAGATTGGAGGTTACTTGAAGACAGGGTCAGTGTCTTACACATTTTCATGTACCGTATTTCTTTTAGCATAGTGTTGTATTCGTTAGTAATTATTTTTTAAAAGATTTTATTTGAGAGAGAGAGTGTGAGAGAGAGAAAGAGGAGGGGCAGAGGGAGAAGCAGACTCCCTGCTGAGCAGGGAGCCCGACCTGGGACTGAGTCCCAGGACCCTAGGACCATGACCTGAGCTGAAGGCGACACTTAACCGACCGAGCCACCCAGGCGCCCTCATTAATAATTTTCAAAAAAAAAAAAATCAACATTACTCTAGTTTTTGGAGGGTTTTTTTTTGTAATTTTAAGGTCATAAACATTTGGTATGCTTTAATTTGAAATTCATTTTGAGTTTACCCTTTTATGTTGTAAGTTGCTGAGCACTGCAGAGTAAACTAGTGAAAATTTAAGTCCTAGATATTCAAATTAATGAATAAGAGCCAAGTTCCAGAGGTTTGTAGTGAATGTTACTGGCATCACCTGTTCTGTTTTATCCCCCAAGATTTTATTATGAAAACTTTTAAGACAGAGAAAATTTGGAAGAATTGTATGATAAACACACATACTGCACTGCATAGATACAATTAACATTTTGATATATTTGTTTTCTCACATATCTATACATGTGTCAAATTATATTATTTTTGATGCATTTAAAGTATACTACTTTGCTTTTCGCTACAATATGTTTTAACATTGTATTGAACCGCAAAGTACTATAAAGTTAACATCCGTTGCTTTCCTGATTAGCAATATCTATTACATGTTCTTTTTTCCTTATAATTGATAGATATGCTTCTGTATTCCTTTTTTTTCTTTAGTTCAAAGCATTCCACAAACAATGGCAAGGCAGAGCCACCAGAAAAGGACACCTGATTTCCATGACAAATATGGTAATGCTGTACTAGCTAGTGGAGCCACTTTCTGTATTGCTGTATGGGCATATGTAAGTACTATTGACTGATAATTTTCTATATTAGATGTCTTTCATTCCTATTTATTTTATGTATTCAAAATGTTTTCACAAAGTAGTATACATTTCTAGTTAGGAGGGACTTCAGAGATTTTCTGATGTAATTACCCACCCAGTGCAGGAATTTCTTCCATAGCTTTAAGCATTCACATTCTACTATCATTTTCTTCCTTCCTTCCTTCCTTCCTTCCTTCCTTCCTCCCTCCCTCCCTCCCTCCCTCCCTCCCTCCCCTTTCCCTTTCCCCTTCCCTTTCCCTTTCCTTCTTTTTCTCTTTTTCTTTTTTAAGTAATCTGTATACCCAACATGGGGTTTGAACTCCCAACCCTGAAATCAGAAGTTACACGCTCCACCAACTGAGCCAGCCAGGTGCACTACCCATCATTTTCTTGCAACAAGAAATTCTGATCCCATTTCCATGTATCAACCATTAGATACTAGAAACCAAAGAAACTAGAAAAATTAGATACTAGTTTCCTGGATCTTCTCTTTCAGATTAAACATCCTTAGTTCTGTAAATCACTTTTTGTTACATGGTTTCCAGGGTTTTCACCATCTTGGGTCACCTTCCTTCACTTAATCAGTTTCTCTTCTAAAACTCTGCTCCAGAACGGAGTACAACATTTCTGATGGTTGAGATGTACAGTGACTTGCTTTCATTATTTTAGTTTTTTACATCTTACATTTAACAATCTTCTTACTAGTTGATGTACTTATTGGTTAAAAGGATAAATATGTAAGTTGTTCTTAAAAGATACCTATTAACCTTGCCTTAATAAACAAAAATATTTATTAGCGGGGCTTTTCATTCTTGTTTTAACCTTCCTTAGATATACTGTCAAAATAGGTGTGTGTACTTAATTAGAAGAGTAATTAGATGTTGAACAAATGTGTGATCAGGGGCACTTTTGGAGGTGGTGTTCCTTGATGAAAGGATATTATAAAAGTGCTCTTTGGCAGTATTTAGGTAGTTGTGGTTGAGTGAAGCAGTGTTTGAGGAGGTACTAGAGAAATGTGGAGTAAAAATTTGAATTAATGAAAATTGCTGTCATACTAGCCACATTTCAGTCTTCAATAGCCATATGTGGCTATTGTGTTAGACAGTGAAGATCTAGACATTTCTTGCATCTCAGGAAGTTCTGTTGAACAGTACTGGTCTAGAGAATTAGGACAGCAATTAGCTTTGGCCTACATGGAGGTGGCACTATATCCCAGCTGGATTTCTGTGTGTTTTTAACCTGTAGAGTAGAACACCTTTGTCACTTGAAATAGTCTCCAAGGGAGAGTGGACTCTGGTTTAAACGTTTATAACTAATAGCATTTTAATTCTTACAGACAGCAACACAAATTGGAATAGAATGGAACCTGTCCCCTGTTGGCAGAGTCACCCCAAAGGAATGGAGAGATCAGTAATCATCCCAGTTGGTGTAATACTGAATTGTTTCAAAACCAACTCATAATTGATGCCAAGTAAAAGCACTGTGCACCCATTAAAATATGGCATGGTTGAAGAAATAAAGTACATTTGAAACCTTCGTTGTCGGTTTATTTCTTTTGTAATGAAACCAAGCTTGATCACTTTTCATTTATTTAATCTTAGTGTTACTATTTAAGTGAGATGCTTTACAATTTCTTAAATTTTTCTTTTTTAAAGATTTTATTTATTTATTTGACAGAGAGACAGCGAGAGAGGGAACACAAGCAGGGGGAGTGGGAGAGGGAGAAGCAGGCTTCCCACCGAGCAGGGAGCCCGATGCAGGGCTTGATCCCAGTGGGATCAAGACCTGAGCCGAAGGCAGATGCTTAACGACTGAGCCACCCAGGTGCCCCTTAAATAATTTTCCTTTCTGAGGTAGTATGAAAGTAAAATTGGGCTGTCACCTGGAAGTCAACTTTATAGTAGGCTAAAGTTACAGTTCATGAATAACTGATCACAGAGTTATTCTAGGTCATCTTTGAGTGTCCAGATATTGATTATGCCTACTACATTTCATCTCTAATTTATGTTTATATTTGGAATTGGTATTAAGTCGTTTTTACTCCTGCCAAGAGAACTTGGGGTGTCACCAGACCCAAGGGAAGAGTGGTCCTATCAAATGAACTCTTAGGATGTTTGAAGATTAGCTAGCTCCTTGGCTCCATTGGCATATTAATCTTAGAGCTTTAGGTCTTTCATTATATTTAGGATGTATTAAGGAAAGGATCTGTCAAAAATAGTTTATTTTCACTTATCCAGCTATTGGTGGTGACCTCTGCTGTTGACTTTCTGTAATTATACCAACTTTTTGATGCATGTATTATCCTGAATTCAGTATGACTTTGGATTTTATATGTAAGATGCTAACTGAAGAAAACATCTACACCATGTACTTCAGTACTTCCTTGGTTAAAGGTGTAAAAAGCCTCATTTGTTGTTAGTGCTCAAATAAGCAGAAAATGAAATTTCAGTGGAGTAATCTATATTAGCTAAATTAGAGATTCCAAAATTCACTTACCTATACAATAAGTTTTCAGGTAAATGGCTTTTAGGACTCTCCAAATTTACCTGATGCAGATAAGGATTTATGCATAACCAAACATTTGAAAAATTTTTACTTACTACATGAAATACTAGAAGAATGCTCTCATGGCAGTATGTCTTGTTTTCTCATTAAATGCATCAAAGCCAGTAAGTAATTTCATTGAGTAGGAAAAGTAAGATTGAATGTCCCTGCAAAATAAGTCTGTTGCAAGATTAGTAACTACATGATAGTGCCCGTATTTGATAAAATTTGAATGAACACTTTGATCATATTTAGCATGTTAAAATAGGAGTGAAGTGTACAAATGCATGTAACCCTGAGATGTGATTAAGCAAAATAAACACTTGTCTTTAAGGAAGTTTCAATGTTGCATTAGATTATTTACCTTTTTATTTTTGAATTGGCATTACTAACGACTACAGGTAATTTTCAGTATGATTTGTACCACTTCCGTCAGGTAAGTGATAATTGTCAGCTATCATAGGCAAAAAAATATGACCTTTAAAGATGTCTATTTGTCCATTTGCCAGCATATATATTGCTTTGTGTGATAAAACCTGGTGGTGGTAGTAGGCATTTTTGAACAGGCTTTTAAAGCTTAATTTTGTAGTTACCTTGTCCTGATGAGTAATTCTAAAACTACCTCAGCCACTACCAGAAATGAAGCAGTAGTGTAAGTCTAAATTAGTTTCATCACAGTGTTCTGACCTTGCAGCTTTCCTAATGTACTGAATCAAAGTTTTATCCTTTCACAAATGGCACTCAATTTATCCCAAAACATCATTGAGTGTTTTAATATCTAGAGTGGGAAGGTTGTCAAATTAGTCTTCCTATCAAAAATACGTACATTTGAAGAATTTAGGTAAGTGACTTCAGAAGCATGCCAATCCTTGAAATGTTATTTGTTGGAGGGCTATGAAGTATTTTTTTTAAATTAGGGTGAGTGTCATAAATCCCATTCTTCATTTAAATGTAAGTTATGTTACTATGTGTTTTCTGTTCTTTTAAATTCATTAAATTGGGGCGCCTGGATGGTTCAGTCGGTTAGGCATCTGGCTCTTGGTTTCCACTTGGGTCATGATCTCAGGGTTGTGAGATCAAGACCCAGGTCATTCTCTGTGCTCAGTGGGAAGTCAGCTTGAGGATTCTCTCCCCTCTGCCCCTCCTCAGGCTCGCTTGTGTGCTCACTCTCTCAAATATTTAAAAAAAATAAATTCATTAAACTTACTTAGAACTAGGTACTATAGTAATTGTAGAGGCACAGATAATGAGTTCTCACCCTTGTGACTATTACCTTTATTGGAGATATTAATACCACTTTATAAGCATTTTGGGGGCACCTACTATGCTCAACACCAGAAAACCTGATTACATGAAGACATTCCCTTCTATTTGAAAGCTTAGGTAATAGAGTATATATAACTGTTGGTATGCTTGTGCATTGATAAGGGGGTTTAGGGATGATGCACTTAGAGATGTGAGGTTTTAGAGTGAGGGAAAGTTTCAATGACTAAGGATGTATGTAATAGTCTTGCAGCTCATAATCTTTACATAAAAATTGGTAAATTTGAAGCTGACAAAGCTTTATGGTTTCTGACTTTCAGTGAATTTCTTTGAACGCTTAACTGTATATTGTAAGAAAATTGTTAAATGTAAGATGTAAAAAACTAAAATAATGAAAGCAAGTCACTGTCAACTTGCTAATAATTGGAAGCCCACTTAAAAGCCATCTTAATTTCATGTGATGTGATTTTTAAAAAGATTTTATTTAGGGGCGCCTGGGTGGCTCAGTCGTTAAGCGTCTGCCTTCAGCTCGGGTCATGATCCCAGGGTCCTGGGATCGAGCCCCATGTCGGGCTCCCTGCTCTGTGGGAAGCCTGCTTCTCCCTCTCACTCTCCCCCTGCTTGTGTTCCCTCTCTCGCTGTGTCTCTGTCAAATAAATAAGTAAAATCTTAAAAAAAAAATTTTTTTTTAAAAAAGATTTTATTTATTCATTAGCACGCGCGTGTGCACAAGCAGGGAGAGGGGCAGAGGGATAGGGAGAGGCACGCTCCCTGTTGAGTAGGGAAGCCCAACGTGGGGCTGGATCCCAGGACCCTGAGATCATGACCTGAGCTGAAGGCACTTTTTTTTTTTAAAGATTTTATTTATTTATTTGAGAGAGAGAGAGAATGAGAGACAGAGAGCATGAGAGGGAGGAGGGTCAGAGGGAGAAGCAGACTCCCTGCTGAGCAGGGAGCCCGATGCGGGACTCGATCCCGGGACTCCAGGATCATGACCTGAGCCGAAGGCAGTCGCTTAACCAACTGAGCCACCCAGGCGCCCTGAAGGCACATGTTTAACTGACTGAGCCACCCAGGTGTGCCCATGTGATGTGATTTTTCAGATTTTAAATTTGGGGTTGAATTTGTGACTTAAGGTTGTGCACATTGATTGACAGTTACAACTTAATGGCTGGGAAGTTTAGTAGTCTTGAAGATACTTATGTGGATGGGAATAGATGGGGAAGGAATAATTCTTTCTGAAATAATTATAGGCCTAAAATTTAGATCTGTGGGCAATTTTAAAAGTTGCCTGTCAAGGCTTAATAGGAATTTGACAACAGGTGGGATATAATTGGTTTACTTAACACTTAAATATGGTTAGTGTGTGCCACTTCCCTAAGCCTTTTACAAATATTTAATACTTATACTTTGTGTACTATTTTGAGTTTGGCAACATTATTAGACTTGAGGGGCGCCTGGGGCGTCTGCCTTAGGCTCAGGTCACGACCTCAGGGTCCTGGGATCCAGCCCTGCTCAGCAAGGAGTCGGCTTATCCTCCCTCTCCCTCTGCCCTTCCCCCTGCTCGTGCACGCGCGTTCTCTCTCTCTCAAATAAAATCTGCATAAAAAAGACTTGATCCTGGGGCACCTCGGTGGCTCAGTCGTTAAGCGTCTGCCTTCGGCTCAGGTCATGATCCCAGGGTCCTAGGATTGAACCCCGCATCGGGCTCCCTGCTCAGCGGGAAGCCTGCTTCACCCTCTCCCACTCCCCCTGCTTGTGTTCCCTCTCTCGCTGTCCCTCTCAAGATTTTATTTATTTGACAGAGAGAGACACAGCGAAAGAGGGAACACAAGCAGAGGGAGTGGGAGAGGGAGAAGCAGGCTTCCCGCCGAACAGGAGTCCAACGTGGGGCTCGATCCCAGAACCCTGGGAATCATGACCTGAGCCAAAGGCAGACGCTTAACGACTGAGCCACCCAGGCGCCCTGACTTGATACTTTTCTTATGGGAACTGGGTTCAAACGGTTCCAGCTGAAAATATAATTAATTAATTTCCCCATACATCTCATGACAGATATTTAATGAAAGGAAATATGAAAAGACCACACCTCACTTTGAATTTAGTGAGATGGAGCCTGTTCCTCTTACTGTTAATATTCATTGTTTTAAAAAATCTTAGGATTGGGGCACCTGGGTGGCTCAGTCGTCGGGCGTCTGCCTTCAGCTCAGGTCATGATCTCAGGGTCTTGGGATCGAGTCCCACATCGGGCTCCCTGCTCCGCAGGAAGCCTGCTTCTCCCTCTCACACTCCCCCTGCTTGTGTTCCCTCTCTCGCTATGTCTCTGTCAAATAAATAAATAAAATCTTTAAAAAAAAATAAAAATCTTAGGATTTTTCTATTTTTTTAAATGTGAAAATGGGGAAACAGGATTAAAAATACACTTCTCAAATGCTTTCTGTATCATTTATTGCATCGTATACATTTTATGCATCTCATTTCTTTCTAAACTCATGGTGGTAGATACTCTAATATTCTTTGCATCCTTGAAATCCTCTAGGTTTTTAAGATGATGGACAAGTGAATGGATAAATGGTCAAGTAGTTCAAAGCTTTAGATTGGCGATATTAAGGTAGTGTGAGGTGAGATGCCCGCCCCAACTCCAACACACACATAAAGATTATGAATTCAAAAGCATGAATAAAAAATTTTTTTGAGATAATTTTTGAATGGAGGGACGAGTGCAAGTTCATAGTTCTGGCATTTGCCTCTGGAGTTAGGCCAGACAGTAACAGAACCACGTTAATTTCATGCTGGGAAAGGCTGAACTATGCAGATGATTTACAAAGAGGTCTATGGTACTTCACGGTTCGAGGTTAGGAAACTACAGATGACACAGGTTTTGGTGGGATTTTGTTTTGTTTTTGGTGATGGGAGGAAGGACGGTTCTCTAATGCGCCCAAAAGACTTCCACCTGAGGGTGCGTGTCAACCCAGGGGCAGCAGGGGGCGGGAGAAGCTCAACTCTGGGGCTCGCGTCCCTCTTCACGTGACGCGTCCCTCTCTTTGCATCTCAGGCCCTGCTTCCGGCCTGGGCGTCACCCGGAAGTGGGGGGAGTGAGGAAAGGACGGGTAAAGGCCGCAGGCCCGGGCGGCGGTGGGTGGAGGAAGAGAAGCCGTGGGAGTGCCGCCGCCGCCGCCGCTGCCCCTGTCCTCGACGCCGGCGCCGCCCCCCCGCCCCCCCACGCCACCACTCCTGTGTCTTCTCCGTGTGTGTGAGATTGGAACCTGCGCGTGGATTTGCCGCTGCCACGGGCTGCGTAGCTCGTGAGGTTTAACCATAGGAAAGAAAAACCAGGTAAGTCCTATATAGGCTTCCTGTTGTCCCCTTCTACCGGAGAGGTGTTCTGCACTGTCAGTCTCTACTACCGAGTGTAGCGGGGTCATTTTAATCAGGGGCAGTCTCCAAACTCTCACTTCTTCACAACTCTGGTATTTACCACACTTGTGTTTTACCTTCCCAGCAGGGGATAATGGAGGGGAGATTGAGCCTGACCCGTGTCACTTTTCTTGTACCCTTCTGGGAAAGTGTCCTGATCATCCAATGGCCTATGTTATCTAATTAGTTGAAGGTACAAGAAGGTCCGTGCCCGGTATTGGAAGTAATATGGACTGATGACCATTAATGAAATGATGTAAAAAAAAATTTTTTTTTTTTTTTTTTTTTGCTTCTTGCTTTCTCTTGGAGCATAAGCTAAACTGAGAGAACACTCTTGTCTCCATTTCATTTTGTTCATTCTGCCCCAGTCCCAATAAAGTTTTTCTCCATCCCTGTGGTATCTGTATCTCTGACACTTTGCTGTAGACCTTGAGGTTTTCCTAAGCACCAACAACTCTTTCATTTCACAAGTTCGTATTTTTAGCATCTGGTTTTTGTTTTATAGTCTGTTCATCTGCAGTAATATGGTTTTGTATTGAGTCTTAATGTGTGCAGGACATTGAATAGGGTGATATTGAGGTGTGGGGGTGGTAGGGGATATACACAAGAAACAGGACAGAGTCCCTGGCCTCAAATGAGTTTGCAATCAAGTTAGTTGAGTTCACTTATGAAGACAGTGGGTTCTAGCAGCCCCACTAATTGAATAGACTGCTTATCTCATCCTTTTTATTTATTAATTTTTAAAAAGATTTAATTTATTTATTGGAGAGAGAGGGAGATTGAGCAAACGTGCAAGCAGGGAGAGGAGTAAAGGGAGAGGGACAAGCAGATTCCGTGCTGGGTGCAGAGCCAGCCGGAGGTGGGGCTCCATTTGCGACCCTGAGATCCTGAGCCGAAATCAAGAGTCCACCGCTTAACCGAGTGAGCCACCCAGGTGCCCTTCTCATCCTTTTTAAAGGATATTTTGAACTGAGATTTTATTTTTAAAACTTTCTTGTGTCTACATTCATGATATGAGAGGGTGTTTTTTGACTAGAGGGTCTCACAATGTAGTAGGAAAGACAGATACACACCCTTTCAATCTCAATAACATTGTGTATTAGAGAAAGTGTTATGATAGTTCAGGGAAGGGAGCATTTGAGGTGGGCCTTGAAAATGGATAGGATTTAACTTTGCAGGAATGGAGGTAGGGGAGGGCAGCCCACGTAGAGGAAAAAATATGAGCAAAGGCTTGGGGGCCTGGAAAGATGCAGGACAAGCAACAACACACTGTACATCAACATCCCTATTTCTAACACAGCCACAGCCTCTAAGATATTACTATTAAAGGAAAAAAAATACAGAATATAAAACTGGTAAGCTTACAACCATATCCAGCTACCCTCCAGCCAACAAAAAAGTTTATATATAGAAAAAATACATGAAATGACAACAACAGTATTAATGTATGAGATTTAATTCTGATGTAAACTCAAATTTAAAAGAGAAAAAATAAAGCTTTCTATATATTTTTTAATTTAAGCTTTTATTTTAATTCCAGTTAGTTAACATACAGTAGTATATTAGTTTCAGGTGTACAATATAGTGATCCAACACTTCCATACATCATCAAGACAAGTGCACTCCTTAATCCCCCTTGTCTATTTACCCCATCCCCTCACCTCCTCCCCTCTGGTTACGATCAGTTCTCTATAATTAAGAGTCTGTTTCTTGATTTGTCTCTCTCTCTTTTTTCCTTTTGTTTATTTTTTTAAAGATTTTATTTATTTATTTGACAGAGAGAGAGCGAGAGAGGGAACACACACAAGCCCGGGGAGTGGGAGAGGGAGAAGCAGGCCTCCCGCTGAGCAGGGAGCCCAATGTGGGGCTCCATCACAGGACCCTGGGATCATGACCTGAGCCGAAGGCAGACGCTTAACGACTGAGCCACCCAGGCGCCCCTATTTTTTCCTTTTAAATCTTGCTATATTTGAATTCTGATTGATTGTTATAACTTAAATGTAATTTGGAATCAATTTTTAAATTGCTGGGAATGAATAACATCATTGTCTGAAGCCAGAAGCTGTTACAGAATTTCCTCAAGGAATTTCTGCATTTCCTTTTCTCCTCCAAATTGATTTCTCTACTAGTCTTCTTAACCTGATAGAAACTATTCTTTTCCAGTCTTAGTCTTAGAAAGATCTTGATTCTTGGCCTCTAGGTAGGGTTAGATTAAACACTAATCCCTCCAAAGGATAGGTTAACATCTCTGATCTCTAATGCAGAAGGTTGTTTTTCTTTGAAAAATGCATGGAGAAGTAGTAGAATTTATTTGAAAATGGGAGGGAGTGATGAGCAAAAATAACCCCAACTAACACACTACAGTCTTTACTTCTGTGAGGGCTTTAAGGCAACACATTCCTCATTATAGTTTCTTTTATCTATATATTTAAAAATACTTGACAAACTTTAATCAAGACTTTTGACACATCCCAATGAATGAAAATAATGTTTATTTGCCAGTTGGGAAATTAAATTGTGAGGAGAGATTTGTCTGAGGTGATACAGGCCCTGGAACAGGTGAGAATATTTGGGAGTTTTGTCTTAAAATTCCCTCTACTCATCTTTGTTAAAGGTTTTACAGAGTTTTGTTTTTAAACGGTGATCTTTCTTAGGACATAAATCAAATTGTGGATGGAGGGGGGAGGTGGGCGGGAGAGACAGGCAACAGGCCTATTTTGGTTCAATTTACCATCCCAGCGATCATGGTTTTTACTTATAAATCTCAGTCTTCAGGTTAATTTAACGTGATATAACTTGCTTACTTACTTGCTGAAGTAGTATGGCAAGAAAATTATCACAATACTTTTAGAATATGTTTCATTAAAGTGAAAGGGTAGGATGTTTCTGGATTCATAAATATGTTCCTAGTTTCTCCAGCACTGTTAGAAAATTGAAGTGATTTTCTTATCTTTGTGGGATTAAATGTGTGGGATATTGGTAGATTACACTAGTTTTCACAGATATTTCTTTCCTTGAAGGAAATGAGGATAAAATATCCCCATTTTGAGCCAGTTAGTTGCACTTTGTTTTATGTTTTCTGTCCACATTTAGAATTACACAGCTATGTTTTTTAAAACCTCTTTCTACTCTATAATTCTCTAGTGCAGAAGTCCAATTTTTCAGACCTATACTCAGGAGTACATTTTCGTAACTTAATAATTGAAATTAATGGGTTATTTCACATCTTAGGGAAATTATTTTAATTTGGCCATTTAACCTTAGTTGATTTTGTTTTGTTTTAAAAAAGTTGTTTGTTTTATGCTGTTGTAATTGTTGGTGATCCTGCTTGTGCATTTGATATCCCAGCCAAAGATTGGGAGGGAATAATACTGGAATTACTTCCCTCCTCTACTCTGACCTGCAAGTTTGCAGGGCATTGTATATTTCTGGAATTATGAAGAAGATGGTTTTTGCTCTCTTGAAGTGTTCACCTGAAGACCTGAAAAACTGTCATCAGAGATGTAAGAACAGAATGAAAGAATTCCACAGTGAAGAGCCCTTTAAAGAAAATTTGCAGGACTGTTTAGGATAAAATTGCAGCTGACTTCTAGTGTCATGAGGATATTTAAGAGCTGATCCTTGAGCTAACAAAAGGTTACAAAGAGCTTGGTTGTAAAGGAGTTCCAAGTGTTACCTCTTTTGTTGATCCTTGCACTTACAATGGTAAGAAAAAAAAGGAGGTATCTATTTTTTGGTGATAATAAGATTTTTTGCTCTAAGAATTCTAATTGAGTTATTAAATCAATCAATAATAATGCTATTAAGGGGTGCCTGGGTGGCTCACTCGGTTAAATGTCCAACTCTTTTTTTTTTTTTTTTTTTTTACTCCCTAAGGAGCAGGGAGCCCGATGTGGGGCTTGATCCCAGGACCCTGGGATCATGACCTGAGCCGAAGTCAGTCGCTTCACCAACAGAGCCACCCACGTGCCCCTAAACGTCCAACTCTTGATCTCAGCTCAGGTCTTGATCTCAGGGTTGTGAGTTCAAGCCTTGTATTGGGCTCCATGCCCAGCATGGAGCCTATTAAAAAAAAAAAAAAAAGAAAGATTAACAGCCTAACAGAAAAATGGAAAAATAGAAAAAAATAAAATAATAAGGCTATTAATATAAAGTATATTGTATTGATTATTAATAAATATATTATTAAAACATTACTATTAATATTAAATTATCTGTATACAACCAGTTTCGTTTCGGCCAGTAAATTCTTTTTCTCTTCCTTTTACTATGCCATTTCACCGTTAATATCAGTTTTTAGTTCAGACTTATAGCCACAATATCTTGGTATTAATTTTTTTAAGAAATTTTATTTATTAGAGAGATTGAGGGAACAAGTGGGAGGATGGTCAGAGGGAGAAGTGGACTCCCTGTGAAGCAGGGAGCCCGACTTGGGAATCATCCTAGGACCCTGGGATCATGACCTGAGCCGAAGGCAGACGCTTAACTGACTGAGCCACCCAGGCACCCTTGGTATTAATTTCTAATCATACATGTAAGTGGGTTTTTATGTATTAGCAATCAAATTGTCTCCAAGTATTGTCCATCTAAATCAAAGTGTTTTATCTGGCTCCTCTGTTTCTAGCTAGGTGCTAGTAGGATGAATTTTAGTAGCCTTAAATTCATTGTATGATGATGTAAAAAAGAATAATTTATTTAGTGCAGTATATTATTTGACCTTGAATTTAGGGTATGGTTAGGATTGCATAAGAGTGTGTCCACGGTGTTTATTACAAAAATAACCCACAATTGCCTGTTTCTTAACTTTAGCGGAAGTGTTAAGTCATGGGATCTTGAATCTTTTTTTCTTTTTTTTGGGTGCATGTAAATGAAGGAGACTAGAACTGATCCTTCCTCTGGTATGAAAAAATAAATCTGGTACTTTGTCTATAGTTTGCACTTTGGTAGGAGTTGACATATTCTTTCATAGGGCCAAATTTTATTTCTAGACCTAGCAAGTGGCTAAGCTGAGATTTAAAGCCAGTCAGTCTGGTTTTAGAACCTGTGTTACCTTACTTAAAGGAACTGTATTTTTTTTAAAGTACATAGGCATTTGAGCAAAATTAGCTCTATTGGAATTAAGTTCCTGGTTTGTCCTAAAGGGGAAAATACTCATTAATCTTCTTTGAAAGTATGAATGGGCAAATAGATTTGATGATTAAAAAATTAAAGTATTGGTAGCTCAAAATTTCCTTGGTACATTCAAACTAAATTCATAAGTAAGGACTCATAGTTTTGTTTTTAGCTGATTACATTATTTAAAGATATGCTAAAAGACCTAATGTTTAAAATGGTGTTAGTCTTATTTTGTTTGTATTTTCTAATTCTCCCAGGAAGAGAAAAGAAATGATCTGTGTGTGTATTTCTATCTTTTTTTTGTAAAAGAAAGAATGTTTATTCAAAAAAAGAAAAAATGTTTATTCAATACATATATTTCAGACATTAGGTAAATACAAAACGATTTAACAGTACCTACCTTAGAGGATTATCAATGAGTTAATACATGTGATGAAGCCCTAAGAGCAGTACCTGGCAGGTAGTGAACACACAATAAAATTTAGTTACCATTATTCTTTTAAAAATTATTTACTGTAAAAGTAATGTTAGCAACCCATATAATAAAATTATAAATTATAGTTTTGCAGTACTATAAATTGGGTGGACTGTAGGAGGAATATACTAATCACTCAGTACCTGCAAGCAATATTTGGTTTCCAAATTACAGCACAGAAAATGGAAAACTCAGATTGGGAGGGCACAGTAGCCTACATTACACCTACAGTATGCTAACATCCCATCTCAAAACTCATTTTGACAGCTAGCAAGTCAGATCACCCTGATGTACCTACTCTTTCTGCTTCAGCACTGAGAAAACTCAGTCTGCTTGTATAATTAGTGAGCTGCAGACTCTGGGCCATTGAGCTTTTCTGGATTATTTCTCTAATTGCCAAATACTGAAACATACTTTTGAATGATTTCTGAAATATAAAATATAGGCAGAGGGAAAGGCTTTATGTAGGTCTGACCTACTCTGCAAAATAGCTGCATTCTTACAAAGTTGTATGTAAGTCAAGTTTTTATAAATTACATCAGCATGCCAATGAATACATGTTTATTGTGTGCTTGTTGTATGTCTAGTGTTTATGTGGGTTCTGTAAGATATGCAAAGAAGCATAAGGCATATGCTGCAATGTCTAACCAGATAAAGAAATCTAATACCAAACAATTGCAGAGAAATTAGGTACTCAGCTCTGATGCTGATTCCAAGGGTATTCAGAATTCAGAAAGAAAGTGGGTATGAGTATTTGACATGTTTTTCATGGAGGAGGTGGGTTCATTTACTAACTCAGCAATTATTTGAGTAGCTACCATTTGCAAGGTACTGGGGATATGATTGTGTATATAACAGATATGGTCCTGCTTTTCTGGACTTTACAGATGAGTGAGGTGACAGGATTTAAATATGTGGAAGAGAGCATTCCAGGTGAGGGGACCAGTCTAAACAAAATCATAGAAAGAAATGGCAAGCATGGACTATATGGCAGTGAGGGTACTTGCCTGATTGTAGTAAAGATTTTATGTTGGGGAAGAATATTGAAAGGGATAGATGAGGGCCATCTTTTGAATGCTTTGAGTAGCTATTTAAGTCTGTGGAAAGTGGTGTGGGATTAAGCCCTTGACCTGTAGGATCTGACCCCATCTCCAGGTAGAGTAACTCAGAATTGAGTTAAATTGTAAGACATCTAGCTGGTGTCACAGAGAATTGCTTGGTAGGGGAAAACTGCCACATATCTGGTGCCAGAAGTGTTGTGAGTGTGGTAGTATTATGAGAGTTAAGGAGAAACATGAAAAGGAATACTGGGTTTTTCTGATACAGCCATCTTTTGAATGTTTTGAGCAGCTATTTAATCTATGGTAAATTCCTTGGATACCGTGTTTTGGAGAGAGCATGCATGGGCTTTGGAGTCATAGGCCTCGATTTGATCCCATTTTCATTCTAATTTGTTCCCTGAGTTTAGAATTTTTTTTTCTTGAGAGAATGAGAGAGAGAGAGCTCGCACGTGAGGGACAGGGCAGAGGGAGAGGGAGAGAGAAAGAATCTTAAGCAGGCTCGCATGCGGGACTCAGTCTCATGACCCTGAGATCATGACCTGAGCCAAAATCAAGAGTCCGACGCTTAACTGACTGAGTCACTCAGGTGCCCCCCGAGTTTAGAATTTTGTATTAAGTTTTCTTAGTGACACAACTATGTAAGCAATAAAATGATATTTACATAGAGCAGCTGGGATCAGTAACCCTAGTAGCACCAAGTAGCACTAGAGAGCAATGTGTACATGAAGTGCCAGTGGGAAGTCCAAGAAGTCAGAAGTAGAAGGAGGTTAGGCAAGGAAAGAGAAAGAAATACATTCTGTGATGGTTGGTAGAATGCCATCAGAAATATCTTCAAGCAAAATAGAGTACATTTGCCTAGCCTTTGTTTTCAGTTGTTTTTTTATGAATAGTGTGTTTCCTTTGTTCAAATATGAGGAAAAGAAACTTAACTGCAGTTATTTGACTCGGCCACTTGAAGACTTCCAGTGGTCATTTTAGGTTTTGTTCTACATTTGAAGCATCTGGTCAGTTTCAGGTTATCTTCTATATTTGAAGCATCTGACTATACCATTGTGTCCTAGTTTTGTATTTTATTTACCTAATCACAACTTGGTCAAAAGCTTATATAGTGAGTTTTGTTTATAATCTGTGTTAGTATTCTCTCAAGGCATGAGTGGATTGCCAAATGAATGCCTGTTATGACCTGCCTTTTGTTTCTTGTTACCTTTGGATTTAATGTAAGTATGATCATGTTCTAAGAAGGTTTAACAGTATTATTCTGGCACTTTCTAGAATTTTTTTTCCACTAGATAAGTAGAAATGATCACACAAGACCATTTTTGTCTCATCCCAATCCTTTATTAGGGTGATCTCCAACCTAATCATATGGAGGACCTTCTTTTGCTTGCTTTTTTTTTTTTAAAGTAGGATCCACGCTCAACGTGGGGCTTGAACTCACAACCTTGAGATCAAGAGTCATGTGCTCTACCGACTGAGCCAGCCAGGTGTCCCTGGAGGACCTTCTTTTAATCTGAGTCTTGAGATCAGGGCAGATACAGTCATTGTAGTTCCTGAGAAGTAGTTGCTGGCTGTACTGTTCTCGCTTTCACTCTGGGAATGTTAGCTGGGATAGCTGGGTTGTGTGGCAGAAAGGGGATATAGCAGAGTGGAGAAAACATTATTGGAAACCATCTTGGAGCTCCATGAAGCAAGGTTTCTGGACCTGCCAGTAGATCCTGATCTGCAGGTTGGAGACTTCTACTTTATTTCATCTAGGGCTGTTGTCTTACACAACTCCAGAGGGCAGCAGTCACATTGTTAGTCTATAAATATTATAATTATATATATAAGTCTATAAATGTTATGATGTGCAGTTATACAATATGGCCATCCTGAAACCTACCCAAACCACTTCTGTTTCTAGCCCCTTTCTCTTCTCAGTACCTACAACATTCAGCAGCCATGGAAGTCCCAAGTTCATCACTTGAATCTCACTTCCCACTTAAGGCTCTTTTGTATTACAACAGATGAAATTTAGATCTTTGAGGATTTTTTTTTTTTTTAAAGATTTTATTTATTTATTTGACAGAGAGAGACAGCGAGAGAGGGAACACAAACAGGGGGAGTGGGAGAGGGAGAAGCAGGCTTCCCGCCGAGCAGGGAGCCCGATGCGGGGCTCGATCCCAGGACCCTGAGATCATGACCTGAGCCGAAGGCAGTCGCTTAACCAACTGAGCCACCCAGGCGCCCCAGATCTTTGAGGATTTTAAGGAGTTCTATCAGTTTTCTTACTCTATTTAAGTGTACTCATCGGTAAAATGATGATGATACCTGCCCTAACTTATAGGTTGTTAAGAGTATCAAGTGAAATAATATATGTGAAAGCACTTTATAAATTATAGAGAGCTATACAAATGTAGGATAATATTCTTTCTTGATGTGTTGTCGTGTAGTGGAAAGAGTACTGACTTTGAGACAGGAATCTAGAATTTAAGTTCCAGTTCTGCTATTAACAAACTGTACTTTGGACAAATTATTTTGTGTTTCTGGGCCTTTGTTTCTTTATCTATAAAAGGAAACTAATAATGTCACTCCTCTCTACCTAGAAACCCAAGAGTTATTTTTTTCCTCACCCCACATTCAGTCAGTCACCAAGTCTGTTGTCTAGTTTTTTTTTTTTTTTTTAAAGTAAGCTCTACACTCAATGTGGGATTGAATTTACAGCCCTGAGGTCAAGAGTCACATGCTGTACTAACTGAGCCAGCCAGGCACCCCTCTTGTCTAGTTCTTGATATTTCTCAGAATTTCTCCCTCCTCTCTATCTCCATTTAGTCCCTAATCATTTCCCTTCTGGGCTATACCCTTTAAAAAATTATGGTAGGGGCACCCGGGTGGCACAGTGGGTTAAGCGTCAGTCTCTTGGTTCCAGCTCAGGTCGTGTTCTCAGGGGTTGTGAGATCCAGCCCCACTTCGGGCTCCTTGGGCTCCTCCGCTCCTCGCTCAGTGGGGAGTCTGCTTGTCCCTGTCCCTCTCCCTCTGCTCCTCCCCCCCCCCCCCCAAATAAAAGCACAGACTCTGGATCAGACTTACTGGGTTCAGATTTCAATTGTGTCACTTACTAGCTGTGTGACCTTGGGACGTTCCTTAACCTCTCTCTGTCTCAATTTCATCATCTGTAAAATGGAGATTAAAAATTACCTATTCCATTAAGTTGTGAAGATTAAAATACTAAAAAATATTAGGTATTATTATATATTATTATTTACTGACAAAAATTTTCATTATAAATGTTGAATGAAAAGAAGCATGTCATAAAACATAGTACATAATTTTTATTAAAAATGTGTGTGTTTAGGGGCACCTGGGTGGCTCAGTTGTTAGGTGTCTGCCTTCGGCTAGGGTCATGATCCCAGGGTCCTGCGATCAAGCCCCACATTGGGTTCCCTGCTCAGCGGGAAGCCTGCTTCTCCCTCTCCCACTCCCGCTGCTTGTGTTCCCTCTCTCGCTGTGTCTCTCGCTTTCAGATAAATAAAATCTTTAAAAAATGTGTGTGTTTATACATATACACGCATAAAATAATCTCCTAAACTTACACACACACACACACACCTACCTCAAAATACTCATTTAGTTATCTCTTGGTAATGGACTGATGTGTTGTTTTTAAAAAATTTTTAAAAATATTTATTTGAGAGAGAGAGAGAGTGAGAGAGAGAAAGAGAGTGAGCATGAGAGGGGTGAGGGGCAGAGGGAGAAGCAGACCCCTCACTGAGCAGGGAGCCCAATGTGATGTGGGGCTCAATCCTGGGACTCCGGGATCATGACCTGAGCGGAAGGCAGATGCTTAACCAACTGAGCCACCCAGGTGTCCCTGATTTGTTGCTTATTATTTAATTTGCTTATCTATGTTTTCTATTTTTCTCCAGTAGATGTTTATTCCTTATATATTAAAGGAAAAAAAGACACAGCATCTCTTCTGTGAAGTCTTCACTGAACTGCCTTCCTTCATCCTTTAGATCACCAGTATAACATGAATTGCTGAACTCCTTGAAGGCAGAGCCTATGCCATATTCATTCACCTTTATCCCCAGTCAGGCCTAGCACAGAATCTAGAAGATACTAGGAACTTGGCAATATTAGTAAACTGCGCATCAGAGAGATCAGTTTGCTGAAAGTCACACAGCTACTAAGGGGCAGCATTTGTTTGTTTTTTTTAAAGATTTTATTTATTTTGACAGAGAGCACAAGTAGGGGGAGAGCAGGCAGAGGGAGAGGGAGAAGCAGGCTCCCCACTGAGCAGGGAGCCCGACGTGGGGCTTGATCCCAGGACTCCGGGATCACAACCCGAGCTGAAGGCAGCCGCTCAACCAACTGAGCCACCCAGGCGCCCCAATAAATCTGGGAGGAAGAGGAAGAGGAGGAGGAAGAGAAGCAGCACTCAGAGGGAGAGGGCTAAGGGGCAGAATTTGGATTCTAATCCAAGTCTGTCTGGTGCCAATAATGTTCTCTTTAATGTATACCAAATTAACGAACTGCTTAATGAATATAGTTGCTCTCTCTAATGAAATAATTTATGAAGCACTCCTTTGTAAACAGAAATGTGCTGCGTGAATGTAAGGATATGTTATTGTTGTTTCTTTTGTGATATTCTGTTCCCACCTGCACTCTCAGTTCTGACTGGGCAAACCTGCTTTCCTGCTCCCACACACAATTTTTCCTCTCTCTATTCCACTGGCATTTTATTTCCTTTTGTCTTTTTATATTGTTCTTGCTCTACCCACTTTTTATGAACTTGGTTTAAATTATGATATGAAGCTTTTCAGGTTAATCCATCCATTTCCATCAACTCATTATTGTGCATGCATGTTGAAGAGACTGATTTGCAAGTATCTGGCCAGGTATAATTTGTTTTACACCAAAATATGGCAGTATCATCTTTGAAAATAGATACTTAAACTTTCCCTAATTTGATCTGTTTACCTTTCTCTGTGCTATGTCCAACTTTAATTTCCTACATTCATAGCCATGCCTTTTTCAAAAGGAGGTATTGCTTTTAGCTGAAAGATGTTAGTAAGTTTAGTCTGTATCTCACTTATTTCTGGTGTGTGTGTGTGTGTGTGTGTGTACATGAACACTTCATTAAAAGTAGAAAAAAAGTCAGGTAAGGCAGGAGAAGAGGCACTTTGATAATTTGTTTCAAAGACCCAAGAGAATATACTAAGCTGAAAATTAGAATTTAGTTATAGCTTGACTTCCTACAGCTTTTTCGGAATTAAAAAATTGAACGCACTTAAAGCAAACTAACTGAAGGGAAGCATCCTCTTTGTGAAAATTGCATGTCTGAAATTGGGGAGGGGGAAGCTCCCTTGTAGGTAAAGCATGTTTTTTACTCTACCAAAACCAACTTTCTAAGGATTTCAGCCTATTTTTGAGCCTTAGTTTTGTAAGATGACAAAGTTCATCCTAGTGCTTTCTAAGAGAGCACAGAACCCCAGAACGGAGGAATGAATTCTGAAAAAAAACAAAAAACTTCCTGCAAATCATAATGAATTTGTATCTTAAATTCCAAAAATAGTAATTGTTGTTGGCTGTCTTTATTTCTGTTCAACAAATGTGCATTGAATTCAAATTAATCTTTTTTCCCAGCAATTCAGTGGATTTGATATAACTAATTCAGTGGATTTGATTAGCCATCAGTATTAGGGCTTCTGCTGCTTGTGATAACAAAGCACTTGAGGGGTACCTGGCTGGCTCAGGTTCATGAGTTCAAGCTCAATGTTGGGCGTGGAGCCTACTTAACAAACAAAAAACACAAGCACTTGAAACTTCCCAGTTAAGAACTCTAAAGGATATGGCATGATGTAGGCCTTCTCTGAATTCATTCTCATTCATCTATATAAAAAATACTTAGCTTAACAGTTGGTTTTGACAATTTGGAATTGCTATTCCCTTTTTAAAAACTGAACTCCCCATACACTCCTAGTACATTTTTCATCCTTATCTGTTCTTTTTTTTGTAATTTTTAAAAAGATTTTATGTATTTATTTGACAGAGCACAAGCAGGGGGAGTGGCAGGCAAAGGGAGAGGGAGAAGCGGGCCCCCAGCTAAGCAGGGAGCCCAACCCCAGGACCCCGGGATCATGACCCGAGCCAAAGGCAAACGCTTAACCTACAGAGCCACCCAGGCACCCCAATCCTTATCTGTTCTGATGGTGATTGAACTTTGAACAGGAGAGGATGTTATCAGATTTTCACCTTTGTAACCGAAGTGTATAAAACAGGACATTAAAGGAATTGAGGGGTTGGGTGTGGGTGGGGATATAGATCTGGACTGTATTTACAGAGTGTCTGCTTACTTCATGCTGAAAATTGGATCTTGGTTTGATAAAAAGAAAATTTATGAAAAATATAGATGTTAGAAGTAGTCAAAGTATTCTGAAAAATAGATACATATATTAAGTTATTTTTAGGTTTTAGTCATAGCATACAAATATTTCATCTCTAAGAATTAAGACAAAATAGTTTTTCTACCAATATTTTAACTGCTTTTTTCCTAAGTCCTGGAAAGATTGATTATATTCTTACCTGATAGGGAAGATACTTTTGCATAATCAGCAAGATGAGTCACTAAGATATACCACATATACTGAGTATTACAGTTTCCTCCAATACAAGTCAAATGTTAGTGTGCATGGGGTTGGTGGTATACATCTACCTGATATCTTTTGGGTTTGGCTGATTTAATAGTATTAATGAAGCCAAAGTTACAGATCTCATCTCTGTGTGTACTTGTCTTCTGGTGTCATTAGCTATACCTGTAACTCTGCTGCACAGTTTTCTGAATGCAGTTTGTTAGTTAAGAGGGAGACTAGCCCAGGGAAGAGATAGGTCAGTAAAATAGCCATCATCAATTCCCATACTTTTTTTTTTCTCCTGATAGGAGGATCTGTAATATCTAAAGGTGTTTGTAATTTCAAACACATCATACATATTTTCACTTACCAGTGGAGGCTGCACTTAGAAATTTATTCCTTTGGACTTCTAGAATATTCTGCTCATGTCTCTGTGGTTTCAACTCTAGATCCCTTTTTGCCTTTATTCCAGACTATTTTGCCTTAAAAAATTTCATGGTCTAGGAGCACTTGGTGGCTCAGTCGATTATGTGTCTGCCTTCAGTTCAGGTCATGATCTCGGGATCCTGGGATCAAGACCGTGTCAGGCTCCCTGCTCAATGGGGAGTCTGCTTCTCCTTCTCCCTCTGCTCAATCCCTGCTCATGTGCTCTTGCTCTCTCTCTCTCAAACAAATAAATAAACTCTTTTAAACAAAACAAAACAAAAACAAAAAACTTCATGGTCTCAGAGAACCAAGGAAAGCCTTGGCTCACTATATACATTTATAGAAAGTAATAGGGCTTTTTTTTCCATCTCCATAAAGTGCTCTCAACAAATGTCTCTAGAGTTATAGATCTACAGTTTTGGACTTGAAACCAAACAACGTTTTGGGGTTTAATAGGCTCATCTATGTTGAGTAGAGAAGTTTTAAGTGAGCCTCTGGGGATCCCATGAAATTGAGCCTCCATGAGAGTGCACTGTGTCTGTGTTCTTCATTGCTGTATCACCAGCATCTGGAATAGTACTTGAAACATAGTAGGAATTTAATAAATATTTGCTGACTAAATGAATGAAGAAAGTAAAAATTACCCTAATTCCATCATCCAGGTATTAGCCATTGTTAAGATTATGATATAAATTCTTCCAAAAGTGGGGCACGTGGGTGGCTCAGTCGGTTAAGCATCTCCCTTTGGCTCAGGTCATGATCCCAGGGTTCTGGGATTGAGCCCCGTATCAGGCTCCCTGTTCAGCAGGGAGTCTGCTTCTCCTCCCTCTGCCCCCCCCCCCCCGCTCATGTTCTCTCCCTCCCTCCCTCCCTCTCTCTCTCTCTCAAATAAATAAATAAATAAATAAATATCTTAAAAAACGAAATTATTCCAAAAGTATTTTTCTCTCACATATATCTTCTGTATAATAATGTATAAAATATTTTTACAAAAGTAGGACTACAGTCTACAGTTAGCCTTTGTAGCCTCTATTTTTTTTACTTAACTCATCATGGATGTCTTTTGGTGTCATTAAGTATACAACTATGTGTTTTTAATAGATGTATGATAATTTATTTGACCAATTCCATATTGATATTTAGGTTGGTTCCAGTTTTTCAATCATATGAACGATGTTGTGATGAGCATCTTAGCCATACATTTTATACAGTTGTCTGTATAAAACACCAAATTGTTTTTTAGAATTCCTGTAGGGTTGGGGCACCTGGGTGGCTCAGTCGTTAAGCGTCTGCCTTCGGCTCAGGTCATGATCCCAGGGTCCTGGGATCGAGCCCCACATCGGGCTCCCTGCTCCACGGGAACCTGCTTCTCCCTCTCCCACTCCCCCTGCTTGTGTTCCCTCTCTGGCTGTGTCTCTCTCTGTCAAATAAATAAATAAAATCTTAAAAAAAAAGAATTCCTGTAGGGTTTTAGTTTGTATTCCCATCGATGAAAACCTGGCATGAGTTTGTTCACTTGTTATTATTGTTGAGGACAGGCATCACTTACCCCATCACTACCTCCATGGGGCAGACAAGTCTTTTCCAGAGCTGGAAATGTGAATATAAGTGTCCACTGGCATCTTGATTTCCTAGTTGGAATTCACTGTGCATTTCTCCATAAGAATCAGTGCTAAAATACTATTAATATATAATCTAGCTTCATTATTGCCAAGAAACTTCTGAAGACCAGTCTGTGAACTTAGCCGTCACGTATACTGTTCTTTCTATGAGAAAACACTATTCATCTTCAAAATCAACTGAGAAACAACTGTATAAGGAACCCATTTTTTTGTTAAAAATAGCTTTATTAAGGTAAAATTTTACATGCCATAAAATTCACCTATTGTCTATGTATAGTTCAATTATATTTATACAGTTGTGCAATTATTACCATAATCCAGTATCAGGGTCAATTTTTATTTTCTCAGTCCATCTTTTTTGTATGGCACAGGAGAATTTACTCTTTGAAAGGCCTCTTCACTGAAAGTTGGTGGAGTTGAACTCTAAAATTACCTATAAAATTATTTTCTAGTCTAATGATCTGAGTCTCTCTCTTCAATTTGACATATGCATCTTTCTAGCACAAAATGGATTTTTTTTTCTTGTTTTTTTAGATTTTATTCATTTATTTGAGAGAAAGAGAGCGCATGCGCAGGAGCACACAGGCGTGGAGGGGGGCAGGGCAGAGGGAGAGGGAGAAGCAGACTCCCCGCTGAGCAGGGAGCTGGATGTGGGGCTTCATCCCAGGACCCTGGGATCATGACCTGAGCCGAAGGCAGACGCTTAACGACTGAGCCGCCCAGGCGCCCCCCCCCCCCCCCCCCCCACCGCCACAGGCTGGATATTAAAAGCAGCAGTAAGGTCCATTGCTACCTTTGGTAGCAAAATTTTAAGGGTGGGCAGGCATGATACAGCCTAGATTTTGTTTGGTGTCCCATAGTAAGATCATTATTCTTGGTCCTTTATCATATAAAAAGGTTCCACAGAATATTGAGTGCAGTCACAGTTCCCAATGGAAATGTAGGTATTAAATGGAAGGAAATGTGAGTAGTTCTCTTATGCTCCTCAATCCTCCTGGCAGTGAAGTACACAAGCTGGTGACGTCCTCCATCCTACCTAGGAAGCTGGCCGCTACAGTCCACACGCTATGGCCACTGATTCTCTGTGAAGCGCCCAGAGAAGGGACCTTTGGTGTATTCACTTAGCTCTCTACAACAGAAAATCCTGCAGAGAAGCAGAGCAAGGACAGCTGGTGCCTTAGGTAGGCCAGGTGTAGCACAGTGGGAGCAAAGAATATGGCTTCATCATTGAGGAACGGGATCACTAGGAGGGTCCTGCTTCCATCTCCCAGAAAGCCAGCCAGCTCCTGACTTTTCATTCATTCCCTGGAGTCCCAAACCCAGAGGAAGCCCCATGCTGGGACTGCGGCCGCCAAACACAGAAAACCCACTGTTTCCATGCTCTGTAAGTTGTATTCAAGGAACCCATTTTTAAATTGAATAAATAATACATACATACATATATACATAAATAATAACCCATTTTTAAATTCAATAAATACTTATTGAGGGCTTATTATATGTTTCAGAGAAATATGCTAGGCACTCAATGGATATTTCTTTTCTTGATGATGCACTGTTAAGGCACCTAGTCACTGCTTACTTTGGTCAGGGCAGGATAACCAGTTGCAGTTATAACTTGGGGAGGAAACATTGCTGGAATGTGTGTGTTTGTACCAGGTAGAGGACCAGGGGGAGGGGGATTCTATAGAACTTTGGGGCCCAGGATCAAAAGAATAGCTGCCCAGAAGAGGTAGAAGGAAAAAACAGCTAGGAAATGGTAAGGAAGTAGGAGAAATGGAAAGAATTGGAAAGGTTTGTTTCAGATTAAGGGGAAGAAGGGATACTGTTTGTGTGTCTTCTCAGGATGAGTGAGGATGGACATTCAAGCTGAATTGTGTTTGTTGCCAAAGTGCCATGTGTGAATATTAGTATTTGCAAATACCTGTACAAAGCTGATCACCGATGCTGTTTATACTTGAGAACAGTGCTATACTGCTACTATAGTATGTGCAAAGAATCTCTTGAATCCACTCCCTATATCTGTTATCTTGGTTCAGGCTCTAATCTTTTGACTGAATTGTTCTTTCCAGACAAATCAAGTAGGGGAAAGAACATACTTTTTGGGAGTCTAAGAGGTGTGACTTAGAATCAGACTCTACCATTCATTAGCTTCTTGGCATTAGGTAAAGAAGCTCTCATTATCTCTCTGAACTTGAATTTCATATTCTCCAAAAGGAAGATAGTTTAACATGGTTGTTAGGATTAAAATATTTAAAAATCCCTGGCATATAATAGTAACTCATTAACTCTTAATTCCATTTCCCTTTTATTCTCGTTCCCTTTACCCCATATTTCCACCTACTATCAGCACCATCTTCCAATTTTTAAATCTTCATTTGAAAAAAAATCATAAAAGTAGTATGTGGGGTTACACATGGCCACCCAGCCACCCATGTTTAGCTCTTGTCCTTCTCAAACTCCACTAATATGATAGTAAAGAAATTTTAAAAGGCTTAAACTCACGACAAAAAGAACAGGAGCAGAACATCAGCAGAGGAATGGTTTGAACACATCATTGGAAGATGGGAAACAGAAGAAGAGGGGAACTTGCATTGCCTGCAGAGGGGGATATCAATGGAAGTGAGGTCTTTTATCTCATATTATCCATGAGAGGCTCAGAACTCGAAAGTGAGTATTTTTTCCTGAAAGGCGAGGAGGAGACCCATGGCTGAAAATAAGAGATATGTTTTAAAAATGGACAGAACAGGGTTGGACCCCTCAGGTCTTTTCCGTTTCCTGCTACACTAAGGCGATCCTTTTGCTTGCTTCCCCATCCCACCCTGGGGAGTAATGTGACTGTGGACAAGTTACTTAACCTGTTTCTACCTCAGTTTTCCCATCTGGAAGATGGGGGTAATTGTAGTATTTACCTCAAGACTGGTGTAAGGATTAAATGAGTTAATACATGCAAAACACTGCTCATGGTAACCTCTTGATAAATGTTAGTTGAGGAAGGAGGTGGTGCCCAGGGACTTCCCTAGCTGCCAAAGGTAGCTCTAGAATTTAGAACATGCCTCATGGGGATCAGCAGTCCTTAACACTTAGGGTGGAAGATGGGTTCTGAACAGAGGCTTTGACCCTGCAGAAAGCACCTTTCCCCAGTCCCTCTCCTTTGTTCTCAATTCTGTCTTAGGAATGTTCTTGAGTGTAAGACTGGCTTCAATTGGAGCATTGAGCTCTTATTATTCCTTTACTCAGCAAATGTTTATTGAGTGCCTGCTCTGTGCCAAGGACTACTCAGGCTGCTGGAATGACAATTAGGTCAATGACTATGTTAGCATTTATTGAGTGCTTACTGTGTGTTAAGTTTTGCTAAGTGCTTTATATATCTTAAGTCATTTAATTCTCATTACAACCCTGAGGAACAGATGTTGTTATCCCTGTTTTACAGATAAGGAAACTGAGGCACAGAACTTAAGTAACATGCCCAAGGACACATAGCAAGCAGCAGAGATAGGAATCAAACCTAGGGACACCTAGGTGGCTCAGTCAGTTAAGCATCTGCCTTCGGCTTAGGTCATGATCTCAGGGTTCTGGGATCGAGTCCCACATCGGGCTCCTTGCTCAGCAGGGAGCCTGCTTCTCCCTCTGCCTGCAGCTGCCCCTGCTTTACTCTCTCTCTCTTTCTCTCTCTGACAAATAAATAAATAAAATCTTAAAAAAAGGAATCAAACCTAGTCTGGCTCTCAAGTCTGTGTTTTTAACCATTATGCCTCCCTACTCTTATGGACCTTACATTTTGGAAGGGGAGGACAGATAGTAAATAATTAAGGTAAATAGATATTTAGTAGTGATAAATGGTATGGTAAAATGTAAAACAAGAAGATTGTGATATCAAGGGACTGGCAAAGGGTAGCTTCTAATGGAAAGATCAATGTTTATGAGTACCAAGTAAGGGAAGTGACAGTTCTCTAAGAATTGATTACGTAGAGGGCACCCGGGTGGCTCAAATGGTTAAGTGTCTGCCTTCGATTCAGGTCATGATCTCAGGGTCCTGGGATCGTGTCCCGCATCAGGACTCCCTGCTCAGCGGGGAGTCTGCTTCTTCCTCTGCTTCTCTTTCTCCCCCTGCTCGTGCACTCGCTCTTTCTCTCTCAAAGGAATAAACTCTAAAAAAAAAAAAAAGAATTGATTGCTGTCTCTGCAGATTTGCAAAGTGCCCTTTGTATGATTTGATTCCTAATGCTATACCCACATTTTGATATTTCTGATAAAAAAACAATAACAGTTCGTGTGCACTGATGGCTTACTGTGTATGAAGAACTGTACTAAGCAATTTGCATAGATTGTTTCATTTTATCCTCACAGCAATATTGTAATAATTCTTATTTTTCAGCTGTGGAAAACTGAAGCTTAAAAAGACAAAGTGACAGGTCCAGGGCTTTAAATTCAGCAAATGGCAGAGCCAGGATTCAAACCAAGGTAGACTGATTCCAGAGCCCTTGCTCTTAAATACTTACATTTTATAGATGAAATGATTTGTCCAAGGTAACTGTTTTTTATAAACAATAATAGCAAAAAACCCCACAATGATATCTAACTTTTATAGAGATTCAAAGTATTCTAAGCATTACTAGGTTTTCACAGTATCAGTCAACTTACCTATATTTTGGAGCTTCAAGATGAGAAAAGCAACACATTTGAGTGAACAAGCTTCTAGTGCTATGATTTTATAACCCCAATTTAGAAATTTCATTCATATGAACTAAAATGCACGTTATTTCAGCACAAAGCCAGAGCCAGGGTTTGACATGAGGCCATTTGACTTTAGATTAGAGCTGTTATCCACTCCATTGCAAAGTAAAAGATAACGTAGTTTATCTTTGTTCAATGTAATATGGGAAACCAATCTAGTGAAATTACATTTAATAATCCCCACGGAATGTCTGTTAAATTATTTGTAGTTTCTTAAAACTTTAAAATTTTTAAAAATAAAAGCTGAAGAGAGAGTTTTTCTTCAGAGATTTGGAGGTAGTACAGGGGAATGGTCTGGAGTGAGAGCTCTGGGGTCAGATTGTCTGGTAGCTTTTGCTCATCTTCACTCTTTGATTTACTGACTCAAGCATGACCTGAACAGGCAACTTTGCCCTCCAAGCCTCCGTTCTTTTTATTGTGAAAGAAGCATAGTAGGCTATCTGCCTTATAAGATGAGTATGAGGACTGAGAGCCTTTCTACAAAGTGCTGGGCATGGTCCGTTTTGTCTGGCTACCTCTCATCTTGGAAATGGATCCTCATTCATCTTCCATGGATTCAAAGTGAAGCTTTGGCTCCATTGCATTGGTTTCAGTACTGCTTGAAGTCTTCTAACAAATGTATGTGAGCTTTGGAATATAGACGTCCCTGACATACTGTTGGCTCGGTGGCAGTTTTTTCTTTTTATTGTAAAATTATATTATTGTAACAAAATTTTACCATTTTAACCATTTCTAAGTGTACAGTTTAGTGGCATTAAGTACATTCATGTTGTTCTGCAACCGTCATCACCATCTATCTCTTGAACTTTTCTTGTCTTCCCAGACTGAAATGCTGTACCCATTAAACAATATTGGTGGCAGTTTTTATTTGTTCTAAGACCTTGTGACTGAGGCTGCTAATTAGGAGAAATGTTACTCTATACAAAGAAATACATGAACAAAGAAATGTGATTAGAAATCTATATTATCCCAAAAGCACAACCCATACATGAAGAAATGGTTATTTGGACTTTATTTATTAAAATTAAAAACTTTTGTCCTTTGAAAGAAAGTGAAAAGACAAGTCACAGATGGGGAGAAAATATTTACAAATAACATTTCTGACGAAAAGTTGTATCCAGAATAAAATTTAAAAACTCTCAAATTTCAAAATTCAACAATGAGAAAATAACCCAATAATAAAATGGGCAAAAGCTCTGACTAGACACTTCACCTAGGAGATATAAAAATAGCAAATAAAGTAAATGCAAATTAGGCAGATGCAAATGAAAACCATTAGAGAAATGCAAATTAAAGCCACAGTGATGATTGTAACAAATGTTGATAGTGGGCAAGGCTGTTGTGCGTGGGAGGGAAAGAGTATATAGGAAATCTTACATTTTCCATTCAGTTTTGCTGTGAACCTAACAGTGCTTTAAAAAATATTTTAAAAAATCACAGTGAGATCCCACTATACACCGATTAGAATGTCAAAACAAAACAAAACTGCAATACCAAGTATTAGCAAGGCAGAACAACTGGAACTTTCAGACATTGCTAGTGGGAATGAAAAATAGTACAGCCACTTTAGAAGACAGTTTGCTAGTTTTTTAAATGAAATTAAACATATATTTACCATATGATTCAGCAGTTCTTCTAGGTATCTATTCAAGAGCAATGAAACCTATGTTCACACAAAAACCTGTACGTGAGTATTTAGAGCAGCATTATTCAGTATTAATCACCAAAAACTGGAAGCAATCTAGTTATTTCAGCTGATAGATAAACAGATTGTCTTATACCCATATTGTGAAATACTACTCCATGACGAAAGAGGAACTGCCTGTTGATTCATGCAATAGCATAGGTAAATCTTAAAATGCATTTAACTAAGTGAAAGAAGCCAGATTCAAAAGGCTATATAATGTGATTCCATTTATATGACAATCCAAAAAAGCAAAAGTATAAGGAAGAAAACAGATCAGTGGGTACCAGGATTTAGGGATATAGGGAAATGTTGGTTATAAAGGGGTATCAAGAGGGTATTTTGGAAGTGGTTCTCACGTCCTCCTCACCCCCGACCTCTGTTGCCAACTCTCACCAAAGTAACAGGCATGTAGTGAGGGTTAAATATGTTCTGGTCTGTCAACTCTCATAAGTAGAAACTCTCATAATTATCCCCCCAAAATCTATATTATCAACTTTGTAGCATATAAAGTGCAATTCACCTAATGAAAATAAATGCAACTTTATTAACTGTTATGTCATATGGAAAGTCACAGAAGTGCCTTTTTTGGTAAAAAAAAAAAAGGGGGGGGGGAATTCTATATTAAAAACTAAAAAATCTCACTTTACTGGAATTTGCTGGTCATACCGGATAAACTTTTACTACTGCTTGATCATTCAGTAGACTGTTTGGGTAAGTTAATGAGAAATTTTGTGAGCAAACTACCTACTTGAGCTCCTCAGACTGATACAGAAAAGCTTTTATCTTGCAGTACAGGCAGCCCAGGATGGAAGGTGCTAAAACAAGGCAAATGCTTTCCTTTTATAAGTATCTTAAAAGTTTAAATGTTATAGGGAACAAGATTTTTTTTTTCAGAGAATGTTTTTATTTTTTTTCATGATTTTATTTAAATTCCAGTCAAAGGAGTGTAATATTAGTTTCAGGTGTAGGATTTAGTGATTCATCACTTATATACAACACCCAGTGCTCATCACAACAAGTCCCCTCCTTAATATCCATCACCCACTTAACCCATGCCCCCCACTTACCTCCCCTCCAGTAACCCTCAGTTTGTTCTCTGTAGTTAAGAGTCTGTTTTCTGGTTTGCCTTTTTTTTCCCCCTATGTTTATCTGTTTTGTTTCTTAAATTCCACATATAAGTGAAATCCTATGGTATTTGTCTTTCTCTGACTTATTTTGCTTAGCATAATATTCTCTAGCTCCATCCATGTCATTGAAATTTTCAAAAGGCTTATTCATTTTTAGTTCCTTTTTAAAAAAGATTGAAACAAAAATTTAATCTCTACATCCAACATGGGGCTCAAACTCACAACTCCGAGAACAAGAGTTGCAGGCTCTTCCGACTGAGCCAGCCAGGTGCCCCTGTTTTAATATCTTTTTAAAAAGTAAATTTAGGGGCGCCTGGGTGGCTCAGTCGTTAAGCGTCTGCCTTCAGCTCAGGTCATGATCCCAGGGTCCTGGGATCGAGCCCCGCATCGGGCTCCATGCTCCGCAGGAAGCCTGCTTCTCCCTCTCTCACTCCCACTGCTTGTGTTCCCTCTCTCACTGTGTCTGTCTCTGTCAAATAAATAAATAAAATCTTTAAAAAAAAAAAGTAAATTTAAATCTTCTCATAAACATCAGGTATCATACAACTCTTGTGAAACAGCCTGCTAGCACTAGACATATCCCAGGATTCTTACAGGATTGGGTTAACCAAAGTGGGATTTATTTAAGGAATATATATGGGCAGCAAGCTGAATCGTCTATTTCCTAGGATTTATGGGTTTAACCACACATGGATTGTCAGTCACTCTGCTTCAATAAACAGTATGTTCATTGCAGTGAACTTCATAAAGTACAGCAAAAAATCCTAACTACTACCAGAACTACTGCTCTCCAAGATAACTGTTTATTTGGTCTTCTAAGCTTCTTCCTGTGCGAACATGCACACTGTGTCTGTTTCTTTTTAAAACCAAAAAAGATTTTTGTTCAATGTATTATTGACTGTTGTTGTATATAAGACTATTTAACTTTAATAGCTATATAGTATTCCATTGGATACATGGGCCATCATTTATTTTACTAGTCCTTATTTTTTTTAAGATTTTATTTATTTATTTGACAGAGAGAGAGATAGGGAAAGCAGGAACACAAGCAGGGGGAGTGGGAGAGGGAGGAGTAGGCTCCCCGCTGAGCAGGAGTCCAATGTGGGGCTCGATCCCAGGACCCTGGGATCATGACCTCAGCTGAAGGCAGACGCTTAACGACTGAGCCACCCAGGCGCCCCACCAGTCCTTATTTTTTTAGTCATTTAACTTGTATTCATATTTTTTTGTGATGAATATTCTTATATCTTTAAATATCTTTCTATTTATTTCCTTAGGATATATTCCTCAAAGCAGTACTTCCAGATCAGAGTGGTACTTTTTCTAAGCTTATTTTTTATATCAAAGGTATATTCATAGTGATAAAATGTTACAATACAAATACGCATATAAAGTGAAAAGTGGAATTTTCTGACTTCCCAGCCCCCTTCTCTGAGGAACTGTTAGCAGATTCTTGTGTATTCTTCAAAAATTTTCAGTACATTTTCAAGCCTATGTAATACCTACTTTTTTTTCTCTTTACACACATGGGATCATACTATGTATGATCATAATATATATATATATACATACATAATATATATTACTGTATATACACACTATTTTGCAATTTCTATTTTTCATTTAACATATCTTGTACATCTTATATCAAGAAATATTGATCTACCTAATTTTATGAAATGGTTGTATGATATTCCATTGTGTGGATATGCTGTATTTTATTTAAATTAGTTCCTTTTTGATTAAAATTTAGGTTGTTTTCAGTTCTGTGCTATAATAATAAAGAGTGCTTCAATGAATATCCTTGTATATATATCTTTATGAACATATCTTTTATTTTTTTATTTTTTTTATTTTTTGAACATATCTTTTAGATAAAATTCCTAGAAGTGGAGTTGCTAGGTCATAGGGCATGTACATTATACATTTTGGTATAATGGCCTCCAGAAAAGTTGTACAAATATATACTCAGTGCTAACAGTATATAAAAGTGGTTAATACTTTATAAGACTTTTGATAACATACTGCCACATTTTCATCCAGAAAGCTATCATTTCATGCTCCCACTAGCAGTGTAGGAGAATGTCTGTTTAACACTTACACCAGATGTTATTAAAATTCTTTTTAAGCTTTGTCAGTCTGTTATGTGAGAAATGATTATCTGTTTGTTTTTATCTTCCATGACTAATGAGACTTTGTGACCATTTGTATTTTTTCATTTGTGAGTTGCCTGTTTATTTCCATTGTACATTTTTTCTTTTGGGTGTTCATCTTTTTGTGATAGATATGTAAGAGATATTTGTGTATTAAAGGTATTAATCACTTGCTTGTCCTATATATTGCTAGTCCATTTTTACATTTTGTTGTTTTATCTTTTATCTGTGTTTTTTTCCCCTGAGCAGGAGCTTTTAATTTTTATGTGTCTTGCCTTTGGTATCATGCTTAGAAAAAGGCCTTCTCTACTCCAACATTATACTGATTTTTGCTTATCATTTCTTTCAGTACCTTTTGTATTTTACATTTAAATTTGCAATGCATCTAAAATTTAGTTTAAATATATAACATGGGTAACTAACTTTACTTTTTTCTAAAACAATTAACTAGTTGTCCCAGTGCTCTTTGTTAAGTGAGCCACTGTTTCTTCACCTACTTGAAATGCTGTCTTGGGGTGCCTGGCTAGCTCAGTCCATGGAGCATGTGACTTTTGATCTCGGGGTTGTGAGTTTGAGCCCCACGTTGGATATAGAGATTACTTAAAAATAAAATCCTAATAAAGAAATGCTGTCTCTGTTTTTTATATAGTGATATATAGAAAGTCATATTTTAGTGTATAAACATATACATATACACACTTCCCCTTACCATTCTTTCACAATTTATATGTTCTTAGATGTTTATTCTTTCATATGAACCTTAGGATCATTGTGTCAGGTTTTATCTACCTCAAAATCCCACTGACTCTCTTAAATGTATAGATTAATTTGGGTAGAATTAACTTGTTTTCATGGTATCTTCATACACATTTCTTATTAAATTTATTATTAAGTATTAACTTTTTTTTTTTCAGGGAGATGTTGAAGTGTTATATGAATGGGATCTTTTACCATTGTATTTTCTAGGTGATTATTGTCAGTGAATGAGCAATTGATTTTGATACGTTTAACTGCCAACCTCATTATATTCTCTTAGACCTCTGTGTTAATTTAACCTTAATAAGCTCTATAATTAGAGTGAATATTTCAGGAAAACAAGCATATTATCTAATACAAAAAATTTTCTATAAAACATATAAATTAATATAGACTTATATCTGCTTATTTTACTTGCTTTTTTCATTAGATTCATATAACAACCCTATGATATAACTAATTAGCTATCCATTCCTGTATTATTTAGGACTATGTCAAAGTATAGTCTCTGTCTTTCCTGCATTAGAATCCTCAAAGGTGTTTGTTAAAAATGCAGATTCCTGGACATCTCTGCTAATGAGTTAAGATCTTTAGGTATAGGGCTTGGGAACCTGGAGTTTTAAAAATCCCCCCCTAGGTAATTCTTAAGTACGTTGAAGTTTGGGAACCATTGGAGTGAAAACTGATGCTTTGGGAAGAATTAAGTGACTTACCCAAAATTCACATAGGTAATTTATTCTTGACCCCAGGTTTCCTGACTCCAGGTCGAGTGCTCACCACGTGTCTGTTTCTGTCTCTCTCTGTGTGATTCCTAAAATAATAACAAAGCTTTCATTTATATCCTTAGAATATAATTCAGGAATAAATTCTTTTCACTTTTTTTCTGGTTGCCTTAAAAGTTCTGTTGAGTAGGTATGAGAACTAACATTACATGCTATATAAACTAAGTATAAAATATATGTTAGACACCTTAAAGGTTATGAGAATAAATTACTATATTCCTCTGCTTATTAATTAAGTATATTGTATTAAGAGAATTTGTTTCTCTGGGAACAATGTCAGTTTATAAGCCTCAGGGTGGAAATGATGTGACAAGGTAGTAATCCAGGTCTTTTCAGCCTTTTGAGTAGAAAGAATGGTCAGAAAAGTGATTTATCAGTTTTACCATTTTTAGGCAGGTTGAAATGACTGTAATGTCTTGATTATTAAGGCAGTATGACCTCTAAAGTTATTTTGCCCAAGTCAGATTTATTGGTGGTGTTTGTTGTTGTTGAGTCTGAAAAAGAGATTCTCTCAACTCCAAACCACCGTATTATCTCCTAATATCAAAATCTTCGTTTAACATGCAACACTCTGAAATTGCTTATTCATAGGCTTTTAATGTAATTTATGTGGGTCTTATTCCTAATTTGATAGACTTTCTATATTAGTAGTTTTAGAGGAGATTTAATTAATTTTGGTTGTGGAAATTTTATAAATTCCTTTGTCTCAAATTCATACCTGAAGTCAGATTATTAGGATAATGCTGTGTGTTTTCCTGGTTATTCCAGAGATTCTCAACCAGACAGTTTGAAAACTGGTTTGTTCATTTTCTCTTGAGGGTTTGTATAATTGCCTGATTACAGCTGGATTTTCCTAGGGTTTTAAAACTAATTGTAGTGAGATTTTTTTATTGCTGCTGTTTATTTTAAACTCCCCTTCTGTGTTTAAGGAAACTATATCTCAGTTTTTCTTTTTGCTTCTCTTTCCAATTTAAGATTACAGAATCATATTCTGCTCATTGTTTTCACGCCCAACACTAAAATAATTCCTTTTTCTGTAGGTTTTCTGTCAGCCTTCTCTTACTCCTCTTTTCCTCACTTCCTTTATTTTGTGCAATCTCTCTCTTTCTCTCTCTCTTTTTTTTTTTTGGTCATTCTTAACCTTTGCTTGTTTCTAAAAACAGGAACTGTATGTGACCTGCTTCCTCTTTTGTGTTTGGAAAAAAGCTGTCTGCAAATGTCTAAAGCTCTAGGAAAAAATTTATGCATCCATTTCCAGCAAAGCAAATATGTTTGGCCAATTTCAGCCTTTTTTTTATTATTTTTTTCTGAATACTAAAGTAATACATGCTTATTTCCATGAAATTATAATACAGAAGTATATAAAGTAAAAAAAAAAGTCACCCCCTCAAAGGGTAATTATTTTTAATAGTTTGTATCTTTCTAGACCTTTTTCTATTCATGGATGTGCTTTCATGTCAGTATATACAGATTTAGCTCATTCTCTTTAACTGCTGTGTAGTATTCTACAGTATGAATGCATCACAATTTATCTATTTCTGTATTGACGGACATTTAGAGAGTCTCCAGGTTTTGACTATTTTAAGTATGCTTACCCTATAGCCTTCTACATTTGTATATTTTTGTATGTTAGATTCTTTTTTTTTAAAGATTCTATTTATTTATTTATTTGACGGAGAGATAGCACAAGCAAGCAGAGTGGCAGGCAAAGGGAGAGGGAGAAGCAGGCTTCCTGCTGAGCAGGGAGCCCGATGCGGGGCTCCATCCCAGGACCTGCGCCGAAGGCAGAGGCTTAACCAACTGAGCCTCCCAGGTGCCCCTGTAGGTTAGATTCTTTTAAGTAAAATTGCTGGGTCAGGGGTTATATACATGTCATATCTTGATAGGTATTGCAAAATTGCCCTCCAAAAAAGGCCATAATGATTTATGGTAGAATATTTTTCTGCACCCTTGACCATATTGAATAGATACATTGGTCTTTTAAATTTTTGCTAACATGATAAGCAAAAGTCATGATATCATTTTTTAGTTTACATCTAATTTGCAGTTCTCAAATTTGTATTTTTAAGTAGTTTAAGCATCCTTTTTATAACAACTAAATTATATGTTAAATAAAAAGGTTTGTAAGCATTCACAAGTCTTCAGCAAGAAAAAAAATGCTCACATTAAAAGAAATTGGGTAATCTTTTTTCCCTCTTTTCATATATATGCTTGGAATAAAATAGCATAATGTACAAATTGATCATCTTTTCAGGTGCATATAAAGAAGACCCACCTGGTAGACTTTAGCATGTGTTGGGCTGATAAGCCAAGTATCTCTTTCCTAGGCTGTTCTTACCTGTTACCTGCCTGAAGAGGCCATTGCTCAAGTCTGCCAGTGAGAATGATTTAGCTTTATGGGCAATTATGTCATTCCTGATAGTTGGCTACTTATTTTTTACTTTATAAATCTTTTAAAATCTGTGTTTTAGATGACTGATTTAGCTTACCACTATTTAACATCAACCTGTCATGAGAACTCTTTTTCTGTGTTTTATAGGTCAGAGTCCCTGTAGGCATATGCACTAAATTGTTCAGAATTACACTATAAAATCTCAGAGCTAAATGGTAGTGGAAGTCTAATTTGCCAAGCTATCTCGGTAGTCAGTACTGAAATGATAAGTTGTGAGTGACTAAGATATGTTATTGTCAATGAAACTTCAAAAACTGAGGAGGTTCTTTTCTCTTCAGTGATTATATTACAACACTGCCTTCAAATGAGAGATTTTATTTCCTGACTTCATCAAGATATATAATATTCTATATTTCTAAGAGTTATAAATTATATTTTTTCAAAAGTACAGATATAGATTTAATTCATACTTTTCCTATCTATCAAAGATGTGATTAAAAATAAATTTACAAGTATAATAAGATGGACTGGAGTTAGTCTTTTCTTTCTTTCAGTTTTATTGAGATATAATTGGCATGCAGCATTGTGTAAAATTAAGGTGTACAGAATAATGACTTGACTTACATATGTTGTGAAATGATTACCACAATAAGTTTAGTTAACATCTATCACCATGCATAGATAAAAAAAAAGAAAAATGAGTTTTTTTCCTTGTGGTAACTTTCAAATATACTATGTGGCAGTGTTAACTATAGTCATCATGTTGTACCAACACTTATTTATCTTATAATTGGAAGTTTGTAAATTTTGACCACTTTTATCGAATTCCCCCATCTCCTGCCACTGGTAACCACGACTCCCATCTTTTTTGGTCAAGATACCCCATACAGTTTGTCTTTCTCTGTCCGACTTACTTTAGTTAGCCTGTCAGTGAAGGATGCCCCCAAGGTACCTCCATGTTGTTGCAGATGGCCAGAGTTCCTTCCTTTTTTTTTATGGCTAAATAATATTCAGCTGTGTGTGTGTAAATAATGCTTTAATGGGGGCAACTGGGTGGCTCAGTCGTTAAGTGTCTGCCTTTGGCTCAGGTCATGATCCCAGGGTCCTGGGATCGAGCCCTGCGTTGGGCTTCCTCGTCTGCGGGAAGCCTGCTTCTCCCTCTCCCACTCCCCCTGCTTGTGTTCCCTCTCTCTCTGTGTCTCTGTCTGTCAAATAAATAAATAAAATCTTTAAAAAATAATAATGCTTTCATGAACATTAGAGAGTCGCTATCCCTTTGACCTAGTGCTTTCATTTATTCCCGCCCCTTTTTGAAGTTTTTATTTAAATTCTAGTTAGTTAACATAGTGTAATATTGGTTTCAGGAATAGAATTTAGTGATTCATCACTTATATATAACACCCAGTGCTCATCACAGGTGCCCTCCTTAATACCCATCTCCCATTTAGCCCTTTCCCCAACCACCTCCCCTCCAACAACCCTCATTTTGTTCTCTATAGTTAAGACTCTCTTATGGTTTGCCTCCCTCTCTTTTTTTCCCCCTTTCCCTATGTTCATCTGTTTTGTTTCTTAAGTTCTTAAATCATATGGTATTTGTCTTTCCCTGACTGACTTATTTTGCTTAACATGATACACTCTGGCTCCATCCGTGTCATTGCAAATGGCAAGATTTCATTGTTTTTGATGGCTGAATAATATTCCAGTGTGTGTGTGTGTGTGTGTGTGTGTGTGTGTGTGTGTATCTCCCGCCTCTTCTATATCTGTTCATCAAGTGATGGACATTTGGGCTCTTTCCAAAATTTGGCTATTGTTGATAATGCTGCTCTAAACATCTGGGTGCACATGTCCCTTTGAATTAGTATTTTCATATTCTTTGGGTAAATACCTAGTAGTACAATTGATGGGTAATAGGGTAGTTCTATTTTAACATTTTGAGGAACGAGTATATAAGATATTCATTGTACGTAGTAGTGCAATTACTGGATTGTACAATAGCTCTACTTTTAACTTATTTTATTTCATTTTTTAAAAAGATTTATTTATTTATTTGAGAGAGAGAGAGTGAGAAACAGCATGAGGGGAGAGGGTTAGAGGGAGAAGCAGGCTACCCGCTGAGCCGGGAGCCCGATACGGGACTCGATCCCAGGACTCCGGGATCATGACCTGAGCCGAAGGCAGTCACTTAACCAACTGAGCCACCCAGGCACCCTTAACTTTTTTTAAAAAGATTTTTTTATTTATTCATTTGACAGAGAGAGAGAGAGAGCAAGCGCACAGAAGCAAGGGGAGTGGCAAGCAGAGGGAGCGTGAGTAGCAGACTCCCCACTGAGCAGGGAGTCCAATGCAGGGCTTGATCCCAGGACCCTAGGATCATGACCTGAGCCGAAGGCAGACGCTTAACTGACAGAGCCACCCAGGCGCCCCTCTATTTTTAACTTTTTGAGGAACCTCCATACTGTTTTCCAGAGTGGCTGCAGCAGTTTTCATTCCCACCAACAGTGTAGGAGGGCTCCCCTTTCTGTGCATCCCCGCCAACATTTGTTGTTTCCTGAGTTGTTAATTTTAGCCATTCTGACTGGTGTGAGGTGGTATCTCATTGAGGTTTTGATTTCGATTTCCCTGATGCCGAGTGATGTTGAGCACTTTTTCATGTGTCTGTTGGTCATTTGGATGTCTTCTTTACAGAAATGTCTGTTCATGTCTTCTGCCCATTTTTTAATTGGATTATTTGATTTTTTGACTGTTGAGTTTGATAAGTTCTTTATAGATTTTGGATACTAACTCTTTATCAGATAGGTCATTTGGAAATATCCTCTCCCATTCTGTAGGTTGCCATTTATTTTTTATATTATTATTATTTTTTAAGTAGGCCCAATGCAGGGCTTGAACTTACGACCTTGAGATCAAGACCTGAGCTGAGATCAAGACCTGAGCTGAGATCAAGAGTTATATGTTTAACTGACTGAGCCACGCAGGTGCCCCCAGTACGTTGCCTTTTAGTTTTGTTGACTATTTCCTTCGTTGTGCAGAAGCCTTTTTCTTTTTTTTTTTTTTTTAAAGATTTTATTTATTTATTTGAGAGAGGGGGAGAGAGAGAAAGAGAGAGAGTGCTTGCATGAACAGGGGACAGGGGAGGAGCAGAGGGACAAACAGACTCCCTGCTGAGCAGAGAGCCCAGTGTGGGGCTCCATCCCAGGACCCTGAGATCATGACCTGAGCCAAAGGCAGATGCTTAACCAACTGAGCCACCCAGGTGCCCCCCCGAAGCTTTTTATTTTGATGAAGCCCTAGTAGTTCATTTTTGCTTTTGTTTCTCTTGCCTCAGGAGACGTGTCTAGTAAGAAGTTACTATGGCCGATGTCAGAGAGGTTGCTGCCTGTGTTCTCCTCTAGGATTTTCATGGTTTTCTGTCTCACATTTAGGTCTTTCATCCATTTTGAATTTGTGTGTGTGGTGTAAGAAAGTGGTCCAGTTTCATTCTTCTGCATGTTGTTGTCCAGTGTTCCCAATACCGTTTGTTTGAAGAGACTTTTTCCCACTGGACATTCTTTCCTGCTTTGTCAAAGATTAGTTGACCATATAGTTGTGGGTCCATTTCTGGGGTTTTTGTTCTGTTCCATTGATCAATGTGTCAGTTTTTGTGCCAGTACCATACTGTTTTGATCACTACAGCATTGTAATATAACTGGAAGTCTGGAATTGTGATGCCTCTAGCTTTGCTTTTCTTTTTCAAGATTGCTTTGGCTATTTGGGGTCTTTTGTGGTTCCACACACAATTTAGGATTGTTTCTTCTAGTTCTGTGAAAAATGCTGGTGGTATTCTGATAGGGATTGCATTAAATATGTAGATTGCTTTGGGTAGTATAGACATTTTAACAATATTTATTCTTCCAATCCATGAACATGGAATGTTTTTCCATTTCTTTGTGTCCTTGTCCTCTTCAGTTTCTTTCCTAAGCGTTCTATAATTTTCAGAGTACATATCTTTTGCCTCCTTCGTTAGGTTTATTCCTAGGTATTTTAGGGGTTTTTGTGCAATTTTGTAAATGGGATTGATTCCCTGATTTCTCTTTTTGCTGCTTCATTATCAGTGTATAGAAATGTAAAAGATTTCTGTACATTGATTTTATATCCTGCGACTTTACTGAGTTGGTGTATCAGTTCTAGCAATTTTTTGGTGGAGTGCTTTGGGTTTTCTATATAGAGTATCATGTTGTCTGTGAATAGTGAAAATCTGACTTCTTCCTTGCTAATTTGGATGCCTTTTATTTCTTTTTGTTGTCTGGTTGCTAAGGTTAGGATTTACAATGCTACGTTAAATAACAGTGGTAAGAGTTGTCATCCCTGTCTTGTTCCTGGCTAGAGAGGAAAGGCTCTCAGTTTTTCCCCGTTGAGGATGGTATTAGCTGCGGGTCATTCGTATATGGCCTTTATGATATTGAGGCATGTTCCCTCTATCCCTCCTTTGTTGAGGGTTTTTATCAAGAATGGATGTTGTATTATGTCACGTGCTTTTTCTGCACCTATTGAGAGGATCATAGGATCATTCTTTTATTAATGTGGTATATCACATTGATTGATTTGTGAATATTGAACCACCCCTGCATCCCAGGAATAAATCTCATTTGATCATGGTGAATAATCCTTATAAGGATTTGCTAGTAGTTTGTTGAGAATTTTTGCATCCATGTTCATCAGGGATATTGGCCTCTAATTCTCCTTTTTAGTGGGATCTTTGTCTGGTTTTGGAATCAAGGTAATGCTGGCCTCATAGAAGGAGTTTAGAAGTTTTCCCTCCATTTCTTTTCCTTTTTTTTTGGAACATTTTGAGAAGAATAGGTAGCAATTCTTTTTTTTTTTTTAAGATTTTATTTATTTGACAGAGAGAGAGACAGCGAGAGAGGGAACACAAGCAGGGGGGTGGGAGAGGGAGAAGCAGGCTTCCTGCTGAGCAGGGAGCCTGATACGGGGCTCGATTCCAGGACCCTGAGATCATGACCTGAGCCGAAGACAGATGCTTAATGACTGAGCCACCCAGGCGCCCTGTAATTCTTTAAATCTGTGGTAGAGTTCCCCTGTGAAGCCATCTAGCTCTGAACTTTTGTTTGTGCGGAGATTTTTTTTTTTTTTTGCCTTTTTTTTTTTTTAAGATTTTATTTATTTGCGAGAGAGAGAATGAGAGACAGAAAGCACAAGAGGGAGGAGGGTCAGAGGGAGAAACAGACTCACTGCTGAGCAGGGAGCCCGATATGGGACTTGATCCCGGGACTCCAGGATCATGAGCTGAGCCGAAGGCAGTTGCTTAATCAACTGAGCCACCCAGGCGCCCCCTGCCTTTTTTTTTTTTTTTTTTTTTTGGTTAATCACCATACATTACATCATTAGTTTTTGATGTAGTGTTCCATGACTCATTGTTTGCGTATAATACCCAGTGCTCCATGCAGTACGTGCCCTCTTTAATACCCATCACCAGGCTAACCCATCCCCCCACCCCCTCCCCTCTAGAACCTTCAGTTTGTTTCTCAGAGTCCATAGTCTCATGGTTCATCTCCCCCTCCGATTTTACCCCCTTCATTCTTCCATAAGACCCAGCAAGTGCACTACTGGGTATTTACCCCAAAAATACAAATGTAGGGATCCGAAGGGGTACGTGCACCCCGATGTTTATAGCAGCAATGTCCACAATAGCCAAACTATGGAAAGAGCCAAGATGTCCATTGACAGATGAATGGATAAAGAAGAGGTGGCATATATATACAATGGAGTATTATGCAGCCATCAAAAGGAATGAAATCTTGCCATTTGCAACGACGTGGATGGAACTGGAGGTATTATGCTGAGCAAAATAAGTCAATCAGAGAAAGATATGTATCATATGACCTCACTGATATGAGGAATTCTTAATCTCAGGAAACAAACTGAGGGTTGCTGGAATTGTGGGGGTTGGGAGAGATGGGGTGGCTGGGTGATAGACATTGGGGAGGGTATGTGCTATGGTGAGCACTGTGAATTGTGTGAGACTGTTGAATCACAGACCTGTGCCTTTGAAACAAATAATACATTATATGTTAAAAAGGGAAGAGCGGAGATTTTTTTTTAAAGATTTTATTTATTTATTTATTTGAGAGAAAGAGAGAGAGAGAGCAGGAGGAGGGAGAGGGAGAGAGAATCTCAAGAGGATTCTGTGCTGAGCAGGGAGCCTGATGTGGGGCTCCGTCTCACGACTGCATGATCATGACCTGAGCCGAAATCAAAAGAGTCGCATGCTCAACCAACTGAGCCACCCAGGCACCCTGTTTGTTGGGAGATTTTTGATTACTGATTCAATTTCTTTGTTGGTTATCGATTGGTTCAAGTTTTGTTTCTTCCTGTTTCAGTTTTGGTAGTTTATGTGTTTCTAGGAATTTATCCACTTCTTTCAGATTGCCCAATTTGTTGGCATATAATTTTTCATAATATTCTCTTACAGTTAGTATTTTTGTGGTGTTAGTTGTGATCTCTCCTCTCTCATTTGTGATTTTATTTATTTGGGTTCTTTCTTTTTTCTTTTTGATAATTCTGGTTAGGAGGTTCTTAATTTTATTAATTCTTTCCAAGAACCAACTCCTAGTTTCATTGATCTATTCTACTCATTTTTTTTTGTTTGTTTCTGTATTATTTATTTCTGCTCTAATCTTTATTATTTCCCTTTTTTCTGCTGGCTTTAGGATTTGCTGTTCCTTTTCTGGCTCCTTTAGATGTAAAGTTAGGTTGTGTATTTGAGGCTTTTCTTGCTTCTTGAGGTAAGACTGTAGTGTTATGTACTTACCTCTTATGAATTTTTTTAAAAATATTTATTTGAGAGAGAGAGAACACAAGCGGGGGAGAGGGGTAGAGGGAGAGGAATAAGCAGACTCCCCGCTGAACAGGGAGCCTGATGTGGGGCTCGATCCTGGGATCATGACCTGAGCGGAAGGCAGATGCTTAACCAACTGAGCCACCTAAGCGTTCCCCCACCCCTTTGCCATGACCACTTTTGCTGCATCCCAAAGGTTTTGGACTGTCATGTTTTCATATTCGTTTGTTTCCATGTATTTTTTAATTTCTTCTTTTATTTCCAGGTTGACCCATTCTTTCTTTAGTAGGATGTTATTTAACCTCCATGTATTTGTGGTCTTTCAAATTTTTTCTTGTGGTTGACTTCAAGTTTCATATAGCCTTGTGGTCTGAAAATCTGCATGGTATGATCTTGATCTTTTTGTGTTTGTTGAGGCCTCATTTGTGACCCAGTATATGATCTATTCTGGAGAATGTTCCATGTGCACTTGAAAAGAATATGTATTCTGCTGCGGTAGGGTGAGATGTTCTGAATATATCTGTTTCGTCAATCTGGTCCAGTGTGTTATTCAAAGCCTTTGTTTCTTTGTTGATTTTCTGCTTAGATGATCTGTCTGTTGCCGTTAGTGGGATGTTAAAGTCCCCTACTATTATTGTATTATTATCAATGAGTTCCTTTATGTTTGTTATTGTTTTATGTATTTGGGTGCTCCCAAGTTGGGGGCATAAATATTTATAATTGTTAGGTCTTCTTGTTGGATAGTCTCCTTTATTATGATATAGTGCCCTTTTTCATCTCTTGTTAGTATCTTTGGTTTAAATTCTAGTTTGTGTGATATAAGTATGGCTACTTGGGCTTTCTCTTTTGACGTCCATTAGCATGATAAAGGGGTCTCTATTCATGCCCTCTCTTTCAATCTTCAGGTGTCTTTATATCTAAAATGAGTCTCTTGTAGGCAGCATATAAATGGGTCTTATATTTTTATCCATTCTGATACCCTATGTCTATTGATAGGAACATCTAGTCCATTTACATTCAGAGTGATTATTGATAGATATGAATTTATTGCCATTGTATTACCTATAAAGTTGATGTTTCTGGAGATTTTTTCTGTTCATTTCTAGTCTTTATTGCTTTTGGTCTTTCTTTCCCACTCAAAGAGTCCCCTTAAATATTTCTTGCAGGGCTGGTTTAATGGTCATGAACTCCTTTAGTTTTTGTTTGTCTGGGAAACTTTATCTCTTCTTCTGTTTTGAATGACAGCCTTGCTGGATAGAGTATTCTTGCCTGCATAATTTTCCCATTTAGATGTTGAATATATCATGCCACTACCTTCTGGCTTGCCACATTTCTGTGGAGTGATTTTTTCTTTTCTTTTTTTTTCACAATTTGTTGAGAGATCTGTTGCTAACCTTATTTGTCTTCCCTTGTAAGTAGGGACTTCTTTTGTCTTATTACTTTTAGGATTTTTTTATCTGTATATTTTGGAAATTTAACTACAGTGTGTCTTGGTGTTGGCCTGCTTTTGTTGATTTTTTGTGAGTTCTCCTCTATGCCTCCTAGATTTGAATGTCTGTTTCCTTCCCCAGATTGAGGAAGTTTTCAGCTATAATTTCCTCAAATAAATTTTCTCACTCTTTTTCCCTCTCTTCCTCTGGGACTCCTGTGATATGAATGTTATTATGCTTTATGGAGTCACTGAGTTCCCTAAGTCTACATTCTTGATCCAATATTTTTCTTTCCCTCTTCTTTTCAGCTTCATTATTTTCCGTACTTTAATCTTCTATATTACTTATTAATTCCTGTGCCTTTTCTATCTTTGAGGTCATTATATCTAGTTGGTTTTGCATATTGGTTATTGCATTTTTTTATTTCATCCTGACTACTTTTTAGGTCTTTTATCTCTATAGTAAAGGACTCCCTGGTGTCTTTTATGCTTTTCTCAAGCCCAGTTAGTATCCTTATGATTGTTGCTTTGAATTCTGGAGCAGACATATTACTTATATCTGTTTTGATTAGATCCTTGGCCATGACCTTTTTTTGTTCATTCTTTTGGGATGAATTCCTCCATCTTGGCATTTTGTCTAGGTATCTCTCTTCTTCTGTGTGTTAGGAAATCCTGTTATGTGTCTTGCTCCTCAGTGTAATGGCTATATTAAGAAGAGGTCACATACTGTCCAGAGCCTGGTGCTTCAGGAAGTATTTCTGGTGTACGCTGTGTGCACTCTGCTGCTGTGTCTTGGTGGCTCTTTCCCTCAGGTCAGTCCTCTGCAGTTTCTCCTAGCCTGCAGTGGGGAGTGTTTGGACCTTAGCTAGCTTGTGGCTGGTTTTTATCTAGATGTGCTCTGGTCTGCTTGTTAAAAGAGACCTGATGCTATTTCCAGTAGAGCTGAAGCTTTGCAGCTCTCTAAGGTCAGTAGACATGGTGTTATGTTGGGAGGTTTGTGCTGGTCTTTGCTGGGAGGGGCTTGTTGCTCTGCTTCTCAGGTACACTTTCCTGGAAAAGCAGTACCTGCAGAGTGCAGGGGTATGGAGCTTGTTGTAAATGATTTTGTCCACCACTGTTGGTGCTGTGCTGCTTACCAAAGTTAGTATATGTGAGGGGTGGGGTAGAGAAATGTCGCCAGCCGCCTCTTTGTCCAGGAGAGGAAGCCCCCCCCAGCAGAGTGAATAATATCTCCTTGTGTGTCCCAGGCATCCCTCAGATTCCTGCCTTCACCCTGTCTGTGTCCGGGCCGTCTGCCCACTGGGCAGTGCAGTGCACCTGTGTTCTATCCCAGGCAGACCAGCTGAGTTTTAAAACCCCAAACTTTAGAGACCTGGCCTGGCCCCAACTTGCGCTTGTTCCCTAGGGAGGGTGTTGCCACACGGGCTGATGCAGGTTTGTCCTAGAAGGGCAGTTGCACCAAAGCACAGGTATGTGGAGTTTAGGTAAAGCACAGCAATGAGCCAGCATGTAGGTTAGGCGCCCTCAGCAGGTGTCTCTGCACGGTTGCTGAGGGGTGGGGGATGAAAATGGTGCCCACAGGCTGCTTTGTCCCCTGAGAGAGAATGCTACTTCTTCCAGATGCGCTCCAAGAGTGAAGAACTGCCTCTCCCAGTGAGTCCCAGCGGTTCCTTTGATCACCTTGTCTGCTCCTGGGCTGTCACCCTCCTTCTCCACAGGAGTACTGCAGCACCCTTAGGGCTCCACACCCGCTCGCCATGGACCTCTAAAACTCTTTGAGCCCTGCTAGTTGTAAAAATTCACAAAAATCAGCCTCTCTCATTTTCCCGGTGAATGGCTTTGGGGAAGTGTTTTCCTTGTGTGATTCCCCCATGCGCTCCTCTCTCTCTCTCTCTCTCTCTTTCTCTCTACCCCCACTCTCCTCACTGACCAGGGTTCCTTCCCCTCTGCTGCACTGGCAGTCCTTTTCTCCCCCAAATCACATCTCCATGCCTCCTACCTTCCACAGTGTGGCTTCTTCTCTCCCTCTGGTTGTGCATTTTGTTCTGTCAGTCCTCATGATTTCTTGGATATTCAGAACGATTTGATATTTATCTAGCTGTGTTCCAGGGATGCAGCAAGCCTAGGGTCCTCCTACCATTCTGCCAATTTAGCTCCTCTCCTCAATTTATAATTTTTATTTTTTAAAAGATTTTATTTATTTGAGAGAGAGAGAGAGTGAGCAAGAGAGAGAGAAGGAGCAGGGGGAAGGGCAGAGGAGAAGCAAACTCCCCGCTGAGCAGGGACCCTGATGTGGGACTCGATCCCAGGACCCTGGGATACTGACCTGAGAGGAAGGCAGATGCTTAACCAACTGAGCCACCCAGGCACCCTCAATTTATAATTTTTAAATGTGTGCTCGCTTCGGCAGCACATATACTAAAATATAATTTTTAAATGTGTATTTCCTGTTTATTAGTATAATGGATTTCTTATTTTGTCAATTGTCTGATATATATATATTTGATATATATTTACATATGATGAAATTCACCCTATTGAAGTACATAATTTAGTGGTTTTTAGTATATTCACAGATTTGGGCAGCCATTACTGCTAATTTCAGAACATTTCATCACCCACCAGAAGCAGCTCCATGCATATATATTTTTGTAGTTTGTTTACATGGTGTTTTTACCACACACAATTTTAAAATTTCATATAATTAAATTTAAAAATCTTTTCCTTTATGGTTTCTGCTCTTGCCTTACGCTTAAAAAGGCCTTCCCTACCCCAGGGTTTGTAGTTGCTGTTGTTAATTAATATTCATTTTTATATCTTTGTAGCATTTTCTGTTTTTATTTTTTTTTAAAGATTTTATTTATTTATTTGACAGAGACATAGCGAGAGAGGGAACACAAGCAGGGGGAGCAGGAGAGGGAGAAGCAGGCTCCCCACCGAGCAGGGAGCCTGATGAGGGACTCGATCCCAGGACTCTGGGATCATGACCTGAGCCGAAGGCAGACGCTTAATGACTGAGCCACCCAGGCGCCCCCGTTTTCATTTTTTTAAAAGCAATATCTAAACCCAACGTGGGGCTTGGATTCACAACCCCAAGATCAAGAGTTGTATTCTCTACTGACTGAGCCAGCCAGGTTCCCTAGTACAAGGTTTTATAATAATTAAAACTTTGAAAGACATTTTAATGTCTGGTAGGGTAACTAGCATCATTATCCTTTTAGTGATGGTTTTTATAAAATTAATGACATACTTGAAAAGTTTGGTCAAACTAAATTGTCATTTTCAGCCTCACCAAACTTATTTATAGTTTTCTTGTTCTTAATCAGTTGTAGCAAATATAAAATAAGTCCTTTTTCAACTTACTCTGTATAATGGTTAAATGCTGACAATTGGTTTTAGTTTTCATAGCTATTTAATGTTTTTTCATCATGGTTTGTGGCACTATTTTGTCTTAGAACTAAAATTGTAAGGTGGATTTTTCCTTATGAAGAAAGCGATGTCATTGCAAGCAGTCTGTTATTTACCTACAGGTTGTATCTGACAAGCTTGAATCAGATGATTTTTTTGACAGGGGGAAAAAGCATTCCAACTACCAAACAATCTTAGAATCTGAGTGACTGCTGTGCCAATACCATATTATCCCATAATATGGTTGAAAAGTATCTGACACATTTCAGTGTCAAATAGTTGAATCCTACTACCCTCTAGTTTTCTGGGATAACAGTGACCTTGTCTGAGGCAATGGAAGTTTTATCTATACTAAAAACATGTTTTTTCCTCTAATCTCTTATTGACATGGCAACAGAGGCTCAGCCCCTGGTGGAAAGGCACCTAGTAACTTGAGAACTATTTCTCAGTTTGTTTAGAACCTGTCCCCACCTGGGTACATTGCAGGATACCAGTATTTTTCAAGCATCCCCCCCCCCACCCTACCCTGACCTTTGACCTTTGGCTGCTTTTATTTTATGCATTTTGCAAACATTGCCCTATTAAGTTAATCCCTTTGAGGCTATTGTTAGCTCTGGACTCCAGGCTGAATTGTCTGTATAAGGGTGAATAAGCCTGAGTGTTAGCTTCCTTAATTTTAAAAGGAGGCTACTACTCTATTTTTATTGCAGGATTGTTGTGAAATTCATGTATATGATAGTTTTCTCAACTATTCAATGCTATAAGAAATTGAAACATCTGTATTGTTATCATAAGGACAGCTCTTTTGTAGCGAGGCAGTGATTAGCCCAGGAGTCATAAAAATGACCAGCAAAACACATTGCCTTTTCTTAATTTGAATGTTCTGTTCTTTATTTGACCTTATTAATATGTCTTAAGTATTGACTCCTAAGCTTTTGGGAATGGTCAAATTATGTTTTGAAACACGCTTGTCTACTCCAGCAGTTTCATCTGGAATATTCATCCTCTGTTTATATAATGACAATTGTCTGATGAAAGAGATTAGGCACTCAGTATTTTGAAAACAGGTTAAAGAGTGAGATCAATTTTCATTTTATTTTATTTTATTTTATTTTAAAGATTTTATTTATTTATTTGACAGAGAGAGAGAGTGAGAGCAGGAACACAAGCAGGGGGAGTGGGAGAGGGAGAAGCAGGCTTCCTGCCGAGCAGGGAGCCCGATGTGGGACTCGATCCCAGGACCCCGGGACCATGACCTGAGCCGAAGGCAGACGCTTAACGACTGAGCCACCCAGGCACCCCTCAATTTTCATTTTAAAGGCTTACACAATTTAAACGAAAGAGGTACCATTATATAAAACAATAGAGAAGTTAATGTTTTCCCTTTTTGTTTGCAATTTAGAGGTGGTAGTGATTTTATTTTGCTGTTGTTGTTTTTTTTTTAAGTAAGCTGTAGGCTCAACGTGGGGCTTGAACTTATGACCCCAAGATCAAGAGTCGCATGCTCTACAGACTAAGGAGCCAAGCGCCCCTAGAGGTGGTAGTGATTTTAAATAAAAGCAAATGGGTAGGAAACAATTAAATTGATTTGGAAATATTATATGGATACCTTGAAGGCAACTGGTTTTAATGTTCGCACAGCTAGAAATTATCAATTTGTTTAACAACACAGGGATGTTTTTATAGCCCTGGTATAATAGGGGGATTTTGGCTGTTTATATGTTTGAGTTTATCATTGGTCTCACTTATTGAATTATTTCAATTTTTAGTAACACTTCTCTTAATTTGTGCACATTCCCTATATTTTTTCTTCTTTATTTCCCCCTAAAATGACCTGGCTTTTTAAAAATATTTTTTCCTCAGCTTTATTGAGGTATGATTGACAAATAAAAATTGTATATATTTAAGGTATATAACGTGATGTTTTGATATATATATATACATTGTGAAATGATTACCACAGTCAAGCTAATTAACACATCCATCACCCCACATAGTTAAGTTTTTCGTTTTTGAGAACAATTACGATCTCTCTTAGCAGATTTCAAGTATACAATATTTTTAGCTATAGTCACCATGCTGTAAATCTCCAGATATTCATCCTACATAACTGAAACTTTCTACCTTTTTTAAAAAGTTTTTTAAAAATATTTATTTATTTGAGAGAGAGTGCATGAGCAGCGGGGAGAAGCAGAGGGAGAGGGAGTAGCAGACTCCCCACTGAGCAGGGAGCCGATGCGGGGCTCGATCCCAGGACCCTGAGATCACAACCTGAGCCGAAGGCAGACGCTTAACCGACTGACCCACCTCGGCGTCCCTAAAAGTTTTTATTTAAATTCCACTTAGTTAACATACAGTGTAATATTAGTTTCAGGTGTACAATATAGTGATTCAACATTTACATACAACACCGGGTGTTCATCACAAAAAGTGCCTTCCTTAATCCCTGTCACCTACTCCCCCACCCACTTTCCCTCTGGTAAACATCAGTTTGTTCTCTATCGTTGAGAGTCTGTTTCTTTTTTTCCTTTTTTTTTTAACTCTATGATCATTTGTTTTGTTTCTTAAATTCCACATATGAGTGAAATCATATGGTATTTGTCTTTCTCTGACTGACTTATTTTGCTTAGCATAATACTCTCTAGCTCTATCCATGTCATTGCAAATGGCAAGATTTCATTCTTTTTTATGGCTGAGTAATATTCCTCTGTGTGTGTGTGTGTGTGTGTGTGTGTGTGTGTGTGTGTGTGTTTGTGTGTGTGTGTGTGTGTACACCATATCTTCTTTATCCATTCGTCAGTTGATGGACATTTGGACTCTTTCCATAATTTGGCTATTGTTGATAATGCTGCTCTAAACATTGGGGTGCATGTATCCCTTTGAATTAGTGTTTTTGTAATCTTTGGGTAAATACTCAGTAGTGTGATTGCTGGATCATAGGGTAGTTCTATTTTTAAGTTTTTGAGGAACTTCCATACCGTTTTCCAGAGTGGCTGCACCAGTTTGCATTCCCACCAACAGTTTCTTCATGTCCTCACCAATACCTGTCGTTTCTTGTGTTAATTTTAGCCATTCTGACTGGTGTGAGGTGATATCTCATTGTAGTTTTGATTTGTGTTTCCCTGATGATGAATGAGAAACATTGTACCCTTTGACCAACATTTCTTCATTTCCTCCACCCCCCGGGCCCTGGTAATCACCCTTCTAGTCTCTACTTCTGAGTTGGACTTTTTTAGATTCCATATATAAGAGAGATCATGCAGTTTTTGTCTTTCTATGTCTGGCTTATTTCACTTAGTATAATGTCTACCAGGTTCATTCATTTATTTTCCTTTTAAAAAATATTTTTTTAAGAAGGTTTTATTTATTTATTTGAGAAAGAGAGCAGAGCGAGAGAGACAGAGAGAGAGCACACGAGTGGGGGTGGTGAAGGGCAGAGGGAGAGGGAGAAGCAGACTCCCCGCTAAACAGGGAGCCCAACATGGGACTTGATCCCAGGACCCTGGGATCATGACCTGAGCTGAAAGCAGATGCTTAACTGACTGAGCCACCCAGGTGCCCATCCTTTTAAAAATTCTTTTTTTTAAAAAAATATTTATTTGTCAAAGAGAGAGTGCACAAGCAGGGGGAGTGGCAGACAGAGGGAGAAGCAGGCTCTCTGCTGATCAAGGAGCCCAATGTGGGACTCCATCCCAGAACCCTGAGATCATGACCTAAGCTGAAGGCAGACGTTTAACTGACTGAGCCACCCAGGCATCCCTTAAAAATTCTTATAATAAAATAATTTAGTCCAACAAAGACTATAGGAAGCCCTATAAGTGTGTATCTATTACACAGTCTAAGAAGTTAAGCATTATATATATAGTTGAAATTCCCCTTTGTGCTCCAGTTGCATCCCTTCCTTCTTCCCCAAACTCCTGAATTTGGCATTTGTCATTCCCATGCATATTTTTATATTTTGGCTAACATTACTACATATGTATGCATACAGAAACAATATATGGTATTTTATGTTCCTAGACTTTTGTATCCTTGTGAAACCTTTTTTTAAAGATTTTATTTATTTGAGGGGCGCCTGGGTGGCTCAGTTGATTAAGTGACTGCCTTCAGCTCAGGTCATGATCACAGGGTCCTGGAATTGAGCGCCGCATTGGGCTCCCTGCTTGGCTGGAAGCCTGCTTCTCCCTGTCCCACTCCCCCTGCTTGTGTTCCCTCTCACGTTGTCTCTCTGTCAGTTAAATAAATAAAATCTTTAAAAGGAAGATTTTACTTATATGAGATAGAGCGAGAGAGAGCGAGATTGAGCACGAGTGGAGGGGAAGGGGCAGAGGGAGAAGCAGACTCCCTGCTGAGCAGGGAGCCCAATGTGGGACTTGATCCCAGGACCCCGGGATCATGACCTGAGCCAAAGGCAGATGCTTAACTGACTGAGCCACCCAGGCACTCTCTTGTGAAACTTTTTTTATTGCCTCAACTATGTTAATTAGATTTATCTGTGCTGCTGCTCATAGTTCGAGTTTCTCATCCTGTTCTATTGACATCTGGGGCTAGATAATTCTTTGTTGTGAGTGGGTTTCTTTTTTTTTTTAAGATTTATTTATTTATTTTTGAGTGAGAGAGAGAGAGAGCGCATGTGTGAGCAGGGGGAGGGGCAGAGGGAGAGGGAGAGAGAATCTCAAGCAAACTTCCCGCTGAGTGTGGAGCCGCATGCAGGGCTCTATCTCACAACCCTGAGATCATTACCTGAGCAGAAATCAAGTCAGATGCCCAACTGACTGAGCCACCCAGGCACACCTGTGAATGGATTTCTTGTCCATTAAGGATGTTTAGTGGTATCCTTGGGCTCTACCCACTAGATGCCAGTAGCACCTCCCCCTACCCCCCAGTTATAACCAAAGTTTCCAGACTTTACCAGATGTCCTTTTGGTGGTAAAATCTCCCCTCCTCCCAGTGAGAATCATTATTTTAGTTCATTAATTTTAACTACTGTATCATTCTCCACTATATATATATAATACCACCACGTGTTTTTCCATTTTCTGGTTGATAGGCATTTAGGTTATTTCCAAAGTTTTAATTATTAAGAACACTGTTGCAATGAGCATTCTTGTTCATGTTTCCTCTGCACGTGTGTGAGACTTTGTGTAGGGTGATATGCCTAGGAGTGAAAATGTTAAGTTCTAGTGTATGCATTTCTTCAACTCTACCAGGTATCGCCAAACAGGTTCCCTAATTGTTGTACTAATTTATACTCTCACCAGCTGAATAGGAAAGATCCTATTGCTCCACATCCTCATTGACACATGTTATTGCCAGATTTTGACATTTTTATCTACCTGATGGGTGTAAATGATATTAATTGTGGTTTTAATTTGCATTATCTTAATTACAATTTATTAATCCAGAAACCTTTCCAAAATTATGAACACTAATTATTTTAAGGGGATTAAAAAATAATATTTGAGCTTCTGTGATCAGCTGTAAGAGTGGTTTTGAGCAGACTTCATATATATGTGTCATGTTTGTACTCAACTCATTCAGTACTCAACTCATCATGACATGATGATCTAGTCATAATGCTGTTCTTCCTCTTAGGAAATGTTATTACTAATGGCGATTATCATGTGTGTTTAGGGAGTGGCTCAAAATACTTTAATAACCAGAAGTTATTTCCCTCAGTATTGTTGGATGCTGTTGTTCTCAGAGTTACTTCATTCCTAATAGCTGCATGCCAGATTTGTTCTTTGATATTGTGATCTCCCAGAAGCCTACGTTTTACTATACCATATGAAATTGTTTATGCTCTTACTGTTTTCTGAGTCATTTTGCTAAATACAATGGGAGGTTACAAAAGATGTTCCTGACTTTGTACCTATCATTGAGACATTTAAAATTCAAAAGATGGACGTAGCATATGTTACAAAATCAATTAGAGTTGTTTATATAGGAGTAGTATGAGGGAGATGGAATTCTTCTGAGCTTGTGTGTGTAAAGGCCAATTTAAGTAGAGTTTTGAAGAAAAAATGCAGGTGAATTATGAAGGTAGGAGGAAATATATATTATACATAGATGAATTAACATGCTTAAATTAGGATTTAGCCAGAAATGTGGCTGTATTAATGTAATTTTCATTTGTGCTCAGAAATTCCTTCTTCTCCAATACATACTTCCAGGTGAATTATCCAATTATTTTAAAAGTGCCTTTCTGCTTAGTCTCTCTCAGTTCCTCAGTAAGCCTGAGAAATGCTCCAGTACTTTGGTCTGGGACATACCCCATAAGAAAACTGTATTTCGTTTTTACATTTCTAAATAACCAGATAAACTAGCCTTCATCTGCTGAATGACTATAATATTATAGTCCAAAAGTTTGTTACCAATTCTGTTGTTTGAACTTGACATTTTCCCATAAAACAATTTAGTCAGTTTTGGTAGTGTGCCTAGATCAACCTTCAAAAGCCCTCTCTGACCCACAACATATCTGAGTTATATAGTACTAAGTCTGAGTGTTCTGTCCTAGAGGCAGGCATCCATGTGTTTTAAGAGGAAAGAGAAAGAGTTTCCTTTTTAAGGGGGAGGACTGACCATAGACAACATTTTGATAGGATCTGTTTGTTTTAGACGTTACTCTACTTCCCTTTTTATACCCATTACTGCTAAGGAGAGTGACCTTCTCCCCAGCCCCTGCTGCCTTTATGTTGGCCTTAAGTACCTCACCTTTGGACTTTCCACCTGGGCCCATGAGTTCCCTTCATCCAAGGTATCATTTGTTCACAATTACCTGCCTTTCCTGTCCCATCTGGGCTTCATAGGTATTAAGAGGTATAATACTAGATATGAGTCCCTTAAACTATCAAATTGGAGTTTGTATTTTAAAAAGAGGATACAGTGTGTCTTAAGGCAGCTGACCTGGATTCTTCAAAAAGTCACTTCGGGGGGGGGGGGGAAGAGATAGGGGAGGGGCTGTTTTAGATTAAATGAGACTAAAAGAAACACAGTCAAATTCAGTGTTTGAACTTTGCCCGGATCCTGATTTGGGAAAAATAAAAGCTGTAAAAGATGTTCTTGGGACATTTGGGAAAATTTAAATAGACAATTTGTATTAGATGATGTACAATCATTAATTCTCTTAGCTTTGATAATAATAGTGTGGTTATGCAGGAGTTCTTATTCTTTGAAAATGCATGCTGGAGTATTATGATTTCTAAAACTTACATTCAAATAATTTAGAAAAAATAAGGCAAATATAGCAAAATGTTAACATTGTTGAATTAGTGCAGAGGATATACAGATGTTCATTGTACTGTTACAGCTTTTATGTGTGGTTGAAATTTTTCATAATGAAAGTTTGGGGAAAAAGGGAATATATGTATTAATATAATTTCTAAATCTTGAACATTCACGATAGTAAATTCAGGCATATGGAGAATTATTTTTTGATCTGCAGTAGCTAGTTCTAGCTCCTCTAAACTAATTCAGATCTCCTACTTCCTCCCTTATTTCACTTATCATTCATTCAAAGATTCAGATTTTGTCCTATTGGCAGCAGCTGCTCTGACTAGAGGAAGGAAGATAGAGTTTCATAAGGCAGTGACAACTTATTTTTACGTGTAGATTGTAAATCATAGATTATCAGAGTGTGAAAATCTTTGGCAGTGTGCTTCATTAGAGATCATGATTTTTTTTGACGAATAAAGGCTGCTTCAGGTCATTAAAAAACAAAAATTGGACAAAATGTATTCCCTTACATTGAATAAATATTGTAAGTCTATGTAAAAATGGGTAATAATTTAATACTGGTTTCATAAGAAGTAGTAGTGGACACACCTGAATTGTTAACTATTGCGTTTGTAATAGCTTTAGCTATAACTTTAAAAGTAAATAACATGGAGGTGCCTGGTTGGCTCAGTCAGTAGAGCATGTGACCTGTGATTTTAGGGTCGTGAGTTCGATCCCCATGTTGGGTGTAAAGATTAGAAAACTAAAAGAAATAAACTTACAAAAAATAAAAGTAAATAACACAAGGCTTCCAGTTATGGAATGAGGAAGTCATAGTGGTAAAAGGTACAGTGTAGGGAATACAGTCAATGGTATTGTAATAGCGTATGGTGACAAATGGTAGCTACACTTGTGGTGAGCATAGCATAATGTATAGACCTATCAAATCACTATGTCGTATACCTGAAACTAATGTAACATTGTGTGTTAACCATACTTCAATAAAAATAAAGATAAAAAAATAAATAAAAAAGTAAATAATACAAACTGACTAATAATTATGAATCAATTTCAGATAAAGTCACACTATAAATTATAATTATTCCATAATTAATGCAAGTTGAATGAAATTAAGACAGAATCATGGGCTTAGTGATGAATTTTTCTTTTTTTTTTAAAAAAGATTTATTTATTTTTAGAGAGAGAGGGCATGCACTTGCAGGTGGGGGGAGGGGGAGACAGGGAGGGGAAGACAGAGAGGGAGGAGAAGAAAGAGAATCTCAAACAGACTCCCCACTAAGCATGGAGCCCGAAGCAGGGCTTGATCTCATGACCCTGAGATCATGATCTGAGCCGAAATCAAGAGTCAGATGCTTTTTTTAAAAAAAGATTTTATTTATTTGACAGAGAGATAGAGAGAGCCAGAGAGCACAAGCAGAGGGAATGGCAGAGGGAGAGGGATAAGCAGATTCTGTACTGAGAAGGGAGCCCGACATGGGGCTTGATCCCAGGCCCCTGGGATCATGGCCTGAGTCGAAGGCAGATGCTTAACCGTCTGAGCCACCCAAGCGCCCCAAGAGTCAGATGCTTAACCAACTGAGCCACCCAGGTACCCCTCTTTCAGCTTTTCTTTCTTTCAGCTTTTACATTTTAAAAATGAATGTATAGAAAATAGTATAGGGGCGCCTGGGTGGCTCAGTCGTTAAGCGTCTGCCTTCGGCTCGGGTCATCCTGGGATCTAGCCCCGCATCGGGCTCCCTGCTCCGCGGGGAGCCTGCTTCTCCCTCTCCCCCTCCCCCTGCTTGTGTTCCCTCTCTCGCTGGTCTCTCTTTGTCAAATAAATAAATAAAATCTTTAAAAAAAAAAAAAAAAGAAAATAGTATAAAGGTGCCTCAGAAAATTAAAAATAGAATTACCATATTATCCAGCATTTCCACTTCTGGGTATTTATCCAGAAGAAATGAAATCACTGTCTCAAAGATATCTGCACCCCATATTCATTGCTGCGTTATTTACAATAGCTAAGATATGGAAAAAACCTAAGTGTCCATCGATGGTTGAATGGATAAAGAAAATATGGTGTATATATACATACATTATTCAGCCATTAAAAATAAGGAAATTCTGTCACTTGCAACAATATGGATTGAGGGCATTATGCTAAGTGAAGTAAGCCAGAGAAAGGCAAATACTATATGAGCTCTCTTATATGTGGAATCTGAAAAAACCAAACTCATAGATACAGAGAACAGATTGGTGGGTTGCCAGAGGTGGGTGTTGGAGATGGGTGAAATGGGTGAAGGTGGTCAAAAGGCATAAACATCCAGTTAAAAGTTCTGGGGATAAGCAATTGCACTACTGGGTATTTACCCCAAAGATACAAATGTAGTGATCCGAAGGGGTACATGCACCCCAATGTTTATAGCAGCAATGTCCACAATAGCCAAACTATGGAAAGAGCCAAGATGGCCATCAACAGATGAATGGATAAAGAAGATGTGAGATATATATATATATAAAATGGAATATTATGCAGCCATCAAAACCCCCCCCACAAAATCTTGCCATTTGCAACGACGTGGATGGAACTGGAGGGTGTTATGCTGGGTGAAATAAGTCAATCAGGGAAAGACATGTATCATATGATCTCACTGATACGAGGAATTCTTTGTTTTTTTTTTAAGATTTTATTTATTTGTTTGACAGAGAGATAGAGAGAACAAGTAGGCAGAGAGGCAGGCAGAGGGAGAGGGAGAAGCAGGCTCCGTGCTGAGCAGGGAGCCTGATGCGGGGCTCAATCCCAGGACCCTGGGATCACGACCTGAGCCGAAGGCAGCTGCTTAACCGACTGAGCCACCCAGGCGCCCCGAGGAATTCTTTTTTTTAAAAGATTTTATTTATTTATTTGACAGAGAGAGAGAGCACAAGCAGGGGAGTGGCATGCAGAGGCAGAGGGAGAAGCAGGCTCCCCGCAGAGCAGGGGGAGCCTGATGTGGGACTCGATCCCAGGACCCCGGGATCATGACCTGAGCTGAAGGCAGTTGCTTAACCAACTGAGCCACCTAGGCACCTGATATGAGGAATTCTTAATCTCAGGAAACAAACTGAGGGTTGCTGGAGTGGTGGGGGGTGGGAGGGATGGGGTGCCTGGGTGATAGACATGGGGGAGGGTATGTGCTATGGTGAGTGCTGTGAATTGTGTAAGACTGTTGAATCACAGACTTGTACCTCTGAAACAAATAATACATTATATGTTAAAAAAAGAAGATAAGGGGCGCCTGGGTGGCTCAGTCGTTAAGCGTCTGCCTTTGGCTCAGGTCATGATCCCGGGGTCCTGGGATCGAGTCCCACATCGGGCTCCCTGCTCGGCGGGAAGCCTGCTTCTCCCTCTCCCACTCCCCCTGCTTGTGTTCCTGCTCTCGCTCTCTCTCTCTCTGTCAAATAAATAAATAAAATCTTTAAAAAATAAAAATAAAAAAAATAAAAAAAGAAGATAATAGGAAGGGAAAAATGAAGGGGGGGAAATTAGAGGGGGAGACGAGCCATGAGAGACTATGGACTCGAGAAACAAACTGAGGGTTCTAGAGGGGAGGGGGGTGGGGGATGGGTTTGCCTGGTGATAGGTATTAAAGAGGGCACGTATTGAATGGAGCACTGGGTGAATCATGGAACACTATATCAAAAATTAATGATGTAATGTATGGTGATTAACATAACATAATAAAATAAAAAAAAACTTTAAAAAAAGAAGTTCTGGGGATATAATGTACAGGAATGGTGACTATAGTTAACAGTACTGCATTGTATATTTGAAAGTTGCTAAGAGAGTAGATCATAAAAGTTCTTACCATAAGAAAAAAATTTAACTGCGTGGTGATTGATGTTAAATAAACTTATGGTGGTATTCATTTCACAATGTATACATGTATCAAATCATTTTGTTGTACACCTAAAACTAATATAATGCTATATATGTTATATCTCAATTAAAAAAAATGACTAGAGGCAACAACAACAAAATGGATATACTGGACTTCATCAAAATTAAAAACTTTTGGGCACCAAAGGACTCTATCAAGATTGTGGAAAGATAACCCACAGAATAGGGGAAAATATTTGGAAATCATTTATGTGATTAGAGATTAATATCCAGGATATAAAAATAAATCCTGTAACTCAACAAAAAGCCCAATTAAAAAATGGGTAAAGGAAAAAAAGGGAGTGCCTGGGTGGCTCACTTGGTTACATGTCTGCCTTCAGCTCAGGTCATGATCCCGGGGTCCTTGGATTGAGCCCCATGTGGGGCTCCCTGCTCATCAGGGAACCTGCTTCTCCCTCTCCCTCTGCTGCTCCCCCTGCCTGTGCATGCTCTCTCCCTCTCAAATAAATAAAATCTTTTAAAAAATGGGTAAAGGGCTCACATAGACATTTCTCCAAAAAAGGTATACAAATAGCCAATAAGCACATGAAAAGATGTTCAACATCACTAGTAATCAGGGAAATGCAAATCAAAACCACAATGAGATACAACTTAACATTTACTAGACTGGCTAAAATTAAAAAAAATCAGATAATAACAAGTGTTGGTGAGGAGGTGGAGAAATTAGAACCCGCATATGCTGCTAGTAGGAATGTAAAATGGCATAGCTGCTTTGGAAAACTGTGGCAGTTCCTCAATTAAAACATCGAGTTATAGGACCCAGCAATTCCACTCAACTATTACCCAAGAAAAATGAAAACACAAAAATTTGTACATAAATATTTATAGCAACCTTATGCTTAGTAGCCAAAAGATGGGGGCAACCTAAATGTCAACTGATGAATGGATAAACAAAATGTGGTATATCCATACCGTGGAATATAATTCCGCCATAAAAAGGAATAGGGGCGCCTGGGTGGCTCAGATGGTTGAGTGTCTGTCTTTGGCTCGGGTCGTGGTCCAGGGGTCCTGGGATCGAGCCCCGCATCGGGCTCCCTGCTGGGCGGGGAGCCTGCTTTTCCCTCTCCCTCTGTCTGCTGCTCCCCCTGCTGGTACTCTCTCTAATAAAAAATAAAAAATTAAAAAAAAAAAAAGAAATGAAGTAACTGACACATGCTACAACATGGATGAACCTTGAAAACATTATGCTAAGTGAAAGAAGCCAGTCACAAAAGACCACATATTATATATTATATGATTTCATTCATATGAAATGTCCAAAAGAGAAAAATCTATACAGAGACAAAGACTAATGGTTGCCTGGCAGTGGGGGTGGGGGGCTTAGGAGGTGGGAGGGTGATAGCTAAAGGGTATCAGGCTTCTTTTTGAGGTGACAGAAATATTCTAAAATTGTGATGGTTGCACATATCTGTGAATGTAACGCCTATTGAATTCTACACCTTAAATGTGTGAATTATATGTGAACTGTATTTCAGTAAAGCGGATTAAAAAATGGTGCTGGGAGAACCTGACATCCACATGTAAAATAATGTAACTTGGATCCCTACTGCACACCATGTACAACAATTAACTCAAAATGGATTTAAAGACCTAAATATAAGAGTGAAACTACCAAACTCTTAGAACACAGAAGGAAATAGTCATGGCTTTCAGTGTGGCAGTGGTTTCTTATATAGGACACCAAAAGCACAAGCTACAAAAGAAAAAAACTGATAAATTTGGCTTCATAAAAATTAAGTTTTTTTTGTTTCAAAGGATGCCATCAAGAAAGTGAAAAAAATGAAGTACAGATACATTCCACACATTGTTGGTTTTTTTTTAAAGATTTTATTTATTTATTTGACAGAGAGAGACACAGCGAGAGAGGGAACACAAGCAGGGGGAGTGGGAGAGGGAGAAGCAGGCTTCCCGCGGAGCAGGGAGCCTGGCGCGGGGCTCGATCCCAGGATGCTGGGATCATGACCTGAGCCGAAGGCAGACGCTTAACGACTGAGCCACCCAGGTGCCCCCATTCCACACATTGTTAAACCTTAAAAATATTATGCTAAGTGAGAGAATTTCAGACACCAAGAACCACATATTGAATGAATCCATTTTTATGAAATTACCAGGATGGGCAAATCCATAGAGATAGGAAGTAGATTCATTTTTGCCAGTAGCTGTAAGGGGACCCAGGAGTGACTGCTGATGGGTATGGAGTTTCTTTTGGGGGTAATGAAAATGTTCTGCAATTACATAGTCATTATGGTTGTGTATCCTTGTGAATATTACTAAAAAATACTGAATTGTATGTCTTAGAGTGAATTTTATAGTGTGTGAATTATATCTCAAAAAAGAATATATATATATAATGAAAAATAGGTGCTAAAAACCAATTAACATTTGAAAACAAGTTATCCCCAAGGAAATTCTGTGGTTTTAGATATTTGGAAATTATACTGGTGGTCCAGTTCAAAGCTCCAGCGATATCAGTCGAAGTAAGAAGAATCCACTTCCTTGCTTTGTTAGGAGCGGAGGATGAAGTTCAGCAGCAGTTTCTGTTTGTTTCTCTGAGCTTAACAAAGCTAAGATGATGTAGTAATTGTTTTTATACCACTTGGAATAAATTTATTGCAAAGAAATATTTTAGTTTAAATAGTTTTTCATAAATTTTATTTATTTTGAATTGGCTTTATATTTGCATAATTCAAAATGCAAAAGCGTCCCTTCCAACCACCCAGTCTCTTTCCCTCCATGGAGGTGACTAATGTTACTGATTATTTGTGAGTCCTTCTAGAGATATTTTTTTACATAGTGTTTTGATTTTTTGAAAAATTTCCCTCTTGTAGTTTAGCATTTTTAAAAGGAATGACTTTTGGGGCAAAACAGAGTCAGTGTAAATCATGGTATTTGTAAACCCCCTTTTGAGTTCTGTGGTTGGCCGTTGTTAATTTTGACAAGTCTAAGAGAAACACTTTGGTGTCTCTAATTTTTGATTATGGCCACACAACAGGATCTTTATCCGAGGACATGGAGACCACCTAATGAATACTGGATTAATTTTATTGGACCTAAGACTTGTGTTTTTACTTGTACTTCAATTTTAGGTGATAGCATCTTCATAAGAACTGGTTATTTCCTGCTCATCACTGGTTTGTGTAACAGTTTTACTTAAGTATTTCTCTTCTTCCTCTTATACAAAATGGTACTTTCTACATAATTTGTGATCTTTGCAAAAGATTTTTTTTTGCAAATCTGTACAGTTTGCAAGTTCTTTACATTGAGCTAATATATTCTTCAAAATAAAATTTTTATTACATAATTAAACATTTTCTAATTAACGCCGTCTAATTTACCTAAACAGGAATAATCTATGGTGCTCTAAAAGAGGCCCTCAGATCTACACTGGGAAGTCTCTTTTTTCCTAAATAATTTCTTAAGCCTGAATCTAGTGCTGCTTTTATCATAATCATTTCATATTACCCTTTAAAGAAAAGAGTTTTATAGAAATACGTTCTTAGGGGCGCCTGGGTGGCTCAGTCGTTAAGCATCTGCCTTCGGCTCAGGTCATGATCTCAGGGTCCTGGGATCGAGCCCCGCATGGGGCTCCCTGCTAAGCAGGAAGCCTGCTTCTCCCTCTCCCATTCCCCCTGCTTGTGTTCCCTCTCTCGCTGTGTCTCTGTCAAATAAAAAAAAAAAATCTTAAAAAAAAAGAAATACGTTCTTAGTTGTTTCTTTTCTTGTAATTTTCATGTATCTTTCTTGCTGTCTACTGGCTTAATTTAATTTTATTTATTCTCTTTCTCCCTCTACTGTTTTGGAAGCTTTATATTCTATTTCTAGTCTCCTTACTAGTTACCTTAAAATTTTTAACATGTATTCTTTTTTTTAAATTTTATTTAGTTGACACAGAGAAAGAGATAGCGAGAGCAGGAACACAAGCAGGGGGAGTGGGAGAGGGAGAAGCAGGCTTCCTGCCGAACAGGGAGCCTGATGTGGGGCTCGATCCCAGAACTCTGGGATCATGACCTGAGCCGAAGGCAGACGCTTAACGACTGAGCCACCCAGGAACCCCTTAACATGTATTCTTAACAAAATCTAAGGTTTATCTCTTTCTATATATTCCAAATAAGACCAAGGTTCTCAGAATGCCTCAACTATAAACTCCCTTGCCTATTATTGTTTTCTATTATTTCAGGTCCACTGTGCTTTTTTGTGTGTGCTTGTCTGTGTGTTTGAAAAGATAATATATCCTCATGGTACAAAATTTAAAAGATACAGAGGAGACTAGATCTTAATTGTTATCACCACACACAAAAAAGAAATGATAGTTAAGTGATGTGATAGAGGTGTTAGCTAATGGTGGTAATCCTATTGCTATACATATATATAGATATAGATATATAGATATGTATATATGTATGTATCAAACCAACACATTGTACACCTTAAACTTACATCATGTTATGTCAATTATATCTCAACTTTAAAAAGAGGTGCAAAAGGTTATATACTGAACATTCTTTTTTCCACCTTTATCCCCTAACCACTTAGTTCCTCTCACTAGAGGAAACCACTGTTTCCATGGGACATATTAGGTTGATCTATATGAAATTGGCAGTATTCGACTATTTTGATATGCAACAATGGCAGTTTCATGTGGTTCAAACTAATAGCAATGGGAAAAAAAAGATTCTTGTCTTCATAGAATTTTCATTCCAGTGGGACACGTATTAGTTAATTATTGCAGTGTAACAAATTACCTAAAAATTTAGTGGCTTGAAACAACAAACATTTATTGTCTTACAGTTTTTGTGAGTCAAGAATTTGGGAGTGGTTTTGCTGGGTGGTTCTGGCTCAGGGTATCTCATGAGGTTGTAGTCAGTATGTTGACTGGAGCTTCAGGCATCTAAAGGCTTAATTAAGTCTGAATATCAGCTTCTAAGATGGTTCACTCACTTGGCTGTTGGCAGGAGGCCTCAAATTCTTGCCACATGAACCTCTCCCTAAGGCTGCTTGAGTGTTCTTATGATGTGGACAAGAGAAAGGACAAGGAAGAATCCACAGTGACTCTCGCCACCCATAGTGCCTGCCTTTTATGAGTCATACCTTGTCTATTCCACCATATTCTGTTTGGAAGCAAGTCACTGAGCACAGGCCACACTCAAGGGAAAGGAGTTAAATTCCACCTCTTTATTTTTTAAGATTTCATTTATTTATTTGAGAGAGAGAGTGAGCAAGTGTGAGAGAGAGAACATGAGCAGAGGGAGAGGGAGAAGGAGACTCCCTGCTAAGTAGAGAGCCCGATGCGGGGCTTGATCCCAGGACCCTGAGATCATGACCTGAGCCGAAGGCAGTTGCTTAACCGACTGAGCCACCCAGGTGCCCCAAATTCCACCTCTTGAAAGAAGGAGTAATGAAGAATTTGTGAGCACATTTTAAAACCACCACAGGAAAACATAATAAGCAATAAACATAGTAAGTAAATTATGGAGTATATTAGAAGATAATAAGTTCTATGAAAAAAAGACAAAATACAGCAGATGTAAGGGGAATCAGAGTGTATGTGTGTGGAAGGGATGTGGATTGCAATTTTAAGCAGGTCGTCAGTGTAAAACTCATTAAGGGGATTAGATTTGAGTAAAGGCTTGAAAGATGAAGAAGTTAACTAAGCAGGTATCTGGAAGAAGGAAGTCTATTCCAAGGGAATAGCTAAAGCAGTGGCCCTGAGGTGAGAGTAAAATGAGATGAGAGAAAAGAATGCTGATGATATTTTATTAGTACAATATTTTCACTTGAGAAGGTGGGGGGAAAGTTGAGGAAGGATTATTTCCATTGATGAAATTAGTGAGTTCATTGTTTCTAATAGGAATGTAAAGAAGAAATCAAGATGGATCGAAGTATGGGTGTGGATTCGGTCACCATCTCTGTTGAGGGGATGACATGTAATTCCTGTGTTTGGACCATTGAGCAGCGGATTGGAAAACTGAATGGTGTACATCATATTAAAGTAAGTTAGTCTTTGGAAATCAGTGAAGTCAAATGTTGACTGGAATTCTAGAAAATTACTTTTAACACTGAGATAGAAGCAGATACACTGACACATTTGGCAATGAAGACTGATAAGATTGATATATTTTCTTTGCCCCTTTAACTTTTCTTTTTATAAAAAATAAGAAATTATATATATTTTTCAACTTAAAAAAATCTGAAGACAATATTGTCAAAATCTTGACATTATTATGGTTGCATATTTATAGATTTATGTTTTATAAGTATATAGATGTAAATATACTTTTTATTACTCTTAATTTCATACTGAACTAAAATATATGTTTTCAGAGAAAGGGTTGTGGGCTTTCTTCTCTTATATAGCATGACAATTATTATGTGAAATAATAATGTAATCTTCCTTAAGCACATGCATACAAGGTCTAACAGTAATTTTCTAAGCTTTTCCACTTCAATTTTTTAAATGTTTCTAGTTAAAATATATATATATATTTATTTAAGTAATCTATACACCCAACATGGGACTTGAACTCACAACCCCGAGATCAAGAGTCACATGCTCTACCAACTGAGTCAGTCAAGCTCCCCTTTCACTTCAGTTTTTTTAAAAAAGATTTATTTATTTACTTTAGAGAGAGAGTGGGAGGTAGGGTGGGGAGAGGGAGAGAGAAACCTAGGCAGACTCTGCACTGAACACAGAACCCCATGATCATGACCTGAGCCAAAACCAAGAGTTGGATGCTTAACCGACTGTGCCACCCAGGCGCCCCTTCATTTCAATTTTTAATTGCAAAAATAAAATTGACTATTGTCAGACCATCTTAACGCATTTGTGCTATAATTCATCTCAGAATGTTACTTGATGAAAGAGTGGTTTATATATATATTCTAATTTGTCTGTAATGAACCTGAATTGTTAATGTAACTATTATAAATAAATAAGCTAAACGGCTTTGTTTCACACCTTCTAAACACAAGAACCGAAAGTCCCGAAGTCAATACAAGGCTACCCTACAGGGAATATAATGATGCCATCCCCCCTCATATCTTATAAAATTTTTTTGAATGTTTCCCATGTTCATTTTTTGACATAGACATATATTAAAGCTACAATGGGTATTATATGTGACTTCAAGATTCTAACCTCCTGATTTTACAGATTAGCAAATGGAAGCTTAGAGTAATGAAGTGACTTGTGCTAAATTACACAGCTACCTATTACCAAAGCAAAACTAGAACTCACGTTCCATGATTCCTGGGCCAGTGTATATTCTGGTCATATAGTGTCTACAGATGCATTTTAATTTGCATATGGTTCTCAAACTGGTCGTCTCTGAATTATTCTCTCATGTAAGTTCTGAAAAAATTAATCATCATAAAGGTGCCTCTTACCACCTAATTGATGTATTAGCTTTGTATGGCTAGTCTCTATAAGTTCTTCTCAGAATAATTCTAGTATTTTTTAGTATGAAAAACCTTGAGTTATGTTTTATTTGTCATTACTTTTTTTTTTTTTTAAGATTTTATTTATTTATTCATTAGAGACAGAGAGAGAGGCAGAGGGAGAAGCAGGCTCCCAAGAAGCAGGGAGCCCGATGCGGGACTCGATCCCAGGACCCTGAGATCATGACCTGAGCCGAAGGCAGACGCCCAACCATCTGAGCCACCCAGGCGCCCTCATTACTTTTTAAAACTTTTTATTTTCATGTTGTTAAAAATGTCTTTGATTTTAAAGCCTTTGGGGTAAAAAATGTTTTGATTAATCTTTACCCTATAATCCAGCTTTCTCAGTCTCAGCACTATTGACATTTTGGGCTGGATAATTTTTTATTGTGTGAGGGCTGCTCTTTGCTTTGTAGGATGTTTAGCACACCCCTGGCCTCTACCCACTGGATGCCAATAGCCTTTTCTTGTACTTGTGACAATGAAGTGTCTCCAGGCATTGCCAAATGTCCTCTGTGGGCAGAAATACCCTCAGTTGAGGTTCACTGCTGTAGTCCCTTCTCAGAGAACCGACTATACACCCTTTGGCTGTTCAGTTAGTATTTGATGATGGTGAATTGATTTATTGAATAGACTCATGTGCCCCTTTCTCTTCATATTAGCTTCTTTTGTTTTTGTTTGCCAGTGACACATATAGTGAGCAGTTGTTCTCAAACCACAACATGAGAATCACCTGGAGGATGTGCTAAAACATAAATTTCTGGGTCCTACCCTCAGAGTTTCTGTTTTAGTAGGGCTGATGGGGCCTGAGAGTTTGCATTTCTAACAAATGTCCAGTTAACTCTAATGGTGCTGGCCCTGGGACCACAGTTTGAGAACTATTATATTGCATGAGATATGCTTACACTAAAAATTATTTATTATTTATCTGAAATTTAAATTTAACTCGGTGTCTTGTGTTTTTTTAATTAATTTTTTTAAATTTATGTTTTATTTTATTTTTTTTAATTGAACTCTGTGCTCAATATGGGGCTTGAACTCATGACCCCAAGATCAAGAGCTGCATGCTCTAACGACTGAGCCAGCCCGATGCCCCTGGGTGTCTTGTATTTTTATTTGCTAAATCTGGTAACCCTACTTTGAAGTCATCCTTCCTCCTTACTTTTATTTATTTATTTATTTATTTATTTATTTATTTAAATGTTTTATTTATTTATTCATGAGAGTCAGAGAGAGAGAGAGAGAGAGGCAGAGGCAGAGGGAGAAGCAGGCTCCCCACCTAGCAGGGAGCCCGATGCGGGACTCGATCCCAGGACCCCGGGATCATGACCTGAGCCGAAGGCAGATGCTTAACCATCTGACCTACCCAGGCGCCCCTTCCTCCTTACTTTTAGCCCCTCATAAACACTGATTTATTTTTTGTCCTTATAAATTTTACTTTTTAAATTTTTTTAAAAGATTTTATTTATTCATTTGTCAGAGAGAGAGAGAGATAGAGAGCATAAGCAGAGGGAGAAGCAGGCTCCCCACTGAGCAAGGAGCCCGATGTGGGACTTGATTCCCAGACTCTGGGATCATGACCTGAGTCAAAGGCAGATGCTTAACCGACAGAACCACCCAGGCGTCCCTAAATTTTACTTTTTAAAAACTGCCATATAAATGGAATCATACAGCCTTTTGAGTCTAGCTTCCTTCACTTAGCATTATGCATTTGAAATCTACTTATGTTGTTGTCTGTATCACTGGTTCTTTCCTTTTTATTGATGAGGGGTATTCCGTTGTGTGGATGTGCTACAATTTGCCCATTCACTCATTGGGAGACATTTTGGGTTGTTGCCACTTTTTTGTGATTATGTAAAACAGTGCTCTGAGTGTTCGCATAGGAGTCTTTGTTTGGACATAAGTTTTCTCTTGGGAAGATTCCTAGGATTGAATTTGTTCCATCATATGGTTAAGTGTATGTATCATTTGTTGAGGTGTTGGCAAATCATTTACCACAGTGACTGTACTATTTTATCTTCACCAGCAATGTTTGTGGGTTCTGCTTTTTCCAGATTCTCTCCAGCACTTGGTATTATCTCTTTTTAGACATTCTAGGGGGTGTCTTTTTAGACATTCTAGTGGGTGTGTAGTGGTATCATACTAATTGTCATTTCCTTAATGGCTAATGATGTTGAGCATTTCATGTGGTTGTTAGGCATTTGTATAACTTCTTTGGTCAAATGTCTGTAAAAACTTTTGTCAAATTTTTAGCTTTTTTTTTTTGTTTCCTTATTCAATTTTGATTATTCTTTATATATTCCAAATATAAATCTTCTATTAGATAAGTGTTTTGCAAATATTTTATTCAGTCTGTGGCTTGTCATTTCATTCAATTTTTTAAAAGATTTTATTTATTTATTTATAATTTATTTATTTATTTATTAAAGATTTTATTTATTTGAGAGAGAGAGTGAGAGAGAGCGAGATCACAAGCAATGGGGGGGGGGGGGGTAGAGGGAGAAGCAGATTCCCTGCTGAGCAGGGAGCTCGATGTGGTACTCGATCCCAGGACCCTGGGATCATGACCTGAGCTGAACGAAGGCAGACACTTAACCGACTAAGCCAACCAGGCGTCCTTTATTTATTTTAGAGAGAGAGAGCTAGAGAGAGAGTATGTGTGCATGAGTGGGGGGGGAGGGGCAGAGGGAGAGACTCTTCAAGCATACTCCCAGCTGAGCACGGAGCCCAACATGGGGCTTGATCCCATGGCACATGAGACCATGACCTGAGCTGAAAACCAAGAGTCAGATGCTTAACAGACTGAGCCACCCAGGTGCCCCTCATTCTGTTTTTTCAAATTAAGTTTTTATTTAAATTCCAGTTAGTTAACATATAGTATAATATTAGTTTCATGTGTACAATTTAGTGATTCAGCACTTACCTACAACACCCAGTGCTCATCACAAGTGCCCTCATTAATCCCTGTCACCTATTTAACCCATCCCCCTCTGGTAACCATCAGTTTCTTCTCTATAGTTGAGTCTGTTTCTTGGTTTTCCTCTTTTCTTCCCCATGCTTGTTTTGTTTCTTAAATTCGGCATATGAGTGAAATCATATGGTATTTGTCTTTCTTTGACTTACTTCGTTTAGCATAATACTCTGTAGCTCCATCCACGTCATTGCAAATGGCAAGATTTCATTCTTTTCATTCCATAAATGAAATGGAATATGTGTGTATATATGATATATATGTCAAAAAGATATACATGGTATACATATATACATGATATACATATATACATGATATAGATATATATGATATATATATGTATATATATGTATATATACACATATACATACTACATCTTCTTTATCCATTTATCAGTGGATGGACATTTGGGCTCTTTCCAAAATTTGGCTATTGTTGATAATGCTGCTGTAAACACTGGGGACCATGTATCCCTTCAAATTAGTATTTTTGTATTCTTTGGGTAGATACCTAGTAGTGCAATTGCTGAATTATAAGGTAGTTCTATTTTTTTTTAAAGATTTTATTTATTTATGGAGAGAGAGCACACAAGTGGGGTGGGGGCAGAGGGAGAGGGAGAAGCAGGCTCCCTGCTGAGGAGGGAGCCCGATGCAGGGCTCAATCCTAGGACCCCAGGATCATGACCTGAGCCACCCAGGCGCCCCAGGGTAGTTCTATTTTTAAGTTTTTGAGGAAACTTCACACTGGTTTCCAGAGTGGCTGCACCAGTTTGCATTCCCACCAACAGTGTAAGAGGGTTCTCCTTTCTCTGCATCCTCATTAACACATGTTCTTTCCTGTGTTGTTAATTCTAGCATTCTGATAGATGTGGGGTGTTAGCTAATTGTAGTTTTGATTTGTATTTCCCTGATGATGAGTGGTGTTGAGCATCTTTTCATGTATCCTCTAGCCATATGTAAATCTTTGGAAAAATGTCTGTTCAGGTCTTCTGCCCATTTCTTAACTGGATTATTTGTTTTTTGTGTGTTGAGTTTTAACTTCTTTATATATTTTGGATACTAATCCTTTGGCAGATATGTCACTTGCAAATATCTTCTATTCCATAGCTTGCCTTTTAGTTTTGTTGATGGTTTCCTTTGTTGTGCAGAAGCTTTTTGTCTTGAAGTCCCATTAGTTCATTTTTGCTTTTGTTTCCCTTGCCTCAGGACACATATCTAATAAAAAGTCGCTACAGCCGGTGTCAAAGAGATTATACCTGTGTTCTCTAGGATTTTAATGGATTCCTGTTTCACATTTAGGTCTTTCATCCATTTTGAGTCTATTTTTGTGTATGGTGTAAGAAAATGTTTCATCTGCATGTGGCTGTCCAATTTTCCCAGCACCATTTATTGAAGAGACTGTCTTCTTTCCATTGGATATTCTTTCCTGCTTTGCCGAAGATTAGTTGACCATAGAGTTGAGGGTATTTCTGGGGTCTCTATTCTGTTCCATTGATCAGTGTTTCTGTTTTTGTGCCAGTACATTACTGCCTTGATGATTACAGCTTTGTAATAGAGCTTGAAGCCCAGAATTGTGATGCCACCAGCTTTGCTTTTCTTTTTCAACATTCCTCTGGCTATTCGGGGTCTTTTCTGGTTCCATATAAATTTTAGAATTATTTGTTTCAGCTCTGTGAAAAAAGTTAATGGTATTTTCATAGGGGTTGTATTGAATTTGTAGATTGCTCTAGGTAGCATAGACATTTTAACAATATTTGTTCTTGCAATCTATGAGCATGGAACATTTTTCCATTTCTTTGTGTCTTCCTCAATTTCTTTCATGAGTATTCTATAGTTTTCTGAGTACAGATTCTTTGCCTCTTTGGTTAGATTTATTGCTAGGTATCTTATGGTTTTGGGTGCAATTGTAAATGGGATCGACTCCTTAATTTCTCTTTCTTCTGTTTCGTTGTTGGTGTGTAGAAGTGCAACTGATTTCTGTGCATTGATTTTATATCCTGCCACTTTACTGAATTCCTGTATGAGTTCTAGCAGTTTTTGGGTGGAGTCTTTTGGGTTTTCCACATAAAGTATCATATCATCTGCAAAGAGTGAGAGTTTGACTTCTTCTTTGCTGATTCGGATGCCTTTTATTTCTTTTTATTGTCTGATTGCTGAGGCTAGGACTTCTAGTACTATGTTGAATAACAGTGGTGATAGTGGACATCCCTGCCATGTTCCTGACCATAGGGGAAAAGCTCTTAGTTTTTCCCCATTGAGAATGATATTCACTGTGGGCTTTTCTTTTCATAGATGGCTTTTATGATATTGAGGTATGTACCCTCTAGCCCTACACTGTGAAGAGTTTTAATCAAGAAAGAATGCTGTACTTTGTCAAATGCCTTTTCTGCATCTATTGAGAGGATCATAGGGTTCTTGTCCTTTCTTTTATTAATGTAGTATATCATATTGATTGATTTGTGGATGTTGAGCCAACCTTGCAGCCCAGGAATAAATCCCACTTGATCATGGTGAATAATCCTTTTAATGTACTGTTGTATCCTATTGGCTAGTATTTTGTTGAGAATTTTTGCATCCATGTTTATCAAGGGTATTGGTCCGTAATTCTCCTTTTTGGTGGGGTCTTTGTCTGGTTTTGGGATCAAGGTAATGCTGGCCTCATAAAATGAGTTTAGAAGTTTTCCTTCCATTTCTGTTTTTTGGAACAGTTTCAGAAGAACAGGTATTAATTCTTCTTTAAACGTTTGGTAGAATTCCCCTGGGAAGCCATCTTGCCCTGGACTCTTGTGTGTTGGGAGATTTTTGATGACTGCTTCAATTTCCTTGCTGGTTATGGGTCTGTTCAGGTTTTCTATTTCTTCCTGTTTCAGTTTTGGTAGTTTATACATCTCTACGAATGCATCCATTTCTTCCAGATTGCCTAGTTTGTTGGTATAGAGTTGCTCATGATATGTTCCCTTTTTTTTTTGAAAAGATTTATTTATTTATTTATTTATTTGACAGACACAACAAGAGAGGGAACAAAATCAGTGGGAGAGGGAGAAGCAGGCTTCCTGCTGAGCAGGGAGCCCGGCACGGGGCTCGATCCCAGGACCCTGGGATCATGACCTGAGCCTCGAAGGCAGACACTTAACGACTGAGCCACCCAGGCGCCCCACTCATAATATGTTCTTATAGTTGTATTTATTCAGTGTTGGTTGTGATCTCTCCTCTTTCATTCATGATTTTATTTATTTGGGTCCTTTTTCTTTTCTTTTTGATAAGTCTGGCCAGGGGTTTATCAATCTTATTAATTCTTTCAAAGAACCAGCTCTGTTTTGTTGATCTGTTTTGTTCTTTTGGTTTCTATTTCATTGATTTCTGCTCTGATCTTTATTATTTCTCTTCTCCTGCTGGGTTTAGGCTTTATTTGCTGTTCTCCAGCTGCTTTAGGTGTAAGGTTAGGTTGTGTATTTGAGGCCTTTCTTGTTTCTTGAGAAAGGCTTGTATTGCTATATACTTTCCTCTTAGGACTGCCTTTGCTGTATCCCAAAGGTTTTGAACATTTGTGTTTTCATTTTCATTTGTTTCCATGAATTTTTAAAATTCTTCTTTAATTTCCTGGTTGACCCATTCATTCTTTAGTAAGATGCTCTTTAGCCTCCATGTATTTGAGTTCTTTCCAAATTTCCTCTTGCGATTGAGTTCCAGTTTCAAAGCATTGTGGTCCAAAAACATGCAGGGAATGATCCCAATCTTTTGATACTGGTTGAGACCTGATTTGTGACCCAGGATGTGATCTGTTCTGGAGAATGTTCCATGTGCACTTGAGAAGAATGTGTATTCTGTTGCTTTAGGATGAAATGCTCTGAATATATCTGTCCATCTGGTTCAGGGTGTCATTCAAAGCCCTTGTTTCCTTGTTCATCTTCTGATTAGATGATCTATTGATTGCAGTGGGGTGTTAAAGTCCCCTACTATTATTCTGTTTTTATCAATGTTTTTCTTTAATTTTATTATTGTTTTATATAATTGGCTGCTCCTAAGGTAGGGACATAAATATTTACACTTGTTAGATCTTCTTGTTGGATAGAACCTTTAAGTGTGATATAGTGCCCTTCCTCATCTCTTATTACAGTCTGGTTTAAAATCTAATTTGTCTGATACAAAGATTGCCACCCCAGCTTTCTTTTGATGTCCATTAGTATGATAAATGGTTTTACATCCACTCACTTTATTTTTATTTTTTTTAAAGATTTTATGTATTTATTTGAGAGAGAGAGAATGAGAGAGAGCACATGAGAGGGGTTAGGGTCAGAGGGAGAAGCAGACTCCCTGCCGAGCAGGGAGCCCGATGCGGGACTCGATCCAGGGACTCCAGAATCATGACCTGAGCTGAAGGCAGTCGCTTAACCAACTGAGCCACCCAGGCGCCCACATCCACTCACTTTAAATCTGGGGGTGTCTTTGGGTCTAAAATGAATCTCTTGCAGATTGATGGGTTTTGCTTTTTTATCCAATCTGATACCCTGTGTCTTTTGATTGGGGTATTTCATCCATTTACATTTAGAGTAACTATTGAAAGATATGAATTTGTTGCCATTGTATTACCTGTAAAGTCACTGTTTCTAACTGTCTGTGCTAACTGCAGTAAAACTCTTTTAACCATCCAAAAGCTAGTTCACATACTTTTTCTCCAACTGACTTAGGTACTTACTGTCCACTGACAACTAGTGCATTTTCCAGAACCCCCAACTCTTTGTATGGCAAACTACTTTAGATTAATATTTGTTTTCCCCAACATATTCATGTATAACTAAAGGAAAGGATTCTGCTTTGACATTTGCAAGTACATTCCTGTATAGATTTTCAAAAAAAGTCTGTTGCACCCCATTCATATGTAAGGCTGCTATTTCCACTGCGTCTTCCTAGAATTCCCCTGTGCTTCATGAGGTCTGTTTAAGGTCAGAAAAATGAGATTGAATTGAATTAACTTGTAAAGCAAAAGTAGCAGTGATATAATGTGAAAGCACTTAGTGTTATCAATGGTGATTTATGTGGATCCCAGTGACAGATCCTTAAGGCTATACTTTCCAGGGCACATTCATAATTTGATTGCTAAAAATAAAAGGACACTTACCTTTTCTGCCTTTACCAGCTCTCCCTCTCCTCCTTCAGTCAAAAGCCCGTATGATATAGTGTATATTAGTAACTTTTCTTCTTTTTTCTTTCCTTTAAAAGATATTTTACTAAGTATTTAGTCTTCTAGGCCCAGAGACAGATTTATTGTGAAGCTTATGTTTCATAGCCTCTCGCTTGCATTGACCCCTTCTGAGACTCTGGAAGGAGTCTCAGTTTGTTCACATGGTTATATGCTTTTGCAAAAGTAAAATATTTTAACCACAAACATTTAAGTCCATTGTCTATTTCTACTTAGCCCTCTGGTAGACTTTCCCTTTGTGTTGAGTGGTATTGGATTTGCCATGGGCATTTTGGGGTATCTAACTAAGAGAAGGTTGAGTTGGGGATGTTTGGTTTGGGGTTAGTAGGATATTTGGCCAAATGTGGTTCTTTTTTTTTTAAAGATTTTACTTATTTATTTGACAGAGAGACACAGCAAGAGAGGGGACACAAGCAGGAGGAGTGGGAGAGGGAGAAGCAGGCTTCCCGCGGAGCAGGATGTGGGGCTCGATCCCAGGACGCTGGGATCATGACCTGAGCCAAAGGCAGATGCTTAATGACTGAGCCACCCAGGCGCCCCTGGCCAAATGTGGTTCTTAGTCACTTCTGTATATAGTGAAATTTTTCCTAGGAATTCTGGTGTGGGAATGTCTTCCAATAATACCCCTACCACCCATATGCCAACTTCTGACATAAAGGTGTAGGGCCCAGTGTAAAAATGGTAAAATGATTGTTATCAATTCAAAGAGTTGGGGCACCTGGGTGGCTCAGTCGGTTAAGCATCTGCCTTCCGCTCCAGTCATGATCCTGGGGTCCTGGGATCGAGCCCTGCATCGGGCTCCCTACTCAGCGGAGAGCCTGCTTCTTCCTCTCCCTCTGCCTACCACTCCCCCTGCTTGTGCTTGCTCTCTGTCAAATAAATAAATAAAAATCTTTATAAAAAAAACCCCCAAAATATTTAATACTTACTAATCACTACACAAGTAAAGTTCTCTGAAATTCTCTGTAATCTTACAGTACATATATGAAAGAGACTTGATAGTTTTCCCAAATTTGACGACAGCTCTAAAAATTTATTTATTTATTTATTTTTTTTTTAAAGATTTTATTTATTTATTTGACAGAGAGAGAGACAGCGAGAGAGAGAAGGGAACACAAGCAGGGGAAGTGGGAGAGGGAGAAGCAGGCCTCCCGCCGAGCAGGGAGCCCGATGCGGGGCTCGATCCCAGGACCCTGGGATCATGACCTGAGCCGAAGGCAGACGCTTAATGACTGAGCCACCCAGGCGCCCCCAGCTCTAAAAATTTATTAATATTTACTTGTGACATTGAAAGGAACTTTACTAAGCTATCATTAATAAAAAATATTTTGACGTACGAGAATAACTAAATTATCATTCTTTTCTCTATATAGAAAATGACTTTATAAAGTTATTATCAAATGAAGCAGGAGAGTATACAGTGAAAATATAGGAAAAGAAAATATAGAGGTGTATCACCATTTTATGATATTTGGTGGCTTTCTAAAATTTGTAACTTGTTATTTTGTTACTCATTCAGAATATTTACTTTTGTACAGAATTTTGTTATAGTTTTATATTATTTTTTATAAAATATTTTATTTATTTATTTGAGAGAGAGAGAGAGTGAGAGAGATCATGAGAGCAGGACGAGGGGCAGAGGGAGAAGCAGACTCCCCGCTGAGCAGGGAGCCCGACATGGGGCTCGTTCCCAGGACGCTGGGATCATGACCTGAGCTGAAGGCAGACACTTAACCAACTAAGCCACCCAGGCTTCCCTAGTTTTGTATTATTTTTCTTAAGGAAAGCCCTTAAAATGTTTGCGTTTCAGAGGCCACAAAAGATGGATTCATTTCTTTCTAGGCATCACATAGAAAATTGTCCTGTGCAAACGTAATTTATCGTCAGAATGCAGCTCAACATGTTAATAATACATAAATATTGGTCACTTTTTAAAGACTGTTAAGGTTTCAAATTTCTGGATCATAGTTACAGCTGAGATTATAGTTAAGATTAATGTGCAGTCAATTTAGAAAACAAATTTGGAGGGGCACCTGGGTGACTCAGTTGGTTAAGTGTCCAACTCTTGGTTTTGGCTCAGGTCATGATCTTAGGGTCCTGAGATAGAGCCCTGCCTTGGTCAGAGTCAGCTTGAGATTCTTTCCCTTCCTCCCTCTCCCTCCCTCTCTGCTCCTTCCCTGGCTTGTGGACACTTGTGCTCTCTCTCTCTAAAATAAATAAATAAAATCTTAAAAAAAAAGAAGGAAAACAGATTTAGAGAGGACATTTTTTCAACTAAGTCAAGGCGTTCTTTCCTGTGTTTGGAATAAAACTCTGAAATGAAGTAATGTGATTGTGATGTTAAATTGAGTGGGGTTGTTTTATTGAAAAAATGCTACAGTGGAACAGATTAGAGCTTTAATTAACAGAATTCAAGGAGAGTTGAATAGTCAAGAGGTCTCTAATTTTGTAATAAGTAGAATTAATGTGATTATTTCTCTTTGCAGCATCAGCATTTAAATACATTTTGGAAATTGTGTCTTACCTTGTAAAGTTTGTAAATGAGTATAATACTCTTGTTTGTCTTATCCATGTGAAGACTGTAGACTTTAAAGAGATTAACCCAAAGTTTAATTTAATCACTCAGTGGTCTGTTCAGGGGAAAAATAAAATGGGCAGATAACGTGAAGGTCTTTCTCTGCAATTATTTGGCCTTTTTGAAAGGGGAAATGTAAAAACAAATTTAATTAGGTATAAGTATGGAATGACTCCAAAGATTAATGCCTTATTACCAAATTACTTTTGTCCTTGAAATTTATACTGCTAGCATTTTGAGTGCTTTTCCCCTTTACTCAGATAAAGGCTGCAATCCATACGCCTAATTTAGACTATCCTTTAAAAAATGGCCACCTAGATGCTAGCAGTTAACCAAATTCATCCTGTGGACCAATACATTCCTTGCTCCCCTTAACTGTTTTTTTTTTTTTTTAATTTAAGTATAGTTGATATACATAACTGTTTTTTATTATTGAAAAAGTAACACGGGGCACCTGGGTGGCTCAGTCGTTGAGCGTCTGCCTTCGGCTCAGGTCATGATCCCAGGGTCCTGGGATCGAGCCCCACATCGGGCTCCCCGCTCAGCGGGAAGCCTGCTTCTCCCTCTCCCACTCCCCCTGCCTGTGTTCCCTCTTTCGCTGTGTCTCTCTCTGTCAAATAAATAAATAAATAAAATCTTTAAAAAAAAAAAAAAAAAAAGAAAAAGTAACACAAATAATACAGAGTAAAATCCCCCTCCCAACAGAAACCAGTTATGTTTGCTAATGTATGTATCCTTCCAGAAATAGACTATGAATGTAAAATGTTTTACCTGTATATATGTGTCTCTATATAGACATCCATCTATCTATCTAAAAATGGAAGCATATATCCACTGAGAAAAGAGGAAGAACTGAAATAAAACAAAAGCATTTATTTGGGGTCTCAGAATTACAATTCTGGAAGCACAGATTTAGGTCACAACCCAAATTGTGTTCCTCTAGGGAACAAAAGTCAGTGGTTTTTAAAGACAAAGAGGAACACTTGTATACATTGTTTACAAAGAATTTTGATTGGTATTGGTATCAGAAAACTAATTTTGGCTAAACATAATTGATTGCTAAGGCTATCATATCACTAAGCAAAAGTCTGTTAATGTAAGTTGCAGATGTTTATGCAGAGTCCCTGGAATATTTGTGGTTTGGCCCAGTTCAGAAATTCATGGTTCCACCAGGTGAGGACATGTATAAGGCCCACCTCCTTAATAGCCTCCTGGCTCCATTTTAAAACACCTTGACATGAGTGACTCCATTTTCTTTCACCTTTCACATATACTATATATTTTATATATATATAATATACACATATTATATGTATATATTATCTGTACCTTGCTTTTCTCACTTAGCAAATATATCTTAGAGATTGTTCCATATCAGCATATAGAGATGAAATTTTTTTTATTTCTACTTGGAACATTTCCTGACTTTTCTATGGCAAATGATAGAGCATTGAACATTCTGTTTTTCAAACATTGTATTAGAATAAAACAGGCATTTTGCTTAATTCCTAGGTAATAATTATCCATCATGAAGATGTAGAGTCAGTTATTCAAAAAGGGTTAGGTTTCTGATTGAGTTGAACTTTACCCCAAATTTCAAAACAAGGTCAAATTCAATATAGAAATCTAGTAGTGGAGGAATGGTATGGACAGGGAGTTTCACTATTAACTTTGTATAATTTTGTATTTAAATATTTCATAATGACTAACCATGCATTCATTGAATAATTTTTGAACAAATGATAATAGCAATGAAAACAGTGCTACAACTTAAAAAAAATCTTTTTTTTTTTTTAAAAGATTTTATTTATTTATTTGACAGAGAAAGACACAGCGAGAGAGGGAATACAGCAGGGGGAGTGGGAGAGGGAGAAGCAGGCTTCCCGCCGAGCAGGGAGCCTGATGTGGGGCTCGATCCCAGGACCTGGAATCATGACCTGAGCCGAAGGCAGACGCTTAACGACTGAGCCACCCAGGCGCCCCCCCAACTTAAAAAAAATCTAATAAAATCTCTGCATCTTTTTCATTTTAAGGTACTTGGTTTTTGAATTTTTTTTATAAAATAAAAACTTTAATCAATTTTAACAAACGTATCACACTGAATGTAATACATTAAGCAATAATAGGGGATACTATAAAGGAAGAGTTTTATGCGAAATCTGTACTATCTGTTCAGTATTCTTTTTTTCCCAGTGTTTATTTAAATTCTGATTAGTTGGGGCACCTGGGTGGCGCAGTTGGTTAAGTGGCTGCCTTTGGCTCAGGTCATGATCCCAGGGTCTGGGGATCGAGCCCCACGTCAGGCTCCCTGCTCAGCGGGGAGCCTGCTTCTCTCTCTCCCTCTGCCTGCTGCTCTACCTACTTGTACGTTCTCTCTATCTCTCTGTCAAATAAATAAATAAATAAATAAAATCTTCAAAAAACCTAAATTCTGGTTAGTTAATAATGTATTATTCGTTTCAGGTATACAATATAGTGATTCAGCACTTCCATACAACACTTGGTGCTAATCCCAACAAGTGCACTCCTTAATCCATCAACTATTTAACCCATCTCCCCACCCACCTCCCCTCTGGTAACCATCTCTTTGTTCTCCATAGTTAAGAGTCTGTTTCTTGGTTTGCCTCCCTCTCTCTCTCTTCCCCCCACCCTTTGCTCATTTGTTTTGTTTCTTAAATTCTACATATGAGTGAAATCATATGGTATTTGTCTTTCTCTGACTGACTTATTTCGCTTAGCATAATACTCTAGCTCCATCCATATTGTTGTAAATGGCAAGATTTCATTCTTTTTTTATGGCTGAGTGATATTCCTTTGTTCCATATCTTTATCCATTCATCAGTCAGTGGACACTTGGGCTGTTTCCATAATTTAGCTAGTGCAGATAATGCTGCTGTTAAACATCGGGTACATGTATCCCTTTGAATTAGTATTTTTGTATTATTTGGGTAAATACCTAGTAGTGCAATTTCTGGGTCATAGGGTAGTTCTATTTTTAACTTTTTGAGGACCCTCCATACTGTTTTCCAGAGTGGCTGCACCAGTTTGCATTCCCACCAAGAGTGCAAGAGCATTCTCCTTTCTCCGCATCCTTGCCAACATCTGTTGTTTCTTGTGTTGTTGATTTTAGCCATTCTGACAGGTGTGAGGTGGTATCTCATTGTGGTTTTGATTTGTATTTCCCTGATGATGAGTGATGTTGAGCATCTTTTCATGTGTCTGTTGGCCATCTGTATGTCTTCTTTGGAAAAATGTCTATTCATGTCTTCTGCCCATTTTTTATTTGGATTATTATTATTTTTTTGGTGTTGAGTTTGATAAGTTCTTTACATATTTTGGATCCTAACGCTTTATCGGATATGCTGTTTGCAAATATCTTCTCCCATTCAGTAGGTTGCCTTTCTGTTTTGTTGATGGCTTGTTTCCTTTGCTGTGTAAAAGCTTTTCATTCTGGTGTAGTCCCAATAGTTTATTTTTGTTTTTGTTTCCCTTGCCTTAGGAGACATATCTAGAAAAATGTTGCGATGGCCCATGTCAGAGAAATTACTGCCTGTGTACTTTTCTAGGATTTTTATGGTTTCAGGTCACACGTTTAGGTCTTTAATCCATTTTGAGTTTTTGTATATGGTGTTAAAAAGTGGTCCAGTTTCATTCTTTTACATGTAGTCCAGTTTTCCTAGCACCATTTATTGAAGAGACTCTCTTTCTCATTATACATTCTTGCCTCCTTTGTCATAGACTCGACCATATAAGCGTAGGTTTATTTCTGGGTTTTCTTTTTTTGTAAATTATGTTCAGTTAGCCACTGTATAGTACATCGTTAGTTTTTGATGTAGTGTTCAATGATTCATTAGTTGCGCATAACACCCAGTGCTCCTTACAACGCATGCTATTTCTGGGTTTTCTATTCTGTTCCATTAATCTATGTGTCTGTTTTTGTGCCAGTACCATACAGTTTATATTAATGGCTTTTAATTTTCAGTATCCTATATTGAAGCATCAAAGTAGAGTGTTACTTGATTAATATATACACATTTTTTTCAACAAAGAATAATATAATTTTATTGTGAAATATGTAATCTATATTGGGTTCCTTCTATGTATTTTAAATGGTTTTTAGTTGAGTCAAAACTATTTGTGGTTGGTGACTCAAACATATTAGAAATTCAAGATAAGGGGCACTTGCGTGTCTCAGTCGTTAAGCGTCTGACTTTGGCTCAGGTCATGGTTCCAGGGTCCTGGGATCGAGCCCCACATCAGGCTCCCTGCTCAGCGGGAAGCCTGCTTCTCCCTCTCTCACTCCCCCCTGCTTGTGTTCCCTCTCTCACTGTCTCTCTCTCTGTCAAAATAAATAAATAAAATCTCTAATAAAAAAAATAAAATTAAAAAAAGAAATTCAAGATAACTGATGAATCATTTCACTTTTCTGACTTCAGTCTATATAAAATGATAGAATCCTTTCAAGCTCTGAAAAACCCCTGATTACCTTTATGTTGAGTTGTTATGAAAATGTAAGAAAGTGAGCTTTCTTAGGAAAATGAAGCTCTTTGAGTTAGGGTGATTTGTCCAAGGTTCTAGCTTTCATCCTACTTGAGAGCAAATTATATAGAAGTCACATGCAGATTAAGTATACTGTGCTTGAATTTCATGTTTTAGGCATTTCAGTAGATAAAGAATACCATTCTCATTAAAATAATGGATCTTTATAATTTCTATGGACATTTAGCACCCTCTACTCTACTATTAATGCTATTGAGACCACAGAATATGTTTGATTTATTTTCTTTTCTTCTCTTCCACTCCTGCCTTCATCTAAATACAGTGAATAGTCTTCCACCTTGAGTCCTTCCTATGAGTCACATTCATAATTTATAGACTGGTATATGTTTATTTTTATTTTAATGGAAAAATAGTTCTTATAAAAATAGAAATAACAACATTGGTTCTTTTTTAAATTTTATTTTATTTAAATTCAATTAGCTAACATATAGAGCATCATTAGTTTCAGATGTAGAGTTCAGTAATTCATCAGTTGCACGTAACACCCAGTGCTCATTACATCAAGTGCCCTCCTTAACTCCCGTCACCCAGTTACCCCATCCCTCCATCCACCTCCTGTCCAGCAACCCTCAGTTTCTTTCCCATAGTTAAGAGTCTCTCATGGTTTGTCTCCCTCTCTGATTTCTTCCCATTCACTTTTTCCCTCTCTTCCCCTATGATCCTCTGCATTGTTTCTTATATTCTCTTTTTTAAAGATTTTATTTATTTATTTGAGAGAGAGAGGGAGAGAGAGTGAGCACGAGTCAGGGGGAGGGGCAGATGGAGAAGCAGACTTCCGCTGGGCGGGGAGCCCGACACGGGCCTTGATCCCAGGACCCTGAGATCATGACCTGAGCTGAAGGCAGACGCCTAACCGACTGAGCCACCCAGGCACCCCTGTTTCTTATATTCTTCATATGAGTGAAACCATATGATAATTGTCTTTCTCTGATTGACTTATTTTGCATAATAGCCTCCAGTTCCATTCATGTCAATACAAATAGTAGGTATTCATCCTTTCTGATGGCTGAGTAATATTCCATTGTGTGTGTGTATATATGTATATACACACATCACATCTTCTTTATCCATTCGTCTGTTGAAGGCCATCTCAGCTCTTTCCACAGTTTGGCTACTGTGGACATTGCTGCTATGAACATTGGGGTGCAGGTGCCCCTTCAGATCACTACATTTGTATCTTTGGGGTAAATACCTAGTAGTGCAGTTAACAGCATTGGTTCTTAATGAAAGATTGAGAGAAAAAGATAAGCTTTTGAAACTTTGGAACAATGTGGTGAATAGGTGGAGGTGGTTTTCATTGGCGGGGATAATGTGAAAGAGTTAAGCCGACCCAGAATCATACTGCTACCAGCAATTTCCGGGTTTACAGAGTCAGTGCTTGTTTTTGCTCACCATTGTATCCCTAGCAACTAGCACAGTGCCAGGCACACAACAGACACTCAGTAAGTATTTGTTGAATAAATAAATATTATTTTAGCTTCCTGCCAAAGGATTTGGTATCCAGAAAGGTATTGTGATAATCACTATGTGAATTTCCTCTTAAAAGAAACAAAGGTACTGCTTGTTTTTGTTTCCTTTGAGACTTTAGGCTTGAAAAGTCTCTTTGATATCTAACTCTTAGATATTCTTAGATATCTAACAGTCAGAGGAAAAGTTACCCCAAAGGGGAACATTTTTGTTTGTGCTAAGTGTGGTTGGCCAGCTTTAAAACACACAAAAAGAAGTTACTAAATGAGGAAGTGTTTTTAGTCCACAGCATGAAAACAACATAGAGTAATATAACTTTTGTAAGTAGTATTTTATATACATAGTTGCCTTATTTCCTTATGTCTTTTATAATTAGAAGATAGGCCAATGCAGTAGAAATTATAGCAAGCCATCTAGTGAGAAAGTGATTTTTGCTTATAAAGTCAGTTTTAAGTACAGTTTCTCATCGGGAATGTTGGTAAATTAACATTTTTTGGGGAGGTGGAAATTAGCTCAAAACCAGATCTTTTTTAAAAAGATACCACATACAGTGTATTTAAAGATAAAGAGAAAGTAAATTTCCACCCTTTCAAAAAAGTTTGGTACTTTATCATAAAAAAGTATAGTAGTACCTGGAGCAGTACTGTCCAATGCAATGTACTTCAATTATGGAAATGTTCTATGTATACCCAGTACCATATAGCAGCCACTTAGCCACAGTGGCTGTTGAACACTTGAAATGTAGCCAATACAACTAACTGAATTTTTTTATCTTTTTTTTTTGTTTGTTTAAGACAATTATCATACAGTAAAATTAACTTCTTTTTGGTATATGGTTCTATGATTTCATTTTCTTAGTTTGGTGAATTTTAACACATGTATAGATTCATTTAACTACCACCACAGCCAGGACACTAATAGTCCCATCACGCCAAAAAACTCTCCTGTGCTGCCCCTTTATAGTCACTCCTTTCCCACCCCTCATCTGTTCTCCAGCTTCCTCTTTAGTTTGAATGTTTACATTTTTTTTATTTTTTTAAAGATATTTATTTATTTGGGAAAGAGAGAGAACACAAGAAGGGGAAGGGCCAGAAGGAGAGGGAGAAACAGACTCCTCGCTGAGCAAGGAGCCTGATGTGAGGCTTGATCTCAGGACCCTGGGATCATGACCTGAGCCAAAGGCAGATGCTTAACCGACTGAGCCACCCAGGTGCCCCTGTTTAAATTTTTTTTAAAAAAACATTTTATTTATTTGAGAGAGACAGAGAGAGAGAGTGTGTGTGCATGAATTGGGGGGAGGGGTAGAGGGATAGAAGCAGACTCCCGGCTGAGCAGGGAGCCCAACCCAATCCCAGGACCCTGAGATCATGACTGAGCTGAAGCAGATGCTTAACCGACTGAGCCACCCAGGTGCCCCGAATATTAAATTTTTTAAAGTAATTTTCTTAATCAGAAAATCATTGACTTCAGTAGACTCAGAGTTTAAAAGAAAATCTCTTTAGAGATACAAAAACACAAAAGCCTTCATTTTATAGTGACTATATTTTATTGCATCTCTTTCAAAAGTATATGTCTGAACTACATGTAGTTTGGCTATACTGCAGCTTATTCATGAGAAATGTTATGTGGCATACTCCAAGATAAAATTTTTAAATTATTTTCCCACTTCTGTTTTGGATCCCTTATGCTAGTGATCTCTTCCATAACTAAGAGCAAGCTGACCAACTAGAATTATCGGTCTTAGAATCTTTTTTGTTCCATGGGTACATTTTAAGATTCCACCAAATATCTAGCCATTGATTACCAAGCTAAAGGAAGAAATAAAAATATTAAGTTCATTAATATAAGTGAAAGATTTCACTATATAACTATTGTAGACAGTTTAAAGTGAGACTTCCTACTCAATTACTTTTTTAAGTAGACTCAACACCCAGTATGGAGCCTAATGCAGGGCCTCAACTCACGACCCTGAGATCAAGACCTGAGCTGAGATCAAGAGTTGGACACTTAACTGACTGAGCCACCCAGACGCCCTGATTTTTAATTACTTTTAATTATATTTTGGGATTGCTTTTATTTATGGAACAAAGATTTTCACCAGGAATCTATAGTAATAATAATGCCCATATTTTTAAAAGATTTTGTCAGAGAGAGAGCACAAGCAGGGGGAGTGGCAGAGGGACAGGGAGAAGCAGGCTCCCCACTGAGCAAGGAGCCCGATGCGGGACTTGATCCCAGGACCCTAGGATCATGACCTGAGCAAAGGCAGACACTTAACCGACTGAGCCCCCCAGGCATCCCAATAATGCCCATATTTTAACTGCCTTTAGAACATTAATACCCTACCACCTCTCAAAATCAGTGGGTCTAAAACTAAATTTATCATCTTTCTTTTCCCTCCACTCTAATCTCTTAACTTCCTCCAGTTTTCCTCCTCTATCTCTGATAATAGTTAATGGCAACACCATCTATACATTGGCCCACACTGTAAACATATAAGTCATTCTAATCATCTCCTTTATTATCTATGATGTCCTTACTAGTTCTTGCCCTCCCAAATGTATGTTGGAACTGCCCCTTTTACTTTAGCCCCAGTGTTCATGCCTTAATTCAGATCTTCTCCGTACCACTGTGCAATTGCAATAGTCTCCTGATTTTCCATCCTGTGTCACTCCATTCTACCCCAAATGTCTCCAGAATGATTCTTCTCTAAAATGCTAATGCAATCATGTCATTCCCCTGCTTAACTTTTCCATAGACCCTATTACCAGTACGATAAATTGCAAACCATTATTGGCATAAAAGGGGCCCCATAATAAATCAGTTGCCTAATTCTCTCGCTTATGATCTTTATCTACTTTATCCATTTGTCTGGAATTCCTGCCTCGTGTCCTTGCTGATTTCTGTTTGTCCTTTTACATTAAGATATTATCTAAGAAGCCTTTTCTGACCCATATTCCCAGGGATGAATACATGTCTGTTTTCTGTATTTTCTGTTCTAGTATTGCTCCCTGTGACTGTCATGCTCAGCTTTGTATCTTGAGAATCCTAGTTCCTGGCACATATAATAGGTGCTCAATAAATATTAGTTGTTCAGTGTTTACCTTTAACTCACTGCTATAAAGAACTACTTTCTTACGTATTTACTCATATGATCCTTTTAACAACCCAGCCCTAGAAGAATATAGGACATATTTCCCCATTTTTCAGATGGTAGAATTAATTAGTGTGATTTGTTATTAAGTGGAGAATTTTCAATGGAATGCAAATCTTCTGACTCCCAGCCCAGTAATTGTGTGTTTGTGTATATGTGTTTGTGTGTATGACTACATCATTAATTTTTGTAAGGTGTCGGCCAAAGATATGCATGCAATCATGGTAGTAGTTAAATTATATACAGTAGCTGAGCTTTAGGAATCCAATCATTGTTTTTATCATTGAATCAGGTGAAACAATAAAGATGTTCTTATTTTGAATAAAAGTAATACTAGGCTGTAGTAACTTAGAAGGTTATAGGAATATATGCTACAAAATCCTACAATACTACCTTTAATCATAAACTAGCATGCTTATATCTTTTCTTCCAAAGTTATCTTAACTGAACATCTTAAAATTTAAACTTCATATCACCTTTTATTTTCTGCAGCTGATCCTGTTTCCTTTATTATCTTTTGAATTGGTAGAGTGTGAAGTATTGAAATAATTTGTGAAAGGAGATAGTAGAGTTGTTTGTACTCTGTTGTGAAATTCTAGGGTGTGTTTGTCCATGTGTATGTTTCAAAAGCCTAATCAGTACTTGAGTCACATACACCTACATATAACTTTATCATTCCTATAAGTACAGAAGACATTTTCTGTTTCTTTCCGAAGAGAATAGTAAAGATGAGACCTAATAGAGAAGCTTCACTTGATTGAATTATTTGTTCCATTCTTCTTGAATGTGGTATGATGATTGCTAATTTTTCAGTTCTAGGTCATGAAATTTAATTAAACTGACTTTTGAAATTTTCTTCCAAAAGGTTTCACTGGAAGAAAAAAATGCAACTATTATTTATGACCCTAAACTACACACTCCAAAGACCCTACTGGAAGCTATTGATGACATGGGCTTTGATGCTATTCTCCACAATCCTAATCCTCTCCCTGTTTTAACTGAGACTGTGTTTCTGACTGTTGCTGCTTCACTGGCTGTGCCATGGGACCATATCCAAAACACATTACTCAAGACCAAGGGTGTGACAGACATTAAAATTTCCCCTCAGCAAAGAACTGTAGTGGTGACAGTAATTCCTTCTATAGTGAATGCCAATCAGATAATAGAGCTGCTTCCAGATCTCAGTTTAGATACAGGAACTCTGGAGAAAAAGTCAGGAACTTGTGAAGATTACAGTATGGCTCAAGCGGGTGAAGTCATGCTGAAGATGAAAGTAGAAGGGATGACCTGCCATTCATGTACCAGCACCATTGAAGGAAAAATTGGGAAGCTGCAAGGTGTTCAGCGAATTAAAGGTAATATATCTTGTGTTATTTGTTTGTTTTGTGAGCTTAATTTTCCGTTTTGGTCATTGAGGTTTTTGCTTTATTCTTAAGCATGGGTTTTGAATCCACTGGACTAAAATACGTACTGCTTCATTGAAGTCTGGGGTACGGTGTGCGTATACCCAGAGTGAATGTGGCTAAAATTAATGATTATAATTAAAAGTTACATGGGTCTTAAATAAGCAGAAAAGGCAGCAGGAATGGCATTTCATGGAGTTCAGGGTTTTTATTTTTTTAAAAGGTATTATTTTTTTATTTGAGAGAGAGAGAGAAACAACATGAGAGGGGAGAGGGTCAGAGGGAGAAGCAGGCTCCCCACTGAGCTGGGAGCCCAATGTGGGACTCGATCCCAGGACTCCGGGATCATGACCCGAGCTGAAGGCAGTCGCTCAACCAACTAGCCACCCAGGCGCCCCGGAGTTCAGGGTTTTTAATGCAACATGCCTGGGGTCCTCTCTACCTCTAATATATTTCTATTCAGGCATGTGGAAACTTGGAGATCATAGATATAGTGGTCATATTTTTTTAGTTTTTTTCAGTCTGTGTCAATAACATTTTCTGAAAAGAACTGAAATAGCTTAAGAAAGGATACTGACAACAAAGACAGAGAAACAATTATGTGTGGTATTGATTTGGTCTACAGAACGTTTTCTGAAGTGGCCTAGGAATAATTAATATCATATTTCTCTTTTTATTAACTAGTTTCCCTGGACAACCAAGAAGCTACTATTGTTTACCAACCTCATCTTATCACAGTAGAGGAAATAAAAAAGCAGATTGAAGCTGTGGGCTTTCCAGCATTCATCAAAAAACAGCCCAAGTACCTCAAGTTGGGAGCTATTGATATAGAACGCCTAAAGAATACACCAGTCAAATCCTCAGAAGGATCACAGCAAAGGAGTCCATCGTATACCAGTGATTCAACAGTCACTTTCATTATAGATGGCATGCATTGTAAATCATGTGTGTTAAATATTGAAAGTGCTTTATCTACACTCCAATATGTAAGCAACATAGTAGTTTCTTTAGAGAATAGATCTGCTATAGTAAAGTACAATGCAAGCTCAGTCACTCCAGAAACCCTGAGAAAAGCAATAGAGGCCGTGTCACCAGGGCAATATAAAGTTAGTATTACAAGTGAAGTTGAGAGTACCTCAAACTCTCCCTCCGGCTCATCTTTTCAAAATATTCCTTTGAACATAGCTAGCCATCCTCTAACTCAAGAAACTGTGATAAACATTGATGGCATGACTTGTAATTCTTGTGTTCAGTCTATTGAGGGTGTCATATCAAAAAAGGCAGGGGTAAAATCCATACGAGTATCTCTTGCAAATGGCAATGGGACTGTTGAGTATGATCCTCTACTAACCACTCCAGAAACCTTGAGAGAAGCAATAGAAGACATGGGATTTGATGCTGCCTTGTCAGGTAATTATCACTTTTTTCTCAGATTCCCCTAATGTTTTTTATTTCCTATTTTGGATTCTTTGGCTTTCATCAATAATAAATGAGTAATAGGCACTGCAATTCCAGTTTTTGGAAGTAAGTCCTATAGAAGTAGTCAGCAATGTGTACAAAGATGCAGAAGGATGTTTGCATAATTATCTGTAATATTTAAAAACTAGTAACATTAAATCATGATACATCCATATGATGAAATGCTATAGAGCCATAATAAATTACAGTACTAAAGATACTTAATACCACAGGAAAGTGTATGAGGTATCTTGTTAAATGAAAAAATAAAAGCTAAAAATCTGTATATTCAGTATGATCAAAATTTTATAAACACATATGTAAGGATTTATACTGTGTAAATGTTGTTCATATATATGAGTGAATAAAATTCCTGGCAGGACATGAACTAAAATTTTAACAGTGGTTATTATATGAGTGGTAGGATAAAGGTGATATTTATTTCCATTGTGCTTGCCTATGTGTTTTGTTTTTTATGACAAGGCTGTATGTGTACATGTATAATGGGAGAAGCAAATGCTGTTTTGACAAGAAAAAAAGGTAGAAATAAATAATAGAATTTTAACTGTAGCTTTAAATTTGGACATTCAAATGAAACTGACTCTAGAACTGCCCCAAAGTCTATTTCCTGCCAGCCCTTACCTTGAACTGAAACCAAAAATGAATATTCAATGAATTTGCCTATGGGAACTTGTTATTTTGAACTAGAATTGAACCTAGCCTTGAATTAAACTGGAAATGCCCTAATGAAATTACTTGCTGTAAATAAAACAGAAAAATTGTATAACTAATTTCCAGACAATGTTATTAACTTTTGCTATTCTGATTAGAATGAAAGATATCAAATAGCTCTATTCTTTTTTCGAGCTCACTAAAACTGAAAAGCATAAAAAATTAAACACATGCTCAAATTATTGTGGTAGATAAATGTCAGTGGAAGAGGACCCAGAGACATACTAAATATTCTTAATTTTCATACTCATGACAAATGGCAGAAATTATAGAATTCTCACTTTTTAATATAAAGATGTAGTTTGCATACCATAAAATTCACTCTTATTTTTTAAATTTTTTAAAAAAAATTTAGTTTTATTTTTTAAGAGTTTTTATTTTTTTAAAATTTTTAAACTAGTATTATTTTATTATATGCTACCCCAAGGATGGCAAATGTTAAGATGTCTGTGGGGCCATCTCCCATATCAATTGTATCTAAGTTTCTTTCTTTTTTTTTTATGTTCAGTTAGCCAACATACAGTACATCATTAGTTTTTGATGTAGTGTTCAACGATACATTAGTTGCATATAACACCCAGTGCTCATCACCACAGGTGTCCTTCTTAATACCCAACACCTGGGTACCCCATCCCCCACCCCCTCCCTTCTGTAACCCTCAGTTTAGTTCTTGGAGTCCAGAGCCTCTCATGGTTTGTTTCCCTCTCTGATTTCTTCCCGTTCAGTTTTCCCTCCCTTCCCCTATGGTCTTCTGCGCTATTCCTTATGTTCCACATATGAGTGAAACCATATGATAATTGTTTTTCTCTGCTTGACTTATTTCACTTAGCATAACACCCTCCAGTTCCATCCATGTTGATACAAATGGTGGGTATTCATCCTTTCTGATGGCTGAGTAATATTCCATTGTATATATGAACCACATCTTCATTCATTCATCCGTTGAAGGGCGTCTTGTCTCCTTCCACAGTTTGGCTATTGTGGACATTGCTGCTATGAAAATTTGCCCTTTTAAAGTATACAATCCAGTGGTTCTTAGTACATTCAGAGTTTTACAGCCGTTATCGCTATCTAATTTTATAACATTTTCATCACCCCCAAAAGAAACCCCATACCCATTAGCAGTCACTCCTCATTTCCCTTCCCTCTCCCTCAGCTCCTGTTATTTACTGTTCTATATTTTTCTTTATGAATTTGACAACTCTAGGTACCATATAAGTGGAATCATAGAATATTTGTCCTTTTGTGTCATATATGTTTGTAACATATATCAATATTTCATTCCTTTTTATTGCTAAATAGTATTCCATTGTGTGTGTGTGTGTGTGTATACATGTATATATATGTGTATATATATGTATATATAATTCTTTTTTAAAATCAAATCTGATATCTGGCATTATTGTAAGCAAGAACCTCACAGACTTTCAGATTGGACCCCCACATTGGAATTTATCCTACTCATTTGGGTCTGTATTTTGGCAGCTTAAAGTATGGTTCACAGATCAGCAGTGGCAGCACCCTCACTGGGAGCTTGTTAGAACTAGACTCTCTGACCCACTGCATACCCATTAAATAAAAATCTACATTTTAATTTTAATAAGCTCTCCAGGTAATTCATATGCACATTAAAGTTTGAGAAGCACTGGTATAAATAATTTGCTGCAGTGACCTCTATAAATAAACTCTCTGAATTAAATCTATTTTAATATGTTTATTTAATGCAGTGATAATATAATAATTTAAAATGGCATTTAAGAGTTTTTATATAACAGATGTGAGCAGAATAAAAGTAACTTTCCAACAACCTCACATGGCTTCAAAGATAAACTTGAGCAATAGGAGAAATTTTGGTCAGACAAGTAAGAGTACTTGATAGTTTCTAGTACCATGTGTATCATCTACCTAGTCCTCAGGATCCACGAATGCAACATGTTCAATAACTCTTAACAATGGCTTTTACCTTAACCAACTATTGTCAAGGGCGCCAGGAATTGATTGTTCAACAAATAATTACCAGGAGCCTGTTATGTGCCCTACATCTGTTAGGGTTCATAACAAACACATTAATGGCCATGATGAATAGGTAAAAAACCTTGGCACATTGGACGTCACCATAAAAGAATTGATAGAGTTGTGACTACAGTGACCCATATTATTGGGATAAAAGGTTGACAGCAAAAGATTGCATTCTCTATTTCTGCTAGAGATCATTCAGAGTTTAAGATGCCACCAAAATGGTGGCTACCCATTTTCTGAATATCAGTGTCAATGCTGATCCTGGCCTCACAGCCTATCACCATAACCCCTTCCCAGACAGAGAGGGGCTGGCACAATTTGTCTTTATGACATACTAATCCTAGGTGGGCAGTAAAAGTTAAAGGAGATAGAGAAATATGAGGTGCTTTTTTTTCTTCATTGGTGAATTCTTTTTTTAATTTTATTTTTAAAAAATTTAATTCAGGTGTAGTTAACATACAGTGTTACATTAGTTTCAGGTGTACAATATAGTGATTCAGCACTTCCGTACATTACTCGGTGCTCATCACAAGTGCACTCCTTAATCCCTATCACCTATTTAACCCATCCTCCAAACCCTTCTTCTGGTAACCATCTGTTTATCCTCTATAATTAAGAATCTCTTTGTTAATTTGTTTCTCTCTTTTTTGCTCATTTATTTTGTTTCTTAAATTCCACGTATGAGTAAACTCATACAGTATTTGTCTTTCTCTGACTTATTTCCCTAATTATATTCTCTAGCTCCATCCGTGTCATTGCAAATGGCAAGATTTCATTTTTTATGGCTAAATGATATTCCTCTGTGTGTGTGTGTGTGTGTGTGTGTGTGTGTGTGTACATGTATATATATGCACTACACTTTCTCTATCCGTTCATCAATCGATGGACAGTAGGGCTGCTTCCATAATTTGGCTATTGTAGATAATGCTGCTATAAACATTGGGGTGCGTGTCTCCCTTTGATTTAGTGTTTTTGTATTCTTTGGGTAAATACCCAGTAGTGCGATTGCTGGATCAGAGGATAGTTCTATTTTTAACTTTTTGAAGAACCTCCATAATATTTTCCAGAGTGGTTGCTCCAGTTTGCGTTCCCACCAATAGTGCAAGAGGGTTCCTTTTCCTCCACCTCCTTGCCAACACTTGCTGTTTCTTGAGTTTTTGATTTTAGCCATCCTGACAGATGTGAGGTGATATCTCATTGTAGTTTTGATTTGTATTTCCCTGATGATCACTGATGTCGAGCATCTTTTCATGTGTCTGTTGGCCATCTGTAAGTGTTTGGAGAAATATCTGTTCAGGTCTTCTGCCCATTTTTAAATTGGATTATTTGGTTTTTTTGTTGTTGAATTTGGTAAGTTCTTTATATATTTTGGATCCTAACCCTTTATTGGATATGTCATTTGCAAATATCTCCTCCCATTCAGTAGGTCGCCTTTTAGTTTTGTTAGTTGTTCCCTTCACTGTGCAGAAGATTTTTATTTTGATGTAGTTCCAGTAGTTTATTGTTCTCTTGTTTCCTTTGCCTCAGGTGGCATATCTAGAAAAAAGTTGCTATGACCAGTGTCAAAGAAGTTACTGCCTGGGTTCTTTTCTAGGGTTTTTGGTTGCAGGTCTCACATTTAGGTCTTCAGTCCACTTTGAATTATTTTTGTGTATGGTATAAGAAAGTGGTCCAGTTTCATTCTTTTGCATGTAGCTGTCCAGTTTTCCCAACAGTATTTGTTGAAGAGACTGTATTTTTTCCATTGCATATTCTTGCTGCCTATGTCAAAGATTAATTGACCATATAATTGTGGGTTTATTTCTGGGCTTTCTGTTTTGTTCTATTGATCTATGTATCTATTTTTGTTCCAGCACCATACTATTTTGATTACTACAGCTTTGTGATATAACTTGATGTCTGGTATTGTGATACCTCCAGTTTTCTTTTTCTTTTTCAAGATTGCCTTGGCTATTCAGGGTTTTTTGTGTTTCCATACAAATTTTAGGATTGTTTGCTCTAGTTCTGTGAAAAATGCTATTGGTATTTTGGTAGGGATTGCATTAAGTGTGTAGGTTGCTTAGATTAAATGTGTAGTATAGACATTTTAATATTATTTGTTCTTCCAATCCAAGAGCATGCAATGTCTTTCCATTTCTTTGTTTTGTCTTCAGTTTCTTTCATCAGTGTTTTATAGCTTTCAGAGTACAGGTCTTTTACCTATTTGGTTAAGTTTATTCCTAGGTATTTTATTGTTTTTGATGCAATCGTAAATGGAATTGCTTTTTCTTTTTCTGCTGCTTCATTATTGGTGTATACCTTGATTTTGTATTCTGCAACCTTACTGAATTCATTTGTCAGTTCTAGTAGTTTTTTGGTGGACTCTAGGGTCTTCTATATAGTATCATCTCATCTGCGAACAGTGAAAGTTTTATTTCTTCCTTGCCATTTGGATGCCTTTTATTTCTTTTTGTTGTCTGATTGCTGTGGCTAGGACTTTCAGTACTGTGTTGAATAAAAGTGGTGAGAACAGACATCCATGTCTTGTTCCTGATCTTAGGGGAAAAACTCTGTTTTTCACCATAGAGTATAATGTTAGCTGTGGGTTTTTCATATAAAGCATTTATAATGTTGAGGTATGTTCCCTCTAAGACCTCCTTTTAGAGGGTTTTATAATGAATGGATGTTGCAATTTGTCATGCTTTTTCTGCACCTATTGAAATGATATGTTTTTTTTCTTTTTCTTTTTTTTTTGTTGATGTGATGTATCGCGTTGATCGATTTACAAATACTGAACCACCCTTGCATGGGAGGTACTTTTTATCATGACCGTCAATCTCATCATTCTCTTAAAAAGATATATAATATATGAAGTTAAGTCTTCAGTAACCAATTAAGAAAAAACTCAAATTCTTTTCCTTTTTTGTAACTTTATTTTTAATTTCAAACTTACAGAAAAGCTGCAAGAGTAATACAAAGAATTCCTGTTTACCAGTTTCTCTCAGATTCCCTCATTTTTAGTATTTTACCACATTTGCCTTATCATTCTCTCTGTTGACATACACACAGATGCACACACACTAACTTTTTCTGAATCATTTGAGAGTATGTTGCAGAAATGATGTTTTTGATTCTTTTTAATCCATTTTCTGATTATGTATTTATTCTTCATATTACTTCAGACACCGAACCCACCAATTTTGAGGATGAGATCGGAAACCCTTTCTTGAAATTTTTGGAATCTTTTCTGATTGTTGCCTCAAGTGCAGGAAAGTCAACCTTCCTTCCTTTTGAATTCACTTAAGCATAGGTAGTGTTGCTACAGCCTATAGAAAATCTACTTGAAGAAAAGTAGTCATTTAATTCAGTGTGGCGGCTTAACACCTGCACTGCTTCTGTGGAAGATGGAAGCTTTTGCTCTTCTGGTTGCCACACTCACTGGCGTAAAGAACACAATTTTATGGATCTTTGTTAAGAGGTCATGCTAAGGTAGCTAAAAGGGACTACCTCTATGACTTATTTTAATTTAGTACTGAACTTCCAGAGTGTGAAAATTGCAGATTGTATTATGGGTTATCTCTGGTACCTCAAATCACTGAATACTAGAACAGGACATCAAGTAATTAGCAGTATAAACTTTTTTTCAGTGTCTTAATTTCAGAATTAAGTCTTGATAATAATTATGAGAGAAAGAAGTAAGCTCCTGGATGGGTTTAAATATTGTATTTTTTCTTTTTTTTTAAGATTTTATTTATTTATGGGCACCTGGGTGGCTCAGTTGGTTGAGCGACTGCCTTCGGCTCAGGTCATGATCCTGGAGTCCCGGGATCGAGTCCCGCATCGGGCTCCCTGCTCCGCGGGGAGTCTGCTTCTCCCTCTGACCCTCCCCCCTCTCATGCTCTCTCTCTCATTCTCTCTCTCTCAAATAAATAAATAAAATCTTAAAAAAAAAAAAGATTTTATTTATTTATTTGAGAGAATGAGAAAGAGAGCGAGAGAGCATGAGAAGGGGGAGGGTCAGAGGGAGAAGCAGACCCCAGCCGAGCAGGGAGCCCCATGCGGGACTCGATCCTGGGACTCCAGGATCATGACCCAAGCCGAAGGCAGTCGCCTAACCAACTGAGCCACCCAGGCGCCCATAAATAATGTATTTTTTCAAAGCCACAGCTATTTCCTTTGGGCAAATGAGCTTCCTTTTTGAATTCTTTAAGATAACAGTAATATTTGGTAAATTTTACCATCTATTTCCTAAATAATGCTCTCATAATCTGAATGAATAAGTATAGTTTTCTAAATTGCCTTTCTTAAGATCAGAGACTGACTAATTTTGGAATTGGGAGTATCTAGTCAATTGTGATCAGTGTCTTTTGCTGTAACCCAGATTGGCTATAGTGCCATCACCTGGAAGAGTGGTGGAAATGCAGAATCTCAGGCCCCATCCTAAATGTCCTGAACCATAATCTGCATTTCAACAAAATCCCTCAGGTTGTTGTATGTGCATTAAAATTTAAGAGCTATTATACTGATTTGGGAAGTCTAGGTCATTATTTATGAGTTAAATGGTCAGGCTTTTGTTAAAGTTTCTGCAAAAGATGCCCTCTCTAGCATCCTGAAAACCAGCTCTGATGCGGGGATTCCTCTATGGGTTAGCCAAATAGACCTGAACCAGTTTTAACAAGTTAGGTGCCTGAAAATTTCCACATCACCTCTTTACCTCCTTATCTCTGCAGGAGAGTATAAAATCTTTAGCTTTGCAAGTGCATGGATGTGCTAGAGAGGATAACTTCTCCCTTCTTGGAGGTGATTAATACTGCAGTGGATAAACTAAAACAGAATGGCAGATTTTCTGAGACTGCAGGGGAACTTCTGGATGATAGGAGATTCCCATTGTTCCACAGTGCATAAACATTCTCTGGAGAAATTTTCCAAATATCCCTTTTATTATTTTATTTTATTTTATTTTATTTATTTTATTTTTTTAGAGTGTGTGCCCATGCACACGCGGCGGTGGGGAGGGGCAGAGGTAGAGGCGGAAGGAGAATCTTAAGCAGGTTCCAAACCCAGCACAGAGCCTGACATGGGGCTCAATCTCACGACCCTGAGATCATGACCTGAGCCAAAATCAAGAGTCAGACCCTTAACCGACTGAGCCACCCAGGCACCCCCAAATATTCCTTTGTACAGAACAAAGATTACTGCTGACTTACTCCTTACCTTTTCTTCCATTATCCACAAAGACATTTTAATGTAAAAAAAATACTATATATTAGTATTAGTGTTTAAAATTCAAACAATACAGAAGTGTCTATAGAGAAAATGTGTTCATCTGTCATTCTATTCCTGCCTTAACCCCATTCCTCAGAAATAGCCACCATTAATATTTTGACTTTCTTATACATGGTCTCATATATACATATACACAATTTTTAAAATTTATATATATATATTTTTTAGATTTTATTTGAGAGAGAGTGCATGTGAGAGAGAGTGTGAGAGAGAGAGAGACAGAGAGCGCAAGTAGGGGGTGGGCAGAGGGAGAGGAAGAAGCAGGCTCCTCACTGAGCAGAGAGCCTGACACGGGGCTCGATCCTAGGACCCCAGGATCATGACCTGAGCCGAAGGCAGATGCTTAACCGACAGCCACCCAGGCACCCTTACACAAAAAATTTTTAAATGACATCATACTGCAATGCTGTTTTATAAATTGATTTTTGTTCTCTTTACTATATCATGAATTGGTTTAATGCCAGTATGCAAATCATTAACATAATGATAAAAATTCATTATAAAAATAAGAGCTATCCATCAACAAACTATTCTCTACCTGGGGTTTGCAATAGAGAAAATAACTAGGAGAACTTGGTATAACCAAAGTTTTGTTTACTCAGTTAGTTCAGATTTTCCAGAGAACTGGGATGGGCAGCATTGAAATTTGAAGTCACTTTCTGGAAAGTGTAAAAAAGCAGTGCCGAGAGCTCTAGGTCCATGCTGGTTTTAAAGGAATGGATTGACAGTACCTGGAGGTGTGGATTGTGATGAATGGCAAGGATGCAGCTGAAGAATACCTCAAATGAAAAGACTCTTTCCCTGTCCACCAGATACAAATGAGCCATTTGTAATAATAGCTCAGACATCATCGGAAATGCCGCTTTTGACTTCAACTAATGAATTTTATACTAAAATGATGACACCAATTCACGACGTGGAGGCAAAGACTTCATCTAAGTGTTACATCCAGGTCACTGGTATGACTTGTGCTTCCTGTGTAGCAAACATTGAACGGAATTTAAGACGAGAAGAAGGTAAGACACTCTTGGAGCCTGTTATTTTGTGTATTGATTTGAGGACTCTGTCCTTGTTGTTCTCTTAGGTGTTTCATAACCATTTTTGTGGTTCTTGCCAAGGCCTTAGGAAGTCCTGCATATGAGTAATGTGCAGGACAACCTTGACTTTCTGACAGCCAGTTTTTGTGTTTTGTTCCCAAGTTTCTATCTTGTTTACCTCATGATCACATTTTAATATCAATGAAATTTGTAGGAAAATAGCAGAAGGAAGTATATAAGGTCACTATTCTCTATGGCCTTGGTTGCAATGCATTTTAAGAAACATACAAATTTTCTGATAAAGCTATGCTTAAAACTAATAACCACAGTCCATAAGTTTCAATATTACTGTACCTGGACCAAGAACCAGACCAAAACCAAGTTTGTTTAGAATTATATTATTCTCTTCCAACAGTTTGATCACTGATCTTTGCTTGTAGTAAAAATGTTAAAAAGTTACTCAGTATCGTGTATAAAATTTAACTCTAGGTCACAAAATCTTAGAAAATTTACAGCATACTTTTTTTTTATTCAGTTATACTCAAATGTTTTACCTTGTAAGTTTGCATTCATATTAGTAGACTTCACACTGTGGCATAATTTGTAACCATAGAAAAATACAGTTATGTTTAATGAGACTGAAATCATAGGTTTGGTACTAGCCCCAGGGTCTTAAATAATACATGCCCTTAGTCACGAGGGCCAAAGAAGTAAGATTAGTATCAGCTTCTCCCCTCTATATTGTGTTATTATAACTCAAAGTATATAATAATAATAATATAGCCCTGAGGTCCATAGGCCTTATATATAAAGGCCTTATATATACCATACATAGACACACACATACATACACACATACATACACACACACACACACACATACCTTACCTTATATATACAGGCCAGAAAATTATAACAAAGTGTATGTTATACAGAGCCATCTTCAGTTATTACTTATCTGCATTGTGTCATTTTTGCATGTCATTTCAGTCTCCATTATATCTAATTAGAATGCAGTTGAGGCTGAAGCTTATATTACACTTTGAATGATTAAAAGGGGAAAGGAGGGAGGTTACAAACAAATGAAAGCAAAGTAAGTTTGTAAGGTTCCTGTTTAATTTTAGAACCAACTATTTTTTGGCAATTCAGAAATAGCCTTTTTCATGAGACAAGCAATGCCTATGCCAATCATGAATCTTTTTAAAAAAAAATCCATTGTGCTGATTGATCCTTCCAGTTGCTTCCTACTCTCCCCTTTACCACCTCTTTACCCAATTAGGAAAACCACTGGCCCAGCTGGGGTTACTATATTCACTTTTTAAAAAAAAACTAAGTAACACTGGTTGTCTCTTAGTTTTGTTTGCATTATATTTTTAAAAATGAATAGAGTTTTACTTATAGTTTGAAGTAAGAGTTTAAAAAGTTATCCATTATTTATGTCCGTATGAAACCTATTTTTGAGAGTCAAATTTTCCCTTCTATTTCTGTTTGGCTATAGATTACATCCAAATGAAGCAAAAAGATTTTTTCTACTTTCTCTGTACCCTACTTTTATTACTGACGCTTTCCTATGAACTGGTCCTCTGAATTATTTGGTATCCACAAAGCCCAGAATGTAAGCATTTTATATAGAAAACTTAGATTATATAGGTACTTTGTTTTCTTATTAAAAACTCTTATTAAGTTAATGTTCTTTTCTTTTCTTTTTATCCAACCGCAGAGTTAACCTATGAACTGTTGATCCCCATTCCCTGTCAGGTAGCCACCAAGTACCATAGATTACCAGAAAGAGCTGACACTTCTGCTCTGCAGAATTAATTTTCTTCCTGGCAATGTCAGCCATAGCTGGCCTAGAGAAGTAGGATGGTTCTTAATAAAAGGCTTGTGCTAGAGAACAGGATGACTGTGACAAAATGAACTCCTTTGTTTTGTTAACAAGCTGGATGGCACTTTTGCCCCCTATGAATAAGAGCACTTTATATTAGTGTGTGCCAGACAGTAACATTTGATAATTGTAAGAAATGACTATTATTTGATTATGTTATAATGTACATGTTGGTACGTTCTTGGATTCTTTGCTGTAACTGCAGTGATTTCCTTAAGTGCATGAGTTCCTTTCTCTAGGTCCCTGTCCTATTAGTTTCTACAAATGCTTTATATTTACACAATAAGTTCTCAACCTATTGCAGTTCATGGGTCTTACTTGGATCCCAATTCAAAAAAACAAACTGTGTTAGGCAAACTAATAAACAATTTTAAGACAATTCTGGAAATATGAATTCTGCCTGGATATTTGGTGATATTGAAGAATTATTTTAGGTGTGGTAATGGTATTATGGGTATTTTTTTTAAGAGAAGAGTCTATCTTTTAGAGATACGTATTTAAATATTTGCATATGAAATGATATATTATCTGGGTTTTGCTTCAAAATAATCAGGGTAGAGTGCAGGAAGTAAGAGGATAGGAATGTAGATGAAACAAGATCAGCCCCAGTACTAATTTTTTAAAAAGATTTATTTATTTATTTTAGAGAAAGAGAGAAGGAATGGGGGGAAGGGGCAGAAGGAGCGGGAGAGAGAGAATCCTTAAGCAGATTCCCCACTGAACACGGAGCCCAGTGTGGGGCTTGATCCCAGGACCCCCGAGATCTTGACCTGAGCCAAAATCAAGAGTTGGCCGCCTAACCTACTAAGCCACCCAGGCACCCTCAGACCCAGTATTATTGATAATTGTTGAAACTGGGCGATGGTTGTATCAAGTTTATTGTGTTGTTCTCTCTTTTGGGTATATATAATTGAAAATTTCCATAATAAAACGTTTAAGAAACTAAGGCCCCCTTTCAAAGAGTTTTATTTGGTTTGGGTTCAAGATTGTGTAAAAATTAAGTTACAAATTTCCCTAGGTTCACTTTAATCTTTTACAAATGAAAAATAAACTAATAACATTACTCTTTTTATAAGGATATTATCTCAATTGTTTTTCTTATCAATGCTTCTAGGAATATATTCTGTACTTGTGGCTCTGATGGCTGGCAAGGCAGAAGTAAGGTATAATCCTGCTGTTATACAACCCCCAATGATAGCTGAGTTCATCCGAGAGCTCGGATTTGGAGCCACTATGATAGAAAATGCTGATGAAGGAGATGGTGTTTTGGAACTTGTTGTAAGTAATCATTTTTGTGTGATTAATAAAATCTCCAGGAAAAACTTAGGGAGGATTCAGAAAATAGTTCCAAAGATATTTAAGGGTTGGGAAAATAAGACATAAAAGGAAAATTAAGGAAACTGGAAAATAGAAGGATAAGATATGACTTAATGGTGGCCTTTAAGCATGGAATGTAAAAGATAATCATATCTATATTAAGAACCAAAAAAGAAGATTTAGGTTTGAATAAATAAATGAAAATCAACTTTTAAAATATAGTATGATTCCTACCTAGTAGCATAGAAAAAAATAAATTTCAGATGCATCGAAGACTTAAATTTTATAGATGAAGCCATAAAACCAGGTGTAAGGCATATTGGTTTAAAATGGTCATTTTCTCCAATTTAGCAAATTGAGTTTTATTTGTATAACTTAAACAATTAAAACAAAAAACTTAATACTGTACCAAAATTAGTTCCAGCTCAATCAAAAATCTGAATGTAAAAAAACATGAAATTACTAGGAGAAATATTTAGAGCTCTTTTCCCCAGTATTTAATTATAAAAACTTGAGACATCAGGAAAGTCAAAAGAATTGTACAGTGGACACCCTTATACCCACCACCTTGATTCTCCATTAACATTTTAGTGTATTTGTTTTACTATACATAAGTCTGTTAATCCATTGTGTAAATAATTTTAGACCCACAAAGTTGCAAAACTAGTAGAGAATTTCTATGAAGCTTCTACCCAGCTTTTCCCAATAATAACATCTAATCTGTCACTTAAAAAATAATATTAGAGTGGAAATGGCCTTTCTAACTATCATACAAAACCAATAAAAGAAAAGATTGATAAATTCATGTACATAAAAATTTCTTTTTGGAACGGGGCACCTGGGTGGCTCAGTCGTTAAGCGTCTGCCTTCGGCTCGGGTTGTGATCGCAGAGTCCTGGGATCAAGCCCCGCATCGGGCTCTCTGCTTGGCAGGAAGCCTGCTTCTCCCTCTCCCATTTCCCCTGCTTGTGTTCCCTCTCTCGCTGTCTCTCTCTCTGTCAAATAAATAAATAAAATCTTTAAAAAAAATTTTTAAAAATTTTCTTTTTGGAAGGAAAACACCATAAACAAAGTCAAAAGACAAGTAGATTGAATTTATTTCTTATCATAGATGAAGGTTAATTTTCTTAATATATGAAGAGGTATTATCAATCAATAAGAAAAGAAACAACCCAAAAGAGAGTTGGTAAAGGATATGAACTGACAATTCACAGAAAATCCAAAATGTTACCACTTTAAACATAAGAAAAGATGTTCACCCTCACTTTTAATAAGAATAAAGCAAATTAAAACTACATCAAAATGCCATTTTTCACCTATTAGATTGGTAAAGATAATACCCAATTTTGTTAACACTGTGTTTGTGATCTCTTATGTATTACTGGTCAAGAGCCAATTGATACAGGCTCTCAGCAGGGGAATTTGGCAATGTCTATCAAAAGTAAAATTGCACATGCCCTTTGCTTTAGAAGTTCCACTCACAGGAAGTTATCCAACAGACATAGTTGCATATGTATGAAATGACATACTATGTTCATTATAGTATTTATTTTCTTTTATTTTTTATTATAGCAAAAGATAAGAAAAAAAACTAAATGTTAATCACTGGGGACTAGATACATAAATTATAATACGTCCATATAGTAGGATACTAAGCAGATTTTAAAAAGAATGGGTGGGTTTTTATTTTTATTTATTTATTTAAAAATTTTTTTAAAGATTTTTATCTATTTTTTTAAAAGATTTTATTTATTTATTTGACACAGAGAGAGAAACAGCTAGAGAGGGAACACAAGCAGAGGGAGCGACAGAGGGAGAAGGAGAAGCAGGCTCCTGGCCGAGCCGGGAGCCCAATGTGGGGCTCGATGTGGGGCTCGATCCCGGACCCTGGGATCATGACCTGAGCTGAAGGCAGATGCTTAACTGACTGAGCCACCCAGGTGCCCCAAAAAGATTTTATTTTTAACTAATCTCTATACCTAACACGGAGCTTAAACCCACAACCCGGAGATCAAGAGTCACACGCTCCACTGACTGATCCAGGCAGGCACCACCATGGATTTTTATTTTTTAAAGAATTTTTTAAAAAGATTTATTTATTTATTTTAGAGACAGAGAGGGAGAGAGAGAGTCAGCAGATGCCATGCTGAATGCAGAGCCTGACATGGGGCTCAATCCACTACCTGGAGATCACAACCTGAGCCGAAGCCAAGAGTGGGATGCCCAATTGACTATGCCACCCAGGCGCCCCTAGTTTTTAAAGACTTCTGAAACAGGGGGTGCCTGGGTGGCTCAGTCAGTTAAGAAATCTGCCTTCGGCTCAGGTCATGATTCCAGGGTCCTGGAATCGAGCCCCGTGTCGGGCTCCCTGCTCAGCAGGGAGCCTGCGTCTCCCTCTCCTTCTGCTGCTCCCCCTGCTTGTACTTGTGCTCTCTTTCTCTCTCGGCCAAATAAATAAAATAAAATCTTTAAAAAAATAAATAAGACTTAATAGCTTTATTGAAATATAATTCACATACCACAAAACTTGCCCTTTTAATAAAGATGTACAATTCAGTGGTTTTTGTATATCCTCAGAGTTGTGCAACTATCACCATATCTAATTTTAAGAGCTTTTCATTAACCCAAAAAAGAAATGTCTTGCCTGTTAATAGTCACTCCTCATTCTTGATATTAAGTATTTGAGTCTTCTTTCTTTTTTCCCTTGGTCAGTCTAGCCAAAAGTTTGTCAATTTTGTCAGTTTTTTCAGAAACACAATTTTCGGTTTTGTTGATTTTCTCTCTTCTCTCTTTTATTAATTTCCACTCTAATCTTTAATTTCCTTCCTTTTGCTTGCTTTACATTTAGTTTGCTCTTCTTTTCTAGTACCTTAACATGGAAGGTTAGGTTATTTATTTGAGATCTTTCTTATTTTTTAATATTGACATTTATAGCTACACATTTCCCTCTGAGTACTGCTTTCATTTCAGTTACTGTACTTTTCAATTCCAGACTGTCCATTGGGCCTTTTTAATAATCTCTCTTTCTTAATTGATATTATTTATTTGGTGAGATAGTGTTCTCATATTTTCCTTTAATTCTTTTTTTTTAGAGATTTATTTATTTTAGAGAGAGAGTGTGAGTGGGGGGTAGGGGCATAGGGAGAGGGAGAGAGAGAATCCTCAAGTAGATTGCCTGCTGAGCGTGGAGCCCGACATGGGGCTCCATCCCAGGACCCCGAGATCATGACCTGAGCCGAAATCAAGAGTCAGCCGACTGAGCCACCCAGGCACCCCCATCTGATTTTCTTGAATAATGCTTCCTGGATTGCTGAAAACTTTTATTTAATTTCCAAATTTCAAAAAAAGTTGGTTTTGACAGTTTTGACAGTTTCTCATTGCTTTTATGGAGGAGATAATTTTCAAAGGCCTTTACTACACCATTACTGATATTCTTCAGTAGATATTCTTGAATAAAAGCTTTGTAATTTGTTATATACTCTTTAGTCACTTTCCAGATCTTTAAAGGGTTGTTTTTTGAAACTTTTGTTCAATTTTATCATTGCTTTTGGGGGAAGGTCTTTGCTGAGCTCCACACACAGTCATTCCAGAAGTTCTGCTACTCCATTTTAGAATTTAATACCAAGCTGAACTATAACCTCACCCAAGACATAAGGCGAAATGCATTTTTAGACAAAGGTATAACACTTTTGTCATCCATTAACCTCTGTAAAAGTAATATTGAAGACTAAAAAATCTAGAGGGAAACAAGACATTGAGTTCAAGAAACAATAGATGTCAAATCCTCTATCACTGAGCAGTGACAGGAAGAGGGAGACTGACTTAGCGAGATCTTCTTCTATTTAACCTTTTGCAGCTTCCCGGGACCATATCTTTGTTCAATGTAATTTTATATAAAAACAGCATTCTAATGAACATATCTAAAGGATATTAATAGTGCAGATAAGATCTTGTATGTTCATCCCATGTTACAATTCATGTTTAATGGAGGAAAAAGTAGATTTCTGAATAACAAAACCTTTGTCTTTAACAGGTGAGAGGAATGACGTGTGCCTCCTGTGTACATAAAATAGAGTCTATCCTCACAAAACACAGAGGGATCTTCTACTGCTCGGTGGCCCTGGCAACCAACAAAGCACATATTAAATATGACCCGGAAATTATTGGTCCCAGGGATATTATCCATACGGTTGAAGTAAGTGGTAAGATTTTGCATTTCTGTGTTCTTACCTATTCAGTCAGCACTCCGTTGAATCACTTCTATTTTGTATCAGAGACAATGAAAAAGATCTGGTCCCTTGGATTACTCTCAATTAACATGTCTCAAATTTAACATAAATGTGTTTACAACCTTTTTTTTCTTGGTCTTTGTCAGGAAGAGTTAGGCAAAGGCATATTGGCACTATTAATCAGGAGTAGACTGAAGGTAGAACCACAAATCCTTTAAAAATATTTAGAAAATGGCAGTAAAGTACAATTTGTTATAAGATTAATTAATCATTAAGAAAGCAAGCATCATGCTAGATGCTTTATTGTACCTAGATCAAAGCAAGCAATGTAATTTTTAAAAATTTGTGTATAGTTGACACAACGATGTTATGTTAGTTTCAGGTATACAACATAGTGATTCAACAACTCAGTGGTTATGCTCTGCTCACCACAAGTGTAGCTAGCATGTGTCACCATACAACGCTATTCCAATACCATTGACTTATGTTTACTATGCTGTACCTTTTTTTTTCCAATGACTTAGTCATTCCTTAACTGGAAGCCTGTATCTCCCACTCCCCTTCACCCATTTTACCCATCTCCCATCTACCTCCCCTCTGGCAATCATCAGATTGTTCTCTGTATTTATAGGTCTGATTCTGCTTACAAATGATGTATTTTTAAGTATGAAATTTAAAAGACCAAACCCTTTTATTTGTCACAAACTTATCTCATGTTCTTCAATAAATCAAGTGGTAGTACATGTGAAAGTGCTTTAAAAGTTTTAATGTGGTATAGCCTTGTTGTTATAATGATTGGAGCATATTAATAGTTCAGATAAGATCCTATTAGTATAGATAATAATACCATTAACATCTTTGTGAAGCTAGCATTATTGAGTATTTACTATGAGCCAGTTACCAAGATTGCAAAGCTTCAACTCTTAATTTAATTCTCACAACAGTGCTGTCATCTTCATTTTGGATGTGACGAAACCCAGGTTAAGAGAAGTTAAGTTAGTTGCCCAAAATCACATAGCTAGTAAGTGTCATAGTTGGGATTTGAGCCTGTTCTTTCTTTTTTTAAAGAAGATTTTATTTATTTATTTGAGAGAGAGAGAGAGCTCGTGCAAGCAGGAGGGGGGAGAGGGAGAAGCAGACTCCTTGGGAGTCTGACACGGGGCTCGATCCTGGGACTTCACGATCATGACCTGAGCTGAAGGCAGATACTTAACTGACTGAGCCACCCAGGCGCCCTGAGCCTATTCTTTCTGACTCTAAAGCTCATGCTTGCTTTTTTCACTGTGCTGTGCTACACTGCCAACAAATGTAAGATGGCAACATTTTCCCTAGCAGTTGAAAATACAGTGTATGTTACTGTCTATGTGCATATGAGTCTTACTTATGTGTAGTTTTCTTTAATACTTCGTTTTATTAGGGAAATTTTTGTTCATGTTCTTTTTCTGATAGAAGAAGAGTAGAGACTGCATCTGCAAAGACTTGATACTATGGTGCTAACTTTTGTGGCCTATTACTCAATTTCCTGTACTTGTTTGGGGGATGGATGGATAGATAGATGTCAAAGCTAAAATTTTAAAAAAGTGATTAATGTACATCAATACTAGTGGATGATGCTTGTCTAAATGTAAGATTTGTGATTTTACTATTGAATTCTGTCTTTATTAGATCATCAAACACTGATTCTGCTTTTTTCTAAAATTACTTATTAGAGGCTTTAGCTTACTTTTTGATATAAGAATCTTAGGACAGCTGCGCTTGAGTTAAATCATTAGTTTGAGAACAGTAGGGTAGACATTAACTCGAGTTAAGGAACTATTCATTTCTTTGATGAAAGGCTATAAACAAAAGCAATTAAGAGAAGGGAGCATATTTTCATCTTTGCAGTCACCAGAGTGACTTGCACTCAGTAATTGAGTTGAATTCAAGTTCTTAATGACAGTACTGTGTCTTAGAATTTCTCTATGTAATATTTTTATATTCAGTGAAATAATTGTTTTCTCATGAATTTCCTTAGAGCTTAGGTTTTGAAGCTTCTTTGGTCAAGAAGGATCGATCAGCAAGTCACCTGGACCATAAACGAGAAATAAGACAGTAAGTTCTTTTGGTGTGTCAATGAAAAACAGATTTTGATTCTTTGTTACAGATTTTTTTAAGAGAGAGAAAGAGTGAGGGAGAGGCAGAGGAAGACGGAGAGAGAATCTTAAGCAGGCTCCACACTCAGCACAGAGCCTGATGCAGGGCTCGATCTCATGACTCTGAGATCATGACCTGAGCCGAAATCAAGAGTTGGATGTTTAACCAATTGTTATAACTTTAACATCCTGTTGACATGTCAGTTTTTACAATGTCATCCTTATATTGGGTGAAGTGGTCACAATTTGTATTTCCCTATAGTACATAGAACCTTTAACCATCAGCTACTTACTAAAATGATTTTTCTTTTCTATGTAAGGTGGAGACGGTCCTTCCTTGTGAGCCTCTTTTTCTGTATTCCTGTAATGGGGCTGATGATATATATGATGGTTATGGATCACCATCTTGCAACTCACCATAATAAGAACATGAGTCAAGAAGAAATGATCAACATTCATTCTTCTATGTTCCTGGAGCGCCAGATCCTGCCAGGATTGTCCATTATGAATTTGCTATCCTTTCTATTGTGTGTACCTGTACAGGCAAGTGAAATGGTAGCAAGTATATATGTTAATAATGAAAAATAGCAAAATGTGACAGGCAAGGCTATTTTCAATTGCAAAACAGATATTAGCCAGAAGTTTGATCATTTTATGCTAGATGCTCATAAAAATAATCTTAAACTGAGTGGTTAAAGTAGATAATAAATTCCATTTAACTCCTAAGGATATTGTTTAACAACAAAGCAGAGAAAAAGAGTTCAATTCACATTTTGATATGAATTTAGCATTCATATCTGCTGTTGCATATAACTTTATGTTTAAAGTAATAATAATAAAATAGATATTTTACTTATTTATATTTGTATTTAATATTCTATAGTAAACATATTAAAATTAATTACATTACTATTATATCAAGTATATTAATATATTTTAATTATTAACTTATATAAAATAAAATGATGGTGATAATGATAATATTATGTTATTATTTTAATTACTTATCCCTGATACTGAAGTACATTACTTTCTGTATGTTTTCAACTCTTCTTTTCAGATAAACTTTTACTATGGAACACTTCATCCAATAAATCTATTCCTTTTTCTGATCCTTATAAAAGGCAGTGATGATTTTAAGAACATCTTAGTATGTTTCTCTATACTAATGAAAAACAAGCTTTTCAGTTATGTTTACCAATGAAAACAGCCAGCAGTTCCAATAGCTTGTGATACTCCACTTAGGTTGAATTTTAGGCAGGGTGGCTGAGTTTTATGTAAAAAAACCATTGTCAAAAGAATGTAATTGTTTTCTTAGTTCTTGTTTGTGCTAGCATCTAAAAGAAAAATCTAAGAATCATCTGACTTTCTTTATATTATGGAATATCCGTTGGCTTATAGAGGACAGCTGCCAAGGACTTGTACAGCAATTTGGATCTCAACACACACATACCTGCTAAAATATGAACATTATTGTCTCAGCTTAAAATCTATCCTTAGTCACCATACAATACATCATGAGTTTTTGATGTGGTGATCTACGATCCATTGTTTTCGTATTGTATGGTGACTAACATAACATGATAAAATTAAAAAAATTTAAAAAAAAGAACTCAAGCTCTGGGGAAAAAAAAATCTATCCTTAGTGTTTACGGAGTAGTTAAAAGCAAAAGGAAATTAACCTTGAGACTGTATCTTTGTTACTGAGCTCTATATGTGAATTTCAACATTTTTTTAAACAGCAATAATTATTGTTTCTATATTACAGTTTTTTGGAGGCTGGTACTTCTACATTCAGGCCTACAAAGCACTGAAGCATAAAACTGCAAATATGGATGTACTGATTGTGCTGGCAACCACCATTGCATTTGCCTACTCTTTGGTTATTCTTCTGGTTGCAATGTATGAAAGAGCCAAAGTAAACCCTATTACTTTCTTTGATACACCTCCTATGCTATTTGTGTTTATTGCACTAGGCCGGTGGCTGGAACATATAGCAAAGGTAAAGTAAGAAAGAGTGACATTTGTTAAAATCTTGGATGGATAAGTGATCATATTTTCTAGACCAGTTTTTGGAAATATACATTGATTTATATAGTTAACAAAAGAAGTGCTTCCGTTTTGGTAACATTTTAAGTTAAATATTCCTTTAGAAGATTTACCGAACTTACGGAATTAATACTTTAGATAGGACAGTATATCCCTGTTTATTTTAAGAGAGAGACATTTGCTAAGTACTTACTTATATCACATTATTAATGGAAAAATTGATGTGACCACAAGATTTAAAATAATGATGGAAAAAATATTCACCCATAATCCCTTGCTATAATGGAAATTACTTTCTAATTCTGTTCTGCATACCTTTATATTTTACAGAGTGGCAAACATAGTATACATACTGGTTTATCCTTAACGCTAGAAAGTTTTTCCCCATTTTTGCAGTCCAGATATAATTATTTGGTATTTTCTAAGTAATATTCTGTCAAATCATTGTGCTGTAACTCACTAAACCATTTTGGTTTTGTTCTCAGTTAGATTGTTTCACATTTTAAATTTTAGATAATCCTGCATTAAACATATTCGTGTTTAATAGTAATTTCTATTGAATTAGTATCTTAGGATAAATTACAAAGTATGTGAGTAAAGGGCATAAATCCTTTTGTGGCTCATGCAACAAGTTTTAGCATTCTTTTGTCAATAAGAATATGTTAGTGAAGTAGTTTTACTACAACTTCATCAGCATTAACTCCTGTATAAATTCTTGCTAAGTTAGTAGGCATTAAATGGTGTCATAGAGTTGCTTTTGTTTGCATTTCTTCCATTAATAGCAGGAATAAACATTTTTCTACACATGAGGTATTTTATTTCTTCTTAAATTAATTGCCTAATGATGTCCTTTGCTCATGTACCTGAGTTCCTGATGTTTTTCCTATTAATTTATGTTACTTTTTTATAAATTATACCTAATAATACATTTTATATTTTGTATACTTCGTATTTTTGAAGTGAAACATTTTCGAATTTGAACTAATTAATATTCCTAAAGCTATCTTTTTGGCAAATGTTAAGTATTGTATCTTTATTTTAGGTAAAACCTGAGCTTTTTCTTCCTTAGCATTGTTAACATGTTTGTTTTAATTTATAGGGCAAAACATCAGAGGCTCTTGCCAAGCTAATTTCACTACAAGCTACAGAAGCAACTATTGTAACTCTTGACTCGGATAATATTCTCTTAAGGTATTTATTTTTATTCTTCCCCCTTATCTTTTTAACTTCTTACAAAAAATATCAAATACACCCAGAAGTAGAGAGAAGAGTATAATGAACCCACATCATCTATCTCCCAGATTTAACAATTATTCACATTTTGCCAAACTTCATCTATACATTCTATCTTTATATTGTTGCAGTAGTATTTTAAATTCCAGTCATGTTGGTTTATTGCTAAATATTCCGGTAGTATCTCTAAAAATAGGACATATTCTTATGTAACTATAATACCGTATTGCATTTAACAAAATTAACAATATCTTAAGATCATCTAATATGTATATAGTCTATTCTCATTTCTCCTGTTGTCTCCAAAAAGTTATTTATTTATTTTAGAGAGGGGGAGAGAGAGAGAGCGCAAGAGAGCAAGAGTGAGTGCACACACGTGAGTTGGGGGAGGAGCACATGGGGAAGAGCTGATGGGGAGGGAATGGGAAGGAGATAGAATCTCAAGCAGACCCTGCGCTGAGCACAGAGCCCAGAGCCCATTCCGGAACTTGATCTCACCCTGAGATCATGACCTGAGCAAAACCAAGAGTTAGATGCTTAACGGACTGAGCCACCCAGGTGCCCCGTCTCCAAAAGTTTTGTTTCTTTCTTTGAAACGGAAATCAAACAAGAGCCATGTGTCAAAGCATTTGACTGACACATTTCTTTTAATATAGAACAGCTCTGGGACGCCTGGGTGGCTCAGTCGGTGAACCGTCTGCCTTCGGCTCAGGTCATGATCCCAGGGTCCTGGGATCGAGTCCCGCATCCAGCTCCTTGCTCAGCAGGGAACCTGCTTCTCCCTCTGCCTGCCACTCCCCCTGTTTGCGTGTGTTCTCTCTCTCCCTCTCTCTGACAAATAAATAAAACCTTAAAAAAAATCTTTAATCTAGAACAGCTCTTCCCTCCTGTTCGCCCTCCCCCCTCCACGCCCTGCCCCTTACAGGTGACTTGTTAGATAACCACCCATCAGTTGTTCTGTAGAATATCACACAGTCTGAATTTAACTCTTTGCTTCCTTGTGGCATCATCTAACTTATTCTATAACTCCTGGCACCTGTAAACTGGAAGTTAGAGCTAAAGACTTGATAAGATTTCATTCTTTTTAAAAAAATTTCATTCTTTTGTATTTCTCATTTGTATACTCATAAAATTATGTAGGCAAATTTACACAATAAATTGTTTTTTTAAGATTTTATTTATTTATTTGTCAGAGAAAGAGAAAGAGAGCACAAGCAGGGGGAGCGGCAGGCAGAGGCAGAGGGAGAAGCAGGCTCCCCGTTGAGCACGGAGCCCAATGTGGGACTCGATCCCAGGACCGTGGGATCATGACTTGAGCCGAAGGCAGACACTTAACCGACTGAGCCACCCAGGTGTCCCATAAATTGTTTAATTAAATAAAACCCCTCACATTATTTTCTAAAGCTTTCATTTATTCTTTCAGTCACTACTGAACGAATATATCCTTTGTGCCAGGTACTGAGCTGTTCCCCAACAGTAAACAGGACTGACATTGTAGCTCCCAGCTTAAATGTTAGGTCTAGTTTCCATTGGTAGCAATTATGGAGCCACAAGCTTGACATAAACCAGTAAGCTTGCATGGAAAGATCAGAGTGAGAAACATATTTTCCCAGTGCTTTTTATTTTAACTCCTATCCAGTGAAGAACAAGTGGATGTGGAGCTCGTTCAACGTGGAGACATCATTAAAGTGGTTCCAGGAGGCAAATTTCCAGTGGATGGTCGTGTTATTGAAGGACATTCTATGGTAGATGAGTCCCTTATCACAGGTATGTTCTTTCAGAGCATCATGACATGAAAGTAAAGTGAATCCAAAGTGTTAATAAAAAACAGGAATAAAAGGTGGAGAGCTTTTTGTAGAAACTATGGAATGACTAAATGATGAGTAAAGAGAATAGGAATTCTTTTTAAGACTGTATTAAATAAATTTCTGTAGATTTACTTTGTGTTTTTTCATTATGCTACTGAAAGCTTTTTTCACTGAGGATTGTTAATTACTAGAATGTGTAACCAAAGGCAGTTGTCTCATTCTGATGTAGAGCCCAAGAGACTTTGGCAGATTTTCCTGAGCAAATACCTATTTGTTTTCCTGCCCTAAACTCTGGTCTGGTCGGAGCTGGAGTATGACTCTGGGTTTTCCACATCAGGGTCTGCTCGAAGAAATTAGGCCTTGGAGTAGTGTTAGAGAGCTTAGATAACTAAGGCCAATCTGGAACAGAACCAAAAGAATACCTTTCCTGTCTGAACCCTCGGGATAGTCCCAGAAGAGGCTCAGTTTATGGACTATGAGGAAATAATTTCAGACTCTGTATTTCTCAATAGGGTGCTATTGCCAGTTCAGATGGGACAATTCTTCTGGGGGGACTGCGTGCACATTGTAATACATTTAGTATCCCTGACCCTGGCCCACTAAATTGGAGTAGGAGCACCCCATGCTCCACCAGTAGTTATTATAAACAAGAACTCCCACATTTCTAAGTGCTCCTTGGGAACATATTGAGGACCAATGATCTAAGACTAGGGAGCAGCTTTAAAAGTGTCTGACACACAAATTCGTGAAGCGTTCCATATTTAAAAAAAAAAGTTTCTGCGTATAAGAGCTGACTTAATAGATTGTTCTAGTTTAAGATATGTGTCCCTGGGGTTGGCCCAGAACTGACATAAGGAAAAAGGGAGGGCAACCTTCACCTAGGCATTTATCCAGATTCTATGAAGTAAGAATCTCCTTTCTACATATTTTTGACAGTTAATAAATAACAGCACGTTTCAAGATAGTATGTATTTATGCTCCCTAAATCTGTCTTTACTCCTTATACAGGGGAGGCAATGCCTGTGGCTAAGAAATCTGGCAGCACAGTAATCGCCGGTTCCATTAACCAGAATGGGTCACTACTTATCCGTGCAACCCATGTTGGAGCTGACACAACACTTTCTCAAATTGTTAAACTTGTGGAAGAGGCACAAACATCAAAGGTAACTTAATTCCCTGGGAGAAACAGAAAGTATTTTTTTTAAAAGACTGCTCAGTGTAAATCTTGATCTAGTGTTTATGTTTTCCTTTAACTCCAGTTGCATTAATAGGGAGATTATTAAAATATTTGTGTGCAATACCAAATATACTCTGTATTCATTATCAAAAAAGGACACTTTGATACATGTATTATTATTATTGTTATTATTAATATTCTAGGCTCCTATCCAGCAGTTTGCAGACAAACTCAGTGGCTACTTTGTTCCTTTTATTGTTATTGTTTCCATCGCTACCCTCTTGGTTTGGATTATAATTGGATTTCTGAATTTTGAAATTGTGGAGACCTACTTTCCTGTAAGTGACTTGTAACAACTCTTTACCATACATAAAACAGTTTGTGAATCTTTTGCATAAACTATTAATTGGAAAATAACTTTAATAATCACTAGTATCTTTATGGGCCTGCAATGGGAGAGTAATAAAAATAACATTTGCATTTCTATAAATATAAAAATTTCCTCCTGGAAAGATTTTTTTTCATTATTTTTATTACTTTTTCATTATTTTCATTATGATTTTCCCAAAGCAAGTACTGAACTTTTATATTTTATACCCAGTCTCATTCTCAACATGACTCTGCTTTCTCAAAGGACTGTAGATAATATTGAGAAAAACCTTGGGGTCTCAGCTCTGCCATATACCATCAGTGTGATCTTAGGTCAAATTAATTTCTCTCTGAGCTTCAGTTTCCTCATTTGTAAAGTGAGATTCTAATAATACCCATCCTGCATAACTTGCAGTTGTTGTGAAAGTTAAATAAGATGATATATCGGAAACACTTTGTAATTTATTAAATGCTTTATAAATATAGGGTAATATTAGTGCCTGTTCCTCTGTAGTTCTATGATAGTCTCTAAAGTATGGTGTTGTAAAGTAGTAAAGTAGACCTGGATTGTGCCTCATATTATATAACCTTTAAGTCACTTCTGTTATCCTTGGTTTTGTCACCTGTAATGTAGTGATAATAATACCTAAATTGCAAGATTGGAATTAGTGTAGGTGAAAACATGCACATATGACATATATTAAAGCATAAGCTTTCATGTCTATGAAAGTCCCTTCCAACTGTTTCTGTATAGATAAATACCTCTTAGGTGAATGCTTAGTTTAAGTATTTGAGAACTTTGTAAGAACCTAGCACCATAAAGTCATTACTACTAAGAAAGTCTTACTTTGTTGTATTTCTTTATTTTTAAAAATGCCATGCTGTACACTGTTTCATGTTGTTTGTCCCTTCAGTTAAAGAACAAGTAGAATCAGGAGAGTGAGGGTGAGACGTAGAGCCTTATTGGGGACCTGAAGAGACACTTGTCGCCAAGAAGAACATTTTGAAGATTTTGTTGTCTAGAAGAGGTGTCTCTGGGATCTCACTTCTATATATTTACTGAAGATTGGAAAAGAATTAAATTAGGGCCATGGGGACACAGAAGGTCACAGTGCCTCTGATCTTTGCCATCTCCATTGATAAAATAGACTCTTTCCAGTTTGGCTCTTTCCAGTCATCAATGCTCCTGAGACAATCATAAAGGATTTTCTCAATTATTCATTGGAAGAGAAGTTAGAAGACTCCCCCACTCAGGTGCTACTCCCTTCCCTTTGGTCCTTGTCTGTGGCCATCTTCTCCATTAGTGGTATGACTGGCTCCTTTTCCACTGGACTTTTTGTCAACAGCTTTGGCAGGCACAATTCAGTGCTTATTGTCAACCTATTGGCTGTTGCTGGTGGCTGCCCTATGGTTTTCCAAATTAGCGGAGTCTGTTGAAATGCTGATCCTGAGGGGCCCCTGGGTGGCTCAGTTGGTTAAGCGGCTGCCTTCGGCTCAGGTCATGATCTCGGGGTCCTGAGATTGAGCCCCACCTCGGTCTCCCTGCTTGGTGGGGAGTCTGCTTCTCCCTCTCCCTCTGCTGCTCCCCCTGCTTGTGCTCTCTTGCTTGTGCGCTCTCGTTCTCTCTCTCTCACTCAAGTAAATGAATGGAATCTTGCAAAAAAAAAAAAAAAGAAATGCTGAACCTGGGCCAATAGATTATTGACCTCTTCTGCAGATACTGCACAGGTTTTGTGCCTATGTGCATTGGAGAGATATCTCCTACCTGCCCCATGGTGGCAGGTCGGGGGGCTTTGGCATTCCTAACCAGCTAGGCATTGTCAGGATTCTGGTGGCTTACATATTTGGTCGAAAGTCATCTTGGAGATTGAAGAGCTTTGGCCTCTGCTGTTGGACTTCACCATCATTCTAGCTGTCCTACAAAGTACAGCCCTTCCATTTTTCCCTAAAAGTCCTAGATTCTTGGTCATTAACAGAAGGGAAGAGGAGAGTGCCAAGGAGATCTTCTAGTGATTGTGGGGTACCCAGGATGTGACTCAGACAGGATATCAGGGAGATGAAAAATGAGGGTGCTAGGATCGCACAAGAAAAGCAAGTCACTGTGCTGGAGCTCTTCAGCGTGCGCAGCTACTGACAGCGTATCGTCATTTCCACCATGCTCCAGCTCTCCCAGCAGCTCTCTGGAGTCAGTGCTGTGTTCTGTTACTGAATAGGAATCTTCAAAGATGCAGGTGTTGGGGAGCCATTGGTGTGGGTGTGGTTGAATATTGTCTTCATGGTAGTTTCTCTGTTTTTGATGGAAAGGGCAGGGAGGAAGACTACATCTGACTGGTCTTGGAGGGATGGTTTTTTGTTCCATTCTCATGACTGTTTTCATTGTTATTAAAGGACAAGTATAACTGAATGGGCTTTGTCTGTATTACAGCTGTCTTGGTCTTCATGCCCTTTTTTGAAATTGGTCCAGGCTCCATTCCCTGGTGTATTGTGGCTAAACTCTTCAGCCAGGGACCCCACCCAGCTGCAATGGCAGGGGCTGGTTTTTCCAACTGGACCTCCAACTTTTTTGGTTGGGCAGCTCTTCCCCCTCAGCTGCATTCTGTTTAGGAGCGTGCGTTTGTATTGTCTTCACTGGCTTCCTTGTTATCTTCTTGGTGTTTAGTCCCTGAGACCCATGGCAGGACTTTTGAGGAAATTACATAAGCCTTAGAATGGCAGGTGAAAGAGGCCAGTAGAGCTGACAAAGGCCCCATTGTGGAGATAAACAGCACCCTTCCCGTTAAGGAGGTCTAAGCCATGCTTCCTTCCTGTCTCCCTACCAACACGAAGAAGCAAACTCTCCCTGAATGAGAGAGAGAGATTGAGAGAGAGAGAGAGAGACCTCATCAGGTTGTAACCCAGGACTGTTTCTGAATGCTGCTACTTGATTCCTTTCTCTTCCCACATACTTCATGAGCACTCAGAGGAACCCAGTGCTGGAGTTAGTTTTATCTTCAATGGATTTTTAAGCATTTTATTGCTTGGACATTCTCTTCTGTTTAGGAGAGACCAAGTGAACCTTCCTTCATTTCAAAAGGAATTGGCTGCTTGGCATATGACAGCTTTGCCAGCTTTTCCTCCCTCGGGTTCTATATTGCCTCACAAGGACATACAGGAGTGTTAAGAGTGAGGTTCAGTCTCCCCCACCCCAGACTTAACAGGAAGCAGATCTACATGCGTGTGGAGGGCAGAGAGGGATTAAATAAGAGCACCTTCCTTGCTTCTATACAGCTCTGCAGAAAAAATTAATTGGAGTTTTATTTATCTTCTGGTATTATTACATAAATATTTAGTTCTTTAAGTGTAAAGCAATTTTACCAAATAATGAGAACATAAGGAAATTGAGCGTAGAGGGAGGTGCTTAAAGAGAGGTTATAGGGTGGAAGATTTAATAGTGGAGAAGTCAAGGTGCAATAAGAAGGGAAGACTCTAGAAAGAAATGTAATCTGTTATTGAAGCGTACATGATGTGGTGTGTGAGATTTGCCTCTTAACAATTCCTGTCCTTCAGGTGGAAACTCTCAAGTTTAACTTCTCAGGAAAGTCATGTGCCTATATTAAGAAGCTACTGGTTTCCTTTGGAACTTTTTTCTTTGTTGAAGATTATATGTAGTATTACTTGAAATCTAGGATGATTACTAAAATAGGCATTGTAGTTAATGGTGGTTGATGGATTCTGATTTTGGATGGAGTCTAGAGAAGGGAAGATTAATTCCAGAAATCCCTTCTCCCCTCAGTGGACCAAAAAAGTTCTTGCCCATGTAGCGGACTCTTTTTTTCTTTTTTTCTTTTTTTAAACTACTCCTAACCACCCATCTGGTGGGGGAGACCTCCAAATGAGCAACCCAATTTTGTTTTTTAGGAGATTTTAATTGTTGATTTTTATTTTTTTGAAAGTTTTAATTTTAATTCCAGCTAGTTAACATACAGTGTTATATTAGTTTCAGGTATACAATATAATGATTCAATAATTCCATACATCACCCAGTGCTCATCATGACAAGTCCACTCCTTAATCCCCATCACCTGTTTAACTCATCCCTCTATCCACCTCCCCTCTGGTAACTATCAGTTTATTCTCTATAGTTAAGAGTCTGTTTCTTGGCTTGTCCCACTCTCTCTAGCTTTTTTTTCCCTTTGTTTGTTTGTTTTGTTTCTTAAATTCTACATATAAGTGAAATCATATGGTATTTGTCTTTCTCTGACTGACTTATTTTGCTTAGCTATAATGCTAGCTGTCTAGCTCCATCCATGCGGTTACAAATGGGAAGATTTTATTCTTTTTGATGGCTGAGTAATATTCCATTGTAAATATATACCACATCTTCTTAATCATTCATCAGTTGATGGACAGTTGGCTTGCTTCCATATCTTGGCTATTATAAATAATGCTGCCATAAACATAGGGGTGCATGTATCCATTTGAATTAGTGTTTTTGTATTCTTTGGGTAAATACCCAGTAGTGCGATTGCTGGGTCGTAGGATAGTTCTGTTTTTAATTTTTTGAGGGATCTCCATACTGTTTTCCAGAGTGGCTGCACCAGTTCCCACCAATGGTGTAAGAGGGGTTTTCTCCACATACTCACCAACACCCGTATTTTTCTTGTGTTGTTGATTTTAGCCATTCTGACAGGTGGGAGGTTGTATCTCATTGTGGTTTTGATTTGCATTTCCCTGATGATGAGTGATGTTAAGCATCTTTTCATGTGTCTGTTGGCCATCTGTATGTCTTCTTTGGAAAAATGTCTATGCCTGTCTTCTGCCCATTTCTTGACTGGATTTTTTGTTGTTTTTTTTTGGGGGGGGTGTTGAGTTTGGTAAATTCTTTATAGATTTTGGATACTAACCCCTTACCAGAATATGTTGTTTGCAAATATCTTCTCCCATTCTGTAGGTTGCCTTTTAGTTTTGTTGACTGTTTCCTTTGCTGTGCAGAAGCTTTTTATCTTGATGAAGTCCCAATAGTTCATTTTTGCCCTTGTCTCCGGAGATGTGTCTAGTAAGAAGTTGCAACGGTCTAGGTCAAAGAGGTTGCTGCCTGTGTTGTGCTCTAGGATATTGATGGTTTCCTGTGTCAGATTTAGGTCTTTCATCCATTTTGAATTTATTTATTTTTTTGTATGGTGTAAGAAAGTGGTCCAGTTTCCTCATTTTGCATGTCGCTGTCCAGTTTTCCCAACACCATTTGTTGAAGAGACTTTTTCCCACTGGATATTCTTTCCTGCTTTGTTGAAGATTGATTGACCATATAATTGTGGGTTTATTTCTGGGTTTTCTATTCTGTTCTATTGGTTTATGTATCTATTTTTGTGCCAGTACTATACTGTTTTCATTCCTACAGCTTTGTAATATAACTTGAAGCCTGGAATTATGACGCCTACAGCTTTGTTTTGCTTTTTCAAGATTGCTTTGGCTATTCGGGGTCTTTTGTGGTTCCATATAAATTTTAGGATTGTTTGATCTAGTTCTGTGAAAAATGCTGTTGGTATTTTGATAGGTATTACATTAAATTTGTAGATTGCTTTGGGTAGTATAGACTTTTTTTTACAGATTTATTTATTTTAGAGGGAGAGAGTGAGCATGAGCAGGGGGAGGGGCAGAGGAAGAGGGAGAAAATCCTCAAGCAGACTCCCCGCTGAGCATGGAGCCCAGGACCCTGAGATCACAACCTGAGCTGAAATCAAGAGTCAGCCACCCAACCAGCTGAGCCACCCAGGTGTCCTGGGTAGTATAAACATTTTAATAATATGTGTTCTTCTGATCCATGAGCATGGAATATTTTTCCATTTCTTTGTGTCATCTTCAATTTCTTTCATCGGTGTTTTAGTTTTCAGAGTACAGGTCTTTCACCTCTTTGGTTAGGTTTATTCCTAGGGATATTATTATTTTGGTGAAATTGTAAGTGGGATTATTTTCTTAATTTCTCTTTCTGCTGCTTCATTATTGGTGTGTAGAAATGCAACAGATTTTTGTAGATTGATTTTATATCCTGCTACTTCAGTGAATTTGTTTATCAGTTCTAGCAGTTGTTTGGTGGAGTCTTTCAGGTTTTCTATATATAGTATCATGTCATGTGCAGATAGTGAAAGTTTTACTTCTTCCTTACCGATTTGGATGCCTTTTATTTCTTTTTGTTGTCTGATTGCTGTGGCTAGGACTTCTAGTACTGTGTTAAATAAAAATGGTTAGAGTGGACAACCTTGTCCTGTTCCTGATTTTAGGGAAGAGCTCTCCATTTTTCTCTATTAAGGATGATGTTAGCTATGGGTTTTTCATAAATGGCCTTTATTATGTCGAGGTATATTCTCTCTAACCCTACTTGTTGAGTGCTTTTATCACGAATGGATGTTGTACTTTGTCAAATGCTTTTTCTGCATCTATTGAAATGATGGTATGATTCTTACTCTTTGTCTTATTGATGTGGATTTTTATTTTGTTGTAAGCTGAAGCTTTAAAAGAATTCAGAGGAGAATGTTCATAGCTAACTTTGAATTTGTAACCTCAGCTCTGGAAGAGGATTTTTCCTGAACAATTATTATCTTGTTGATGTATGTTGTTGCTTTGGCATCATCATATGCTTGTTCATCTGTTACCATGTCAAGTTACCCTTGTTACCATGTTTCCATTGTATTAGGTCAAGTGCCCTTAGGGGCCCATACATTTGAGATAGTGTGAGTAAATGTGCAGTGTAGCCCACACTTGAGAGAGTATGAATGTATATGTACTGTCACTTTGCTCTAGTTGGAAGTAGTTTATTGGTAGCTTGTTTCCTCTGTGTTCCTACAACCCCCTTTTGGATAGAATCTGTTAAACATCTCTCTGTGTATAAATGACACTGCCTCTGCTCTGTGGAATTTGTGTCTATGGCTTTTTTCCAAACTTTAGTGTTCTGTCTCATGTGGCTACCTTTCCTTGTTGGAGAGTTGGGGGAGAACTCCTTAAATCTTGAGATTGAGGGTGGAGGACTCTGTCTTGCTCTAGACCCAGACAATGGAAATAGTTAAGAAGAGTGTGAGATCAGGACTTGTGGCCTCTTGGAGGCACTGGAGGGGAATTGTGGGGGAGAGGGGGGTTTTCTTTTAAGGGGATAAAAAATGAAGACTTCTAACTCTGGAACATTTCAGGGAGTTAGATGAGATGGAGGGATTTATGCTTGCCACAGGTCACGGACACCTCCACAGATCATCTAGTTTCCTAGTATTTTTATAAATGGAAATTGGGCCCCATGACAGTTACTGCCTTTTCCCCTTTTCATATGTTGCTTGATCTCCCTTTCTCTCCTTTGTGCTTACACATTCCAGGCCCTTTAGCCAAACCCTTGCCTATGACAGTATTTTAGTTACCAGTTCTCACGGTTCCCTCTGGTCGTTGAGCCTTGGGATAAAAACTCACAGAGCTATGGAATGGGACTTTGTTGGAACAGGTGACTTCTTCTAATTGCACCTGTGCTTCTGGGTCCTCAAAAACAGTGGGTTGGCAGTAATGCAGTGTGGAAGTTTTCCTATTTCTCAGTGACCAGATTGTGAATATTTCCAAGTGGATTTTTCTGTTATAATGTTACTGTGGTTCTTTGTTTTGAAATAAAAATTCTGAATGTAAAAAAAAAAAATAGAACAGGTAGAATCAAAAAACTATGTATCTACTTCATGATATATGGTCATTAGTATAATATAAAAACTTTTTAAAAGATTTTATTTATTTATTTGACAGAGAGAGAGAGCACAAGCAGGGGGAGCAGCAGGCAGAGGGAGAGGGAGAAGCAGGCTCCCCACTGAATAGAGAGCCCGATGCAGGGCTCAATCCCAGGACCCTGGGATCATGACCTGAGCCGAAGGCAGCTGCTTAACCGACTGAGCCACCCAGGCACCCCTAAAAATTTTTTTAAATGATTCACATTGGCTAATTACACATTGAACAAGAAGATTGCTGAGAAGTATTTTGGAATGTGTATCCCTTAGGGATTTTTCTCATGAGTTCAGGGAGTGCTTAGGAGATTTCCCCTAATACTGTCGGTTGTATTTACTCACACAGCAAATATTCAATGTCACTAAGAGCTGTATACTACCTGATATACTCAGCTCACACTGTTATGTTCAAAAGAATTTTACTGAAATAGGAGTAAGCTTCCTTTGCATGCTGGGTGATTTTTCCATTGTCTTTAAAGTATAGTGTGAAAGGCAGATTTATGGTCCTAGTATACAGAGATTCAAAATTCTTTTTCTTCAGGATCAGATTTGCTGAGAATTAGGTCCCATATTTGCAGCTATTTTTGAAAATCCCTAGTAAAAGCACTCATTCTCAATATAGAGGTAAAAAGCTGACTTTCATGTTCTTTAGATGAACTGCATAGTTTGTAACTCTGGAATCCACAAAATTGAATTCCTAATTTTAGGACTATGACTTGTTTACCAGTAATGTCGCAATTTCTTATATTCATACAAGAAGAAAAAAGGTGTTTTTTTACTAGTAACCAAATTGTATACATTGGCAGCTAAGTAGGATTATGTGTGACTTGAAAAATGTGGTTTTATTTAAATAGAGTTAAGCTTTGTTCCTTTTGTTTTATACAGCTCTAGATCAATAACCAAAATTCATGCCTTTCTCCTAAAGGGATATAACAGAAGTATCTCCCGAACAGAAACGATAATACGCTTTGCTTTCCAAGCCTCTATCACAGTTCTGTGCATTGCATGCCCCTGTTCACTGGGACTAGCCACTCCGACTGCTGTGATGGTGGGTACAGGAGTAGGCGCTCAAAATGGCATACTAATCAAAGGTGGCGAGCCATTGGAGATGGCTCATAAGGTAAGATAGTCCCCAGAACTAAGAATTGTCCCATCCAAACTGGCAATAGCACCCCTATTGAGAAAGAATCCAGAGTTATTTCTACATGGTCCATAAGCCGAGCTTCTTCTGGGACTATCCTGAGGGTTGAGGTAGGAAGGGTGTTATTTTGGTTCTGTTCTGGATTGGTCTTAGTTATCTAAGATCTCTAAAACTACTCCAGGCCTACTTTCTCAGAGCAGACCCTGATGTGGAAAAAGTGGAGTCCTCTTCCAGTTTAGATTAGAAATGTCTTCAGGTCAGGAAGACAGGACGGGTATTTGCCCAGGAAAAATGCGACCCCATGTTTGTGTTCTTCACCGTGAGATGGTGCTTATAGTAACATTGCAGTTTCTTTGCCTTTCCCACTAGCTGACAGTTTGCAGCTATGACTTCAAAAATATAATCTTATCCCTCATCTCTCTCATATTAGGATTTCCAAAACAATTTCAATCAAGGCTACTTGACTTCAACTAAAACCATGTTCCTTCTAATATGTTCTTATTGTGAGGATATAAACTATATACAGATGCATGTAGTAAACACAGAACACAGCTTAGAACAGATTTGGAACCTCATATAACCAGTGAATACAAGCTGTTAGTGTTTATAGTAATTTTTTATTGACTTTGATATAATTTCAAACTTAAGAATTGAAAGAACAGCATAAAGAACTCCTGTATATCCTTTACTGCAGATATCAGGTTCCTTTCCTAAGAACAAGGACATTCTCTTGCATAATCATAGTACAGAGATCAAAATCAAGAAATTGACATTGCTGTAATACTGTTATCTAACCGTGAGTCCATATTCCAGTTTCCTCAGTTGTTTCCATAGTACTCTTTATAGCTATTTTTTCTCTTGTTCAGAATTATGCTTTGTATTTCATTATTATATCTCTTTTCATCTTGGTTCCTCAAGCTATTCATTTTTCGAGGTTTGTATTCCAATTTTACTGTGGGGTGACTGTGTTCTCTAAGTCCAGATTCTTCCTTTTTCCTGTCTGGGCTCAATTTCCCTCATGGGTTCACTGAGCTGTCTCTTCTCAGACCAAGCTTCTCATCTAGACCCAATAAAGTCAAAGCAAACCAGCAGGTCTTATCTGGTGCTCACTTCAACTTAATTACTTACCTTTCTCTTATAATCATATGCCTACTGCCCAGATTTCCACTACAGTTCTGGAATTCGTTAGTATTGAAAGCTTTTCTCTTTCCCTGAGGCAGAGTCAATTCTTAAGTACTTATTAACAGTCAACTATTAACAATTAGCTCTAGTTGTTTAACATATATTCACAGTATGGTTGAACATTTGCAAGGGAGGGCTATTAGATGTAACTTAGAGTATCTTTCCCCTTATTCTCCCTTACTTTTGCTCACTCAAAGACAGTTCAACTCCAATTAAGTCAAAGGTCAATTTATTAAGAAACAAAATATTCATCTGTCAAAGTAAACCTATTTCTTATTTTTGGAAAGGTAGTATTAAGGACTATCAAGTCATATAGGTGCAGTGTATTTTAATTTTCTTACAGGTGAAGGTAGTGGTGTTTGATAAGACTGGAACCATTACCCATGGAACCCCAGTAGTGAACCAAGTAAAGGTTCTAGTGGAAAGTAACAGAATATCACGCAGTAAGATCCTGGCCATCGTGGGAACTGCTGAAAGTAACAGTGAACACCCTCTAGGAGCAGCCATAACCAAGTACTGCAAGCAGGTACAATTTTTCCTTTGTTTATTAATGTAGTTGTCCTCTACAGGAATTACACAGACCAAATCCAAACTGGCGTTTGTGATTTACATATATAGTTGGTAGGAGGCTCGAGAGACTTGTATTTTCTCAATTTATTTTAGAATATGTGTTAGTTTCTTTATACAGAAGAGTATAAAGATGAAAGCAGAACTTGACTATAATTTTATCACACGGATAACCCCTGTTGACTAAAAAATTAAAACGTAATGCATACAGAGAGTTACATAATGAAAAAGGAAAGCCTCATTCCCTGCCCCCTTTCATAATTCCTCTCTCCAGAGTTTAACAAGTGTTAATCTGTTAGCAGTCTTTTAAAATACAGTAGTCTCCCCTTATCTGCAGGGGATATGTTCCAAGACCCGAGTGGATGCTTGAAACTGCAGAGTACTGAACCCTATATATACTATGTTTTCTCCTATACATACATACCTATGATAAAGTTGAATTTATAAATTAGTCAAGAGATTATAATGTATGTTATATTTTATTGATTAATACTGATTAATTAAAATATCACAAATTATATTAATTATTAAAATTAATTTAAATATCAATGTAAATTAATTTACAAATTAATTTATAAATTAGTAAGATATTAACAACAATAACTATTAATAATATAGAATAATTATAACAATATACTGTAATAAAAGTTATGTGAATATGGTCTTTCTCTCTCTCTCAAAATTACTTATTGTACTGTACTCACCCTTCTTGTGATGATGTGAGATGGTAAAATGCCTGTGTGATGAGATGAAATGAGATGAATGATGTAGGCATTGTGACTTGGTGCTAGGCTACAGTCGACCTTCTGACACTATGTCAGAAAGAGGATCATCTGCTTCCAGACGACAGTTGACCACGAGTAACTGAAACCAAGGAAAGTGAAACCGTGGATGGGGGAAGGAGGACTACTGTAACAGCTTTACTGAGATACAATTCACATACTCTAAAGTTCATTATAAATTGTACAATTCAGTCATTTTTAGTATAGTCCCCAAAGTGTGCATTTGTTAACCATTTTAAATGCATATCTGAACATATATGCATTTATTACGTTTTAGACTTCATGTAGAAAGGTCACACAGTGACCAATCTTTGGTACCTTTTTTTTTTATTTTATTGAATGATTTTTCCATATTAAGACATATAGATCTGCCTCATTATGTTTAATGGCTATATTGTGTTCTACTGTATGATTGGTTTTTTTTGTCTCTTACAGTGTACGGTTAATGTTCTTGTCAGCTTTTGCAAGTTTATATTTATGTTAAATGCCTATCAATGCAATTGCTAGATCAAAGGATACATGCAGTTAAATTCTGATGAATATTACCAATGCCCACATAGCAAATATTACCAATACCCATGTGAAGGGTTGTACCAGTTTATACTTTCACCAAAAGTTATTAGTGCTCATTTCCCCACATTCTTACTTTATTTTTTCCAATTTAATAAATAAAAAATATTTACTCATTGATGGTTTGCTTTGCATTTCCATAATTATAAATTGGGTTGAACATCTTTTCATTGGCCATTTGAATTTCTTTTTCTGTAACTTTTCTGCTTGTATCCTTTGCCTGTTTTTTTCATAGGATTGTTTACCTTTTTTTTCATTGATTTGTGTAAGTTCTTTGTAAATTATCTCATAATTTTACAGTTATGATGTGGCAATTCCTATCATTGGTGTTCTTTCCTTTTTACCAATTTACTATTTTACTGACCTGGCTTCTTTACACCTAAACCAAACAACAGAGAGGATGAAGATATAAAGAGCCAGGAAACAATGATGGCCACCAAAATTCTTTGGCTTACTAAGGACACAGAATCATACTAGAGAGGCACTCTGGTAACTAAAGGCCCTGTTCTTTGTTACCCTTTGCCCTGTACTGAATAGAAAATCTGACTTGACAGTAGAATTAAATATTTAACTTGTAATTCTCTACTGGAAAGGGCAGAGAATACTGGTAAACCTTCCATGTTTTCTTTCTCTAAACTTGGTATAAATTTTAGAGAGTGCGATTAAAATAAACAATTCTGATGTTTTGTTCTAAACATTTAGAATTAACCGGGCATGCAGCATGTGTCTAAACATTTAGAATTAACCAGCAGTAATCCTTGATTGTGCTATTGATGACCTTGGATTGTTAGAACAGCAGAAGAAATCCTTCTGTTTCTATTTGTTAGGAGCTGGACACTGAAACCTTGGGTACCTGCGTAGATTTCCAGGTTGTGCCAGGCTGTGGTATTAGCTGTAAAGTCATCAATATTGAAGGCTTGCTACATAAGAATAACTGGAAGATAGAGGAAAATAATATTAAAAATGCATCCCTGGTTCAAATTGGTGCAAGTAATGAACAGTCATCAACTTCATCTTCCATGATTATTGATGCCCAGCTCTCAAGTAAGCTAATTTTCTTCATAGTACCAATTATGGGACAAATATTAACAGATGTCTACCTTTATAATCCTGAACTGTTAGATAAGAAACAAAAATTGGCATCATGGTTTCATTCTGTCAAATAATTTTACCATAGGCCTTCTGGTCACTTCACTTGAGTTACTTGAGAACATTTCCCAACTGTGCTGCTCCTTGATTCTACCATAGGGTGCTGAATTCTAGTCTTAGCTGATCTTCCATATTAGTTCAGCTGTCTTTCTTTTATTTCTTACCACAGCTACTCTAAACCTTTTATATCTTTTATGAGATACCGTGGCCTTCTCCCTTGTTCCCTAAGCAAGTTATCAGGTTTATTTTTCACATGGAAAATTAAGGTTCTCAGACATTTGGTCTGTCAACTTTTTGCCAAGCATGATTCCTTTTTCAGGAGAAGAGGTATCCCTCATCCTGCATAATGAATCCCATCATCTTTGCTCTAGATCCCACCCTCTCTTGATTCTTCAGGGACCTTACTCTGTTACATCCCCTCGCTTCTTTATTTTCCCACTCTCTGTACTAGCTCCTTCTCCTAAACATACAAACATTTCTTCCATCACTATCACTGTAATCCCTTTTAGACTGTATCCTGTCTCTTTTTTTCCTTTATATCTAAGCTTCTAGAAAGAGTAGTCTAGGTTTGCTGAATTCACTTATTCACCACACAGCCTGGCTTCTGCCCCATCCATACTACTGAAACTATTTTTTCTAAGTGCATTGATGACCTTGTTCAGTACTCACTCCAGTGGTTTCTTCTCAGTCTGCATCCTGCATGACCTCAAATGCCTAAGGCATTTGAGAATGTTGACCATTTCTTCCTTCCTAAAGCTCTTTCTTTTAATTTCATGACCATTCATTCTCTAGATTATCCTTTTACCTACCTGGCTGTTGCTTCCAATCCTCCTCTGATTCCTCTTTTCTCCTGCTCTCAAATGTTGGGTATCCCCAGGGTTTTGTTCTTTGTCTTTTTCTCATTTTATATACTCTCTGTACAATCTCCTTCATGTCTATTGCTTGTTCTGCCATCTGTAGGCTTCTACTGCCACTCCAAAATCCACATCTCTAGCCAAGGCCTGTTTTCTGAGTTTCTGGTTTGTCTATCCATCTGCCCCAAAACATAATATACCCACCTAAGTGTTCTAGCACCTCCCTACCCATTTGTGCTTGAGTGATTTTGCTAACCTGCAAATATGATTATATAACTGTCTGACTAGTACCTTTTATTATAGTGGTTTATAATTTATTTTTGAATCATGAACCTTTGGAGGAATGTGATAAAAGTTATGCCCACCCCTCAGAAAATTTTTGTTTTGGAGGTTTGCTTGTATCCTAAACCCTATCAGTGCGATTCTGTTAGGGATCCTGGCTTGCTGGCTGTCTCCTCTGGGACTTAAGACCAGTCTCTCTAGACTTTGTTCCAGGTCCGTTCCCCATGATATGTCTCCTGCCTGCCTACATCACCCATTTTGTCTTTTTCCACTGACCTCCATGTACTCTGTGTTCCATTCATATGGAACTACTTACAGTTCCTTTTTACATTGTGTCGTTTCATGCTTATTAGATCATTTCATTCACTGTTTCCTCTGGGTAATGTTGTTGTCTACAGTGGCATCTACCTCATGAACTTATTTTCATTTTTCAAAAGTCAGCTCACATATCTCTTCAGTGAAGCCTTTGCTGACTGACATGTATAGGCAGAGATATTTGCTCTTCTTTTTAAATCATAACTGTACTTAATCTCTGTGTTTTTGTGCTAGGTACACTGCATGATAATACTTTATTTACCTGATTCTACCAACAATTTATTATTTGTGAACTTCCAGTACCAAGCATACTGACACATAGTAATTTTGTTCATTTGACACCTTTTATTAAGCACTGTTCAAGACCCTAAAGAATCAACAGTTAGCAGAATAGACAAAGTCACTATCTTTTGGAACTTATTTTCCTGGTGGGAGAACACAAAACAGTGAGCAAAGAGATAAGAAAATATAATATGTCTGATGGAGATAGTGCTGTAGAGGAAAATAAAGAAGGGTAGAGGGGTATAGGGAATGCTGTGAGTATTGGGTCCTATTTTACATAGGATGATCAGGGTAGTCCTCAGGTTCAAAAACCTGAGAAGGGGGAGGGAGAAAGCTATGTGAATATCTGTGACAAAAGCATTCCAGGTAGGAGGGATGTTAAGTACCCAAGCCTAGTTTGAGGAACAACAAGGAGAACAGTGTGCCTGGAGCAGAGTAAATGAGTGGGAAGGGGGTAAGAGATAAGGTTAGAGAGTAGTACAGGACTAGATTATGTAAGGACATTGAAAGAATTTTGGCTTTTACCCTTGAGATGGGAAGCCAGTGGAGAGTTTTGTGTATAGGAGTGACAGAATCCAACTTAATGTTTTATAAGTATTACCCTGGCTGCTGTGATAAAAATACACTCTTGGAGCAATAGGGGGAAGGACAGAAGCAGGGAGATGAGTTAGTAGGCTGTTGCCATAATCCAGGTGAAAGATAAGAATGGTTTGGACCAATGTGGTAGCAGTAGGGATCATAAGAAATGGTCAGAATCTGAATGTGTTTTGAAGGGAGAGCTGGCTGACAAATTTTCTCACAGATTGGATGTGGGGTATGGGAGAAATAGGAGTCAAGAATTATGCCAAGGTTTGTGGCCTAAACATTTTAGGAGGATGAAGTTACCATTTAAGTAGAATGGGGAAGACCATTGGAAGGGCAATATTGAGGAGAACTGATCAGGAGATCAGTTTTTTACATGTTAAATTTAAGTGCTTATTAGATAGTCAAGTGCCATATAAGTGGAAATAACAAGTAGGCAGTTGGCTGCACAAGTCTGCAGTTCAAGGAAACAGAGTAGGTTGGAGACATAGATTTGGTAGTCATCCACCTATAGATCTGGGCCTTCCAGTATGATAGCCATTCATTACATGTGACTACTTAAACTTAAATTATTTAAATGTAATTTAAAATTCAGGGGCACCTGGCTGGCTCAGTCGGAAGAGCATGCGACTCTTGATCTTGGGGTCATGAGTTTGAGCCCCATGTTGGGTTGTAGAGATTACTTAAAAGAAATACATAAGTAAACTTAAAAAAAATAAATTTAATTTAAAGTTCAGCCCTTCAGCCATACTAGCCACATTTCACTGCTCTATAGCCACATGTTGCTAGTGGCTACTGTATTAAACCGCAGATACAGAACATTTCCAAATCTTGTTGGACAAAGCTGGTATAGATTGTATTTAAAGATATGAGAATGGATAAGATCACCAAGGAATGAGAGTAGATGGGGGGGGGAATGGTTTAAGGATTGAGCCCTACAATACGATAAGTTAAGAGATCAGGGAGATCAGCAAAGAAGACTGAGAAGAAGTGGTAAGTGAGGAGGTAACTCATAAGAATTTGGTGTCCTAGAAGCCAAGGAAAGAAAGTATTTCAGGAAGGAGGGAGCGATCAACTGTGTTGAATGCTGCTAATAAGGCAAGTAAGATGAGGAACAAGAATTAGCCATTAGGTTTATGAAAGTAAAGGTCACTGGCATACTGTGTGAACAACTCTTTGGAGTAGTAGAGACAAAAGCTTTATTGGAGTGGGTTCATAAAAGAATTTGGGAAGATATGAATTGGAGATAGTCAATAGAGACAACACTTCCAAGAAGTTTTGCTGTGTATAGAAGCAGAAATTTGGGGCAGTAGTAAAGAGTTAAGTGAGATCAAGAGAGGTTTTTTTGTTTTGTTTTGTTTTGTTTTTAAAGATAGGACTATGTGCAACAGAGATAGAAAATGTGATTATGCAGGAGAAAGAGGAGAGAATTGTAGGAGAGATGTTCTAGAATAAGCAAAGGAAGGGGGTCTAGTACGTAAGTGGAGAGGTTGGTCATAAATAGGAGCAGGGGCCGTTTAGAATAGAAGAGAAGCTAGATTGGTGTGTACGTAGGCACAGGCAGCTGGTTAGCTGTGGCAGTGAGAGCTTGAAGTTCTCTTCTGATTGCTTTTAATTCTTTCTGAAGTAGGAAGCAGATTCATCATCTGGCCATAGATGAGGGTGGGAGAAGAGAAGGTACAAAATAGCCCTCTAGAAGGAACGGAAAATGAATGGACTGGGGAAGTGTAGAATTGCCAGACAACTCTAAGGACTTGCGTAAAGTTAGTGGTCACATGTTTAAAATGAGTCATCAGTGGAGGCACCTGGGTGGCTCAGTCAGTTAAGCGGCTGCTTTCAGCTCAGGTCATGATCCCAGGGTCCTGGGATTGAGCCCCGTGTTGGGCTCCCTGCTCAGCAGGGAACCTGCTTCTGCCCCTCTCCCCTGCTCATGCTCACTCTCAATCTTTCTCTGTCTTAAATAAAAAATAAAAAAATAAAAAATAAAATGAGACATCAGTATAGTTGTATGTTTCCATCCGACTACTACTACTACAATCAGCTACTGATGCACAATAAATATTTTGGATTTAATTTAGTTGTGTGGAAGATCAAAGGGAAAGCTTCACCAAGAAAGAAACATTTGAACTGGCTCTTGAAGAATATGATGGATTTTGATAATTGGAGAGGAGGGGTAAGGACATTCCAGGTGGAGACAGCAACATGTGCAAAGGCCCAAAGGCATAGAAGAGCAAAGTATGTTCCTTGAAAATTTGGAAATCACTGTTGTAGGCTGTGGTCTACCAAAAATACAACATAGTGACTGTGTAAGGTTAGACAGGAAGAACATACCTCACAGGGTTGTTATAAATATTAAACGATCTCACTAAATGTTCTTTCTGTACTTTATTTCAGATGCTCTTAATGCCCAGCAATACAAAGTCCTCATTGGTAACCGGGAGTGGATGATTAGAAATGGTCTTGTCATTAACAACGATGTAGATGATTCCATGACTGAACATGAAAGAAAAGGTCGGACTGCTGTATTGGTGGCAGTTGATGGTAAGGTTTTCCATAAGTACACTGTGACTCAATGTTGTGATCTCAGTAATTATTTTATGTATATTTTTGAGAGACTTCTGAACTTGAGGGCTTTTGAAAAGCAGCCTGAATGCAAAGTGAAAATGTTAGCAATACATAATTGTTACTGATTAATTTAGAATTCTCTTGCATTTGCCTGGCTTTGTTATTTTCCTCCCTAACCTATGTTTTTGTAAAAAAGCTAATCAATAGTTGTGTATAACACCCAGTGCTCATCACCACACATGCTCTCCCTAATACCCATCACCCGGTGTTATAAGCAACTAATGAATCGTTGAACACTACATCAAAAACTAATGATGTACTCTATGCTGGCTAATTGAACATAATAATAATAAAAATAAATAAAAAGTAAAAAGTAAAAATAAATAAAATAAATAAAATTTTGTTTTTAGTGATTGCCTCTCCCCCCAAAAATAAAAAAGCTAATCAAAGATTTTTTTAAAACCTAAAAATAACATAACATTAAAGTAATAACAAATAAAAGAATATCTATAATCTCATCATCCTAACTCAATGTCAGTTTTAATTGCATGTATTCCATTTCTGGGTTTTTTTGTATATATATGCTATATACAATATAATGTATGTACAGAATTATAATACTAGTATATATACTGTTTTTAAGTGGGTGTATTCTGCATATAAATTTTACCTCAATAAAGTTGAATAAAAATTTAAAATCCCTTATACACCTATTATATTTTGCTTTATTCATTTATTTGCTATACTCATAAATATTTTCTAATTTTAATTCTGCGTAATTTATTATATACTGTAACTAAGTTAATAATTCCCTTTTTGGAAATTTAAACTATTCTTAATATTTCATTATTATAAATAACACTATGATAAACATCTATGAGGTTTTAGGTGCTTTCTTTTGTTAAATTATTTCTTGGGTAAATTTCTAGCTGTGAGATTAATTAGTCAACATTTATAATCCTTGCTAAGCATGAAGGCAGTATCTTAACTATGACATTTTTAGGTTCAGGAAGAAGCAGAACATACCATTTACTTTTGTTTTTATTTTTTAATTTTTTTTAATTATTAAAAGATTTATTTATTTGACACAGAGAGACACAGCGAGAGAAGGAACACAAGCAGGAGGAGTGGGAGAGGGAGAAACAGGCTTCCCGCAGAGCAGGGAGCCCGATGTGGGGCTCGATCCCAGGACCCTGGGATCATGACCTGAGCCGAAGGCAGACGCTTAACCGACTGAGCCACCCAGGCGCCCCTTACTCTTGTTTTTAAAATAAAATAACTACTTGCAGTGATTTCTTTCCCCAGTATAAAATGCCAGTTTTCAAAAATTGACAAGAAACGTTGGAGAGGTTGTGGAGAAAGGGGAACCCTCTTACACTGTTGGTGGGAATGCAAGTTGGTACAGCCACTTTGGAAAACAGTGTGGAGGTGCCTCAAAAAATTAAAAATAGAGCTACCCTCTGACCCAGCAATTGCACTCCTGGGTATTTACCCCAAAGACACAGATGTAGTGAAAAGAAGGGCCATATGCACCCCAATGTTCATAGCAACAATGTCCGCAATAGACAAACCATGGAAAGAGCCAAGATGCCCTTCAGCAGACAAATGGATAAAGATGTGGTCCAGATATACAATGGAATACTACTCAGCCATCAGAAAGGATGAATACCCAACTTTTACATCAACGTGGATGGGACTGGAGGAGATTATGCTAAGTGAAATAAGTCAAGGAGAAAGTCAATTATCATATGGTTTCACTTATTTGTGGAACATAAGGAATAGCATGGAGGACATTAGGAGAAGGAAGGGAAAAATGAAGGGGGGGAATCAGAGGGGGAGACGAACCATGAGAGACCGTGGACTCCGAGAAACAATCTGAGGGTTTCAGAGGGGACGGGGGTGTGGGGATGGGTTAGCCCAGTGGTGAGTATTAAGGAGGGCATGTATTGCATGGAGCACTGGGTGTTATACAAAAACAATGAATCATGGAACACTACATCAAAAACTAACGATGTACTGTATGGGGACTAACATAACAATAAAATAAAATTAAATTTAAAAAAATTAAAAAATAAAAATTAGAAAAATAAATGCCAGTTTGGCCTCAATCCACCCCCTTCACCTTAAAAAGAAAAAAAGGTATTAGTTTTCAGTTTCATTTGCCTTTAAATGAACTAAAGTGTTTGGAACTATTGACCAATACTTCTCAAAGGAAAAAAAAGAGTTTTTTAGTATCCAATAAGATCTCTCTTTCAACTTTCCAATTACTACTTTCATTAGTAACCCCTACCTCACTCTGAAATTTTCATAACTCAATGTGGAGGTTTGTCACAGATTTTTGTAGAATACAGCCTGTGTGGGCTTGGAGACATTTTGAATTAAGCTTAAGCCCTGAACAGCTTTGCTTAACAAAATTAATTTCCTTCTCAAATATAAAGTTAGAGTATTATTCCTGCTCTCACCATATTCCAAACTCTCTTATTTTCTGATACCTCCTATATTAGATGAGCTGTGTGGCTTGATAGCCATCGCTGACACAGTGAAGCCTGAAGCAGAATTGGCTGTCCGCATTTTGAAATCTATGGGCTTAGAAGTAGTTCTAATGACTGGAGACAACAGTAAAACAGCTCGATCTATTGCTTCTCAGGTAATTGGTTTACTTAGTGGTTGGGGTGGGGGGTATGTGGTGACTTCTAATTCCTCATATACATTTTGCTTCTTGCTTTCAAGTGCTAAAGATTCATATTACCTATTATTTTCCTTATCACTGAGTATCGATACCTGGTTCTTTAAAGAACAGTTGGCGTGCTATGTTGGAAGGAGTTTGGACTTTGTGTTACTCTTATAACTAAAAAAACCATTTACTTAATTCATGAAATGCTTCAGTGACACCCTACACTAGTTTCTGTTGATACTTCCTTTGAAATGTTGCTCCTATTCTTTACCAGTGCTGCCAGCCTAAGCCAGGCTCTCAGGTGCCCAATCTCTCCTGCCGAAATTACAGCAAAAGCTCCAGGCACTTCCCTCTCTAGTCCATCCTGAACATCACCGGTGGAACCATCGCCTAATGCACCAGTTTGACATATTTTTCTGCTCCTGACCCCCACATTTGCCTTATCTACAAAACTTTTCTCATACTAGTCTTTTCTACTTCAGAATGCCTCCTCCCTCTTCTATTAAATAACACAAGTAATATATGAGTACATTATAAAAAATGCAGAAGGATATAAAATAAAAAGTTTAAGTTACCCTTTTCCCAAGCTCCCTGTCCAGTCCTATCCCCAATTTTTCGTAGTCATTTGTGTTCATATACAAATGTATAGTTCTGATATTTTCAACATAAATTACATCATTTTTCTAATGATTGTTCATTCAGGAGTTTGCTTTTTATTTTTTATTTTATTTTTTAAAAGATTTTATTTATTTGAGAGAGAGAGTAGGAGCAGGGGGGCAGGGCAGAGGCAGGGGGAGAAGCAGACTCCCTACGAAGCAGGGAGCCCAATGCGGGACTCGATCCCAGGACCCTGGGATCATGATCTGAGCTGAAGGCAAATGCTTAACCAACTGAGCCACCCAGGTGCCCCAGCTGTTTGCTTTGGAGCTTTGTCCATAGCTGAACATACAAAGTTATTTTAGCCTTTCAACATTACTACATGGAATTCTATGGTATGGATGTATCATAATTTACTTAAACATTCCTCTAATGATGGGTATTTAGGTGGTTTTGAAGATTTTGTTACAAACAGGCAGTGATGTAAATCTTTGGACATACATCTTTTTTGGGGGGTGGTTTTCACAGAGCTTTCATTTTTTATTTTTTATTTATTTTTAAAATTTTTATTTTAGTTCCAGTATAGTTAACATACAGTGTTAGATTAGACTCAGGTGTACAACATAGTGATTCAACAGTTCTATACATTACTCAGTGCTCATCATGGTAAGTGTACTCTTAATCCCCTTCACCTATTTTATCCATCCTCCCACCTAACTATAGTTAAAGAGTCTGGTTTTTGGCTTGTCTGTCTGTCTTCCCTTGTTCATTTGTTTTGTTTCTTAAATTCCACATATGAGTGAAATCATATGGTATTTGTCTTTCTCTGACTGACTTATTTCACTTAGCATTATACCCTCTAGATCCACCCATGTTGTTGCAAATGGCGAGATTTCATTCTTTTTTTATGATTGAGTAATATTCCATTGTATATATATACTACATATTCTTTATCCATTCATCTGTCAGTGGACACTTGGACTGCTTCCATATCGTGGCTATTATAAATGATGCTACAATAAACATAGCAGTGCATATATCTTTTTGAATTAGTGTTTTCATATTCTTTGTGTGAATACCCAGTATTGGAATTACTGTATCAAACAGTAGGTCTATTTTTAGCCTTTTGAGGAACCTCCATACTGTTTTCCAGAGTGGCTGCACCAGTTTGCATTCCCCCCAACAGTGCCTGAGGGTTCCCTTTTTTCCACATCCTTGCTAGCACCTGTTTCTTGAGTTTTTGATTTTAGCCATTCTGACAGGTGTAAGGTGATATCTCATTATGGTTTTGATTTGCATTTCCCTCATGATGAGTAATGTTGAGCATCTTTTCACGTGTCTGTTGGCCAACCTATATATCTTCTTTGGAGAAATGTCTGTTCATGTCTTCTGTCCATTTCTTGACTGGATTTTTTGTTTTTTGAGTGTTGAGTTTGGTAAGTTCTTTATATATTTTGGATACCAACCCTTTATCAGATATGTCATATGCAAATGTCTTCTCCCATTCTGTAGGTTGCTTTTTAGTTTTATTGATTGTTTCCTTCGCTGTGCAGAAGCTTTTTATTTTGATGTTATCCCAATAGTTTATTTTTGCGTTTGTTTCCCTTGCCTCAGCAGACCTATCGAGAGAGATGTTGCTATGGCCAAAGTGAGAAAAATTACTGCCTGTGTTCTCTGCTAGGAGTTTTATGGTTTCCTGTCTCACATTTAGTTCTTTAATCCATTTTGAATTTATTTTATTATGGTGTAAGAAAGTGGTCCAGCTTCATTCTTTTGTACATAACTTCAGTTTTTCTAACACCATTTGTTGAGGAGACTTTTTCCTATGGCATATTTTCCTCTTTTTTCAAAGATTAATTGACCATATAATCCTGGTTTTTTTCTGGACTCTCTATTCTGTTCCATTGATCTATGTGTCTGTTTTTGTGCGAGTACCATCCTGTTTTGATTACCACAAGCTTTATAGTATATCTTGAAATCTGGGATTGTGATACCTCCGGTTTTGTTCTTTTTCAACATTGCTTTGGCTATTCAAAGTGTTTTGTGGTTCCATACAAATGTTAAGATTATTTGTTCCAGTTCTGTGAAAAATTCTGTTGGTATGTTGATAGAGATTGCATTAAATCTCTATATTGCTTTGGGTTGTACAGACATATTAACATTTGTTCTTCCAATCCATGAGCATGGAGTATCTTCCCATTTGTCTGGTTATCTTCGATGGCTTTCATCAGTGTTTTATAGTTTTCAGAGTACTGGTCTTCACCTCTATGGTTAAGCTTATTCCTACATATTTCATTATTTTTGGTGTAATTATAAATGCTGTTGTTTTCTTAATTTCTCTTTTTGCTACTTCATAATTAGTATTTAGAAATGCAATGGATTTCTGTATATTGATTTTGTATCCTGCGACTTTACTGAATTTCTTCATCAGTTCTAGTAGTTTTCTGGTGAAGTCTTTGGGCCTTTCTATATATAGTATGATGTCATCTTCAAATAGGGAAAGTTTTACTTCTTCCTCACCAATTTGGATGCCTTTTATTTCTTTTTTTTAAAAAAATATTATTTATTTATTTATTTGATAGAGAGAGCATGAGTCGGGGGCAGAGGCAGAGGGAGAGGGAGAAGCAGACTCCCTGCTGAGCAGAGAGCCCGATGCGGGACTCGATCTCAGGACCCTGAGATCATGACCTGAGCTGAAGGCAGGTGCTTCACCGACTGAGCCACTCAGGTGCTCCAAATGCCTTTTATTTTTTTTTTGTTGTCTGATTGCTGTGGCTAGGACATCTAGTACTATGTTGAATAAAACTGGTGAGAGTGGACATCCTTTTTCTGTTCCCGACCTTAGGGGAAAAGATCTGTTTTTCACCATTGAGGATGATATTTGCTGTGGGTCCTCTAGTCTCCTGTTTATTCTCTCTAGGATATTTTTAATTTCACCTATTGAGTTCTTCATCTCCATTTGCTTCTTTTTTATGTTTTCTATCTCTTTGTTGACAGTCACACTGAAGTCTCCACTGTTTTCTTAAGTCCAGTGAGTATCCTTATGACCATTACTTTAAGTTATCTATCAGGCATATTACTTATTTTCATTTCATTTAGCTCTCTTGCTGTGATTTTGTCCTGTTCTTTCATTTGGAACATATTCCTCTGTTTCCTCATTCTGTCTAACTTTCTCCGTCTGATTCTATGTGTTAGAAAAGTCAGCTACATCTCCTGCTCTTGAAACTGGTGTCCTTATGAAGAAGAGGTCCTTTAGTACCTGCAGGGCAGTGTCCCCAGTTCACTAGATCCTGGCACTTCACTGGTGTCTCCTATGTGTGTTGTGTGCACTGGACTATTTTGGCTGAGCCACGTTTGCCTTCCGTGCAGTCGGTTAAGCGCCTGCCTTTGGCTCAGGTCATGATCTCAGGGTCTTGAGATCGAGTCCCACACTGGGCTCTCTGCTCAGCAGGGAGTCTGCTTCTCCCTCTCCCTCTGCCTCTGCCTTCCGTCCCTGTCTCTCTTTGCCTGTTGGCAGCAAGATTTGGTCCCTGTGGCATTAGTGGGCCAGTCTGGGGGCCGCCTTGAGCATGAGTTGTGTCAGATCAGGTGTTTGCCAGAGATGCGGTAGCATCAAACTACAGGGTGCTCTCCCCGTGTTGTCCCCTGAGAAACTTTCTTCGGTGGGTAGAGCCTGCCATCAGACCCGATATCTACCTCCAGCACACTGCTGGGTCCCCAGATGGACTTGTGTCTATGATTATCTTCCCCTCTGCTTGGGGCCGGAGCCACTTTGGAGTGGTTCTGACCCCTGTTGGGGCTGCTTGCACACTGCCAGGCTGGTAGCACCACTTTGGATGGGCTCCGGCTGAGGGCAAATTGGAGGGGGCAGGTCTACGGGAGAAAGCGTGGGCAGGGCATGGGGTTCCAGCAGGGTCTACGCTGACCTGCTATGGGAGGGGACCTGTAGTCACCAGGGAAAACTGCTGAGTCTGGCCGGGTCGGCGGGGTGGATCTGTAGAATTGCATGGCAGCAGGGCACACTGTTGGCAATCTCCGTGGAGAGAGTTGGCACTGTGCTCATTACCACAGGTGTTGGGGTATCTAGGCTGGGGGCAGGGGAGGGAAATGCTGCCTGCCAGTTCTTTTGTTCTTGGAGCAGACTCCCAAAGATCCCTGCCCCTACTGCACACACTGTGAGATTAGTAAACAAATCTCCCTCCTGTATACCCCAGGCATTTTTCAAACTGCTGCTACTATGCTGTAGAAGCTGTTTGTTGTGCTGTCTACGTTGCAGGGGGGACACTCAGTTTCTTATTGCCCTCTGGCTCTCCCAGAGCTGAACCAGCTGATTTGTGAAGTTCCAGGTGTGAAGCCCCACTGATTGTAAGAACTTGCAAAGCTGGGCCCCTCTGGTTCTCAAAGCCAAACTCTGTGGCGACTTGCCTTCCCTCTGCAGGCCCCTGTGCCTGGGGCACTTAGTGTCAGGGTCTGTTCCTCTCCCCTCCCCAGGCCCACCACACTCTTCCCTCCCACAGACTGTCCCAGGAGTCCACCTGGCTCCAGCACATATCTCCCCCTCCACACCTTCCTCAATCAACATGGCTTCTTCTCTATACCTAACTGTGGAGAATCTGTTCTGCCAGTCCTTAAACCATTCTCTGGGCCATTCATATTGATGTGTGTGCATCCAGTTGCGTCTATGGGATGAGGTGAGCCCAGGATCCCCCCACTTTGCCATCTTCCCTGGAGCCAAACATATATCTTTTTATACTTGTATAAATATGTCCAGAATATGGCTAGAAGTGGAATTGCACAATCAAATGATGTGTGCACTTTGATAGATCCTGCCAAATGCCCTCCAAAAAGACAGTAACAGTTTACTCACCCACCGAGAATATCTAAGAGAGCTCATTTCTCCATATCCTTTCTTTTTTTTTTTTTAAAGATTTTATTTATTTATTTGAGAGAGAGAGATATATATATTGAGAGAAAGAATGAGTGGGGAGGAGAGGGAGAAGCAGGCTTCCAGCTGAGCAGGGAGCCCAATGCAGGGCTTGATCCCAGGACCCTGGGATCACGACCTGAGCTGAAGGCAGATGCTTCACCAACTGAGCCACCCAGGCGCCCCTTTCCGTATCCTTACTATTACTGGATATTATCAACTTTTGAAATTTGGGACCTCTGGTGGGTGGAAAATGATGCTCATTATTGCTGTGTTATAGTGAAGGTACTAGTAATATTTCTTGAAATGAATTGAGTTTATCTTTCCTCATGTAGGTTGGCATTACAAAGGTGTTTGCTGAAGTTCTCCCTTCTCATAAGGTTGCTAAGGTGAAGCAACTTCAGGAGGAGGGGAAACGGGTTGCAATGGTAGGCGATGGAATCAATGACTCTCCAGCTCTGGCGATGGCTAATGTAGGGATTGCCATTGGCACGGGTACAGACGTAGCCATTGAAGCAGCTGATGTGGTTTTGATAAGGGTAAGTCCTGTGGCCTGAATGTTGAGGTCCGTGATATTGCTCCACCTGGTCAGGGTTAGTGTTGTAAAGTATATCGAGTAGAACAACCCTTTCCTTCTAATTCCTGTGCTCCCAGCCTTTGAGACTAGGAGAATTCAAGATGGGAGTATGAGAAGTCCTACTAATTACTTCCCGACTTTCTCAGTCAAGCAAAGCAGATGAGAATGACAAGCTTCTAAAGTAAAGAATAAGATTGGGGAACGTACTTATAATAAAATTTTCTTCAACAAACACTTGCTGAGATTATTTTAAGTGAGGTAATCTACATAGCAGCATATAACCCCAAAAGTGTTTTCTAGACCCCTGAGAAAAATTCCTGAAAAACATCTTCCAAGGCTGACTGAAATTTTCAGCAATATTTGAACTTTATAGTTAATTCATATTACCCACCCTAAGGTACACATCATCTTCAGAATCACAGTATCAATTACAAAAGTACTCGTTAAGTTAGAGTCTCTCACTAATATCACAAATATTTCTGTTCTCAGAATGATCTTCTGGATGTAGTGGCAAGTATTGACTTATCAAGGAAGACCGTCAAGAGGATTCGGATAAATTTTGTTTTTGCTCTAATTTATAATCTAGTTGGAATTCCCATAGCTGCTGGTATGTGACTATTAGTATTACTTTTTCCTCTGAAGTCATTAGAGACCTATCATTTTGGAAGTTTTTAGTCTTATTATTAGCTTTGAGTTCAGTTTTTATAGGTAGCCTGCTGGTGTGGTAAAAGGTAATATTAAAATCAATAATTATAATTTTGAGCAATGTTCATTATGGCATAAAATGTATAAGCATTCTGATAGGTTTATTTTATTTTCCCCTCCAACTTTATATTTTGAGAAATTTCAAAGCTATATATAACCAGGAAAAAAGATACAATGAAAACCTGTATAGTCTTCATTTAAATTCACCAATTAATAATACTTTTCCACATTGTTTCATCTCTTTCTCCATATGCCCTCACATTTATATTTATATTTATGTTTATATTTATTTACTTATCTTTTGCTGAAGAGAACAAATTTACTTTTAAAGATTTACTTTTTTAGAGAGAGAGAAAGAGCGAGCATGTGCAGGGGGAGGGGCAGAGGGAGAGAAAATCTACAGCAGACTTTCCCGCTGAGCATGGAGCCCAATGCGGGGCTCAATCTCAACGAGATCATGACCTGAGCCGGAATCAAGAGTCAGATGCTTAGCAGACTGAGCCACCCAGGTGCCCCAAGAACAAATTTACTTTTAATCTCACTACCCAAACACAAGTACTGTTAGCATTTTAGTGTATTTACTTCTAGTCTTTTTTATTTTGCATCAGTTTTTTTGTCTTGTTATATGGTTATAATTATAGTATACAGAGAATTTTTTGCTCTTCACTTAACATTCTAATAGCCAACAGGATTTTGTGTTTTTTTTTAAGTTTGGGTACCAGGAGAGAAAGAGAGAGAGAAGGGGGGCGGTGGGGGGGAGGGAGAAAGGGGGATGAAAAAAAGGGGAGGAGAGGGACGGAGATTGATGGATTGAATAAAGGAATATGACCCAGAAAAAGCAATTTAGAATTTTTAAATAAACATTTGATAATGTCCTGTACTTAGGGACTTGGTAGGAGTTAGTAATAAATTGTATTTTTTTTTTTTTTTTAGAGAGAGAAAGAAAGTGCAGGGGGAGGGGCAGAGGGAGAGGGAGAGAGAGAATCTTAAGCAGGCTCCATGCCCAGCACAGAGCCCAATGCAGGACTTGATCCCACGACCCTGAGATCATGACCTGAGTCAAAACCAAGACTTGGATGCTTAACCGACTGAGCCACCCAGGTGCCCCAGGAGTTAGTAATAGCAGAAGAAAATAGTTATCACTTTCTTCTTCTTCTCTCTGGTTTGAGAGCCAAAGAGGACATGAAATGATGTAAGAACAATTACAAACCTATTTATAAACAAGGACACAAAATGCTGAGGGAACAAAAAAATAAAAGAATAATCAAAATCCAGAAAGATTAATTCATAGCAGCAAATGATTTTTTAAAAATTATATAAGTAGGGGCAGGGTGGAAAAAATTATGCAAGTAATATATGATCACTGTAGAAAAGAGAAAAATACCGATAAGCACATAAAAAGTTAGAAGTACAGTAAGTCTACCTTATCCCTGTCATATAAGCCAAATGTCCAAATGTCTGTCAAATTCATACACTATTCATACACTATTGGTGGGATTATGATGTGGTCCAAGGCACTCTGGAGAACAACTGAGGAATATCCACCTAAAGTTGAAGATGTGCCCATGTTATAATGCAGTTTCACCTCTAGGTATGTTCCCTGGAGAAATTCTCAAACACGTGCACAGGGAGACACGTACAAGAATGTTCACAGCAACACTCTATCCTCCTGTTGGTGGAGATTTATGTCACTGCCAATTTTTCGCATATAACGTGCTGAATAAATATCAGACAAGGAAATGAGGTGTATGTATGTATCAGAAACACATTAATAATCTGTTTCATACTGTCTGCTCTAACTAATCCAAACTTGTTTCCTAGGAGTTTTTATGCCCATTGGTTTGGTTTTGCAGCCCTGGATGGGATCTGCTGCAATGGCTGCTTCATCTGTCTCCGTAGTACTTTCTTCTCTCTTCCTTAAACTGTGAGTATGATGGCTTGCTCACATTTGTATCTTATATTCCTTTTATCATCCACAGTCAGTCTTGGTAGGTCTTATTCTTGTGTGATGGGCCCAAACTGTTCTTAATAAGAAATGTTAGCTATGTCATAATCATCTTATGTAGTCTCTACCTAGCAAGCACAGCACTGTAAAATGTAGTACTTTGGCTCTGAGAAGTAGAATTTCTGATCATGTGACTCCATACAATTTCTTTTTGAGTGACTTTCCTAGCAGGAACCACCTTAGTAGATTTCATGCCCAGCAAATATATTTCCAGTTTTGATTGTAACAAGTGTCTAGTTCACATTTGCTTATTTCAAACTAGTGTATTTTTGCATGTGTTCAGTTATAGAAAACCAACTTATGAGAATTATGAACTGCATGCCCGAAGCCAGATGGGACAGAAAAGGCCTTCAGAGATCAGCGTTCATGTTGGAATAGATGACACCTCAAGAAATTCTCCTAAGCTGGGTTTGCTGGACCGGATTGTTAATTACAGCAGAGCCTCCATAAATTCACTCCTGTCTGATAAACGGTCCCTAAACAGCATTGGTACCAGTGAACCTGACAAGCATTCCCTTCTGGTGGGAGACTGCAGGGAAGATGATGACACCACATTGTAACAGGCCACACAGAATGCTACTAGATGTTGTTATGCACTGATACAGCGTTAATGATGTCTCCTTAACTTTTCAAAATATCGTGGAAGGACTTTATATTGGTCTCATGCCCTTATGGTAGGGAATCTCTTTGAATTGCATTTGTCTAAAGGCAAAAATACCTTTCTTCAGAGCATTAGCTCTCAACCTAGCTTTATTTAAAATGAATTTCCAATACTTTTTGTTTTCTCTAGTAACAGATAAGGTAGGCCAGTGAGGTTTACAACAAGCCCTACAATTGAAGATTGCTGATTTGCTGCTAAAGTGGTAGATAATTTTTTATTTGACCAAAAAGAAAAGGCTCAAGAGAAAGGATACTTAAAAGTTTGAAGATCTGAGAGCATGATCTTGAGGACATTCTTGAGCCCTCAGCCCTGCCAGGTTGGGGAACAAGGGCTTTAAAACACTGTATAAAGCATCTGGTTTTAGAAGGAAAACAGTAGAAACTGTTTAAAAATAGACGTGCCTTATTTATTACAGGCTTCCCCCCCCCCCCATTCTCTCTGCATCTTTGTCTTTGCAGTTGCTTTCTTAGATGCCCTAGTACGGTTCTTTGTTGTTGTTATTGTTCTTTCGAGTGAGCTCAGTGTAGGTGATTTTTGATGGATAAAAATAACTGACAACTTTTCCAATATCTTCTTTCTTTCTTTATCTTGTAGCCCAAAAGACCTTAAGGGTCCAGAGGGTTCTTTGTTTCCTATCTCTCCATTGTTGTAAAAAAAAAAAAAGATATCGGATTCTTCTTTCATTGACTCCCTAGCTCTGTACAAACTTTCAATTTACTACTGCTTAGTTCCACTATAAATTGTTCTTAGTCTCTCAGCCTCAGTCCAGAAACTTAAGATTTTGAGCCTCTTCCACAGTTGACTTTTTCAGATTAACACTACCATCTTTAACATATACGGGTCATATGAAATTACCTGGATTCACTAAATTTGTCCTTTATGGGAGAGAATACAAGACTTTAGCTGGTATCTCTAATTTAATAGATTTTCAGTATATTTTAGTATTTTAGATGACTTCTCAAGATGACTTTAAAATAATGCTATTACACAAAGCTGCATTTACCAAAAAATACAATAAATTGTCATACAGAAATGAGAATTTCCCTAGGTTGTGATACCTTTTAGCCAAATCTATACTTTTCTCTAGTTTAAAACATTTGCCCTTGCGAAGTTAGTGTGGTTCGCAAATTCAGGGGCTGTTCTCAGTGCCATATACATTTAGAAATCCCCCTCTGAGTGCCTAGGAGTGAATATACTGGTGAGAGATCTGGTACTTGTATCACTATTTAAATTCCTCCTGAATTGCAAGATGGATTTCATATGCAGAATATGGAAGTGAAAATAAATAAATAAATTCCTAATATTTGGTTCCCATCACCATATGTAAATCTGTTAGCACAATGCCTAGCACATAGGATTTGCACTCAGTAAATGTTAGTTCTTTTCTCCCCTTGAGGTCTGTAATGAATATTAATAATCAATTTTTTAGGGCAGAGTCTACAATCAGGTAGGAGTGGGGGATGGGTTTCTTCCTCTCCTACTTCCTTTCTCTCTTATCCTTTCATACACACACAGAAAAGTTTACCACATTATTCCATGTTGTCTTTTCAGATTTGGAAAAAAAAATCTCATTTTTATCTCAGCTATCTTAAAGAGAGAATTGAAACTATTGATGAAGGTGCTATTAATCTAGAAAGGCAAACCCGTCTTAATGAAATATGAATGTGATTGTATGTCTAGGCTCTTTAAATGCCTGTGCCACCTTCTATGCTTCCGCTTTGAATTTTAATATTTGTTTTTTCTTTTAAGTCTAGTGGTTCATCATACCACAACTTGTTTCTTCTAGAAGAAACAGCCAGTAGGAAAAATGTATAATAGACTTTTGACAAAAGAAACACCTCTCTCTCTTTCTCCCTTACTCTTTCTCTGTCTTTGAAACACTTGAACATAGCCAGTTACTACTTTTATTTCTATGTGTGTTTTTGAGTTGTCCTTTTGGGCCCCACTTGACAAGGGACCCACGTATCCTAGGACAGTGAGAAGAGCAGCCTATAGTCTGGGAAAAATCAAGGATTTAATTTCAACCCTTGCTATCAGAATAGAAAACATGTTTAGAAAGAATCCTGGTTTAAATATCTGAAACCATCTTTGAATTCTCTACCACAAGTCTCTTTTGTAATCCTGAACTCCCATTAGCTTCATAGAACAGCTGTATTCACAGGAGAGAGAGAGATGATACCAGGATCAAAAACATTGCTTTCAGTTAGTAACTAGCTCTAAGTAACTAGTGGCTAGTGAGAACAAATGTTATAAATGTATATGTGTGTATGTATATGTCTATTCATACATATGTACACACACATATTTACCATATAGAAGGAAAATGGATTTATATTTGAATTTGACATTTGAATATCTGAAGTTCTTTATTTGTTGTTCCCTTATCACTCTTCTGTATTCACTCAGTAACCATGCCCTCGGTCTGAAGGTAAAAAGGATGTTTTGATATCCAGTGCTGGCTCTGACTCAACAATGGGGCACCTTTTATCTTGAATATCCAAAGATGCCTTTTGAATTTCAAAGGTTAAAACACAACTAGAATACTTAGTGTCCTAGTCTAAAGAAGTATGGTGGTCAGTTGTGAAAATAGAGGTGTTCTTTTTCCTAGTTTAGTATCAGCATTTTAGAGTGTTAAATTTGATGCCTTGTGAACAAAACATTTTATATTGTGCTTTAACTTTTTAAAAGTTTATTTTTTTCTTTTTTCAGATGTCTTCTTTCTTCAGAATGCTTAAAATAGCACTGTAGACAAGATGTTTCCAAAAATTTAAGTGTGCATATCTTTTATGTACACAGCTTAAAATCAAGAATGTATGTTCTTTGAGAATTTTTTTCCCATTTCTTGTGAATCTTGCTTTAAAATTATTTTTCTTAATATTTATTTTACTCTATTTTGTTATTTTCTTTGGCTGAGGCATCTGGTTATTGGTTATTTTAATAAGAATAAAAACATTCCTGGAATCACTCCCTTTGGATTTTTTGCTTGTTTATTTCGTACTTTTCTACATTTAAAAATATTATTTTACCAAATATAAAAAATATGGATTCATGCCGAATTATTAGCTATTTTTACACTAAGTTTCTGTAGTCCCTCTGAAAGTTTATCTGGTGTGAATAACCAGGTAAAGCACAAAAGCATGAAATCTTGTTCTTCAGTTAAAAGAGCTTCTATCATGGCATTGATAATAGATACCTTTTGTAGCCAAAACCAGGCGTCTCAACCTTATGTTTTTAGTTAAATGGTTAACTAAACATTGTTAAACATTGATTGTTTGGTACCCAAAACAGCAGTGGACAATGTTGTGCAATAATCATCTACTACAGTTAAGATATTCAGTAGTTTGTTTTTCCATAAGCATGTAATTGATCATATTTCTGCCAAGGATGTGCCTTCAAATTTATAATTATAGTATTGTAGAGAAATGTGTTTTGTCAGTGTCTCTTTTGTTAAACCATCCAACTCTTCTTCCAGCAGTTCCAAACTACCCTGGTTTAGTTTTTTTTTTTTTGACTGTTCATCAACGATGGGGCAGGCTTGGAGGCAGCATTACACATTCACTAAGAGTAGGAGGGAAGAAAACTCTGGTTTCCTTCAGTTCCACCCCACCTGCTGTATCATTTAGTGAGGGTGAAAAACAAAGAAAGGAATATAGTTGTCCTCAAGAGGAATTTTGTAGTCTCTAATACATTCTTGAGATTATCTACCCCAAATGAGCTTAATGGAGGGGCGCCTGGGTGGCTCAGTCGTGAAGCGTCTGCCTTTGGCTCAGGTCATGATCCCAGGGTCCTAGGATTGAACCCTGCATCGGGCTCCCTGCTCAGCGGGAAGCCTGCTTCACCCTCTCCCACTCCCCCTGCTTGTGTTCCCTCTCTCGCTGTGTCTCTCTCTCTCAAATAAATAAATAAAATCTTTAAAAAAAATGAGCTTAATGGAGACAAGAGGTTTTCTTGCATTTGGTGGCCCCTGTACAGTGTTTGAGGATCCCACCCAAAACATATTCCCATACCAAGCACTTCTGTGGGTTACAGAGAGGGTTTTATTTTATTTTTTAAAGATTTTATTTGTTTATTTGTCAGAGAGAGAGAGAGACAGCACAAGCAGGGGGAGCAGCAGGGAGAGGGAGAAGCAGGCTCCCGCTGAGCAGGGAGCCCGATGCGAGGCTCGATCCCAGGTCCCCGGGATCATGACCTGAGCCGAAGGCAGATGCTTAACCGACTGAGCCACCCAGGCGTCCTGGTTATGGAAAGGGTTTTAAACTTATTGTAAGGAAAACCTCATTTTCATTTCTCTCCCCCAATCTTGAGACTATTCAGGTTGATGAGATAGGATTGGAAATGGAAACCTAAGAGTAAAATCCCTGAACCATCCACTTAGCTGCTCAGCCTCCCTCCTCTGTCAGTGTCTTGACTAACCTCCAAGAAGGATGTTCAAGATAGCAACATCCCAGGTGAGGTTTCAAAACCTTCTAGACACAAAACAAAACAAAACAACACACCAGAAAACCTTCCTACTGGGGAATGCTTGCTATGTTAAGGCATCGAAGTCCCTGCTAAAATTCAAATAGAGACAAGAGAGGTAGAACTGTATCTTTCACAAATTTGACCAGAGCCAACCAACTCTACTTGCATAATAGCTTCCTCTTCATAGATGTGACCGTTAGTTATGAAGAAGAATTAGAAGGGAGAGATGAAAGGCAAGATTCCAGGACAAGGTTTAAGTGAAGATGCTGTTATAAATAGGATCTCATGCAATGTAAGAAATCTGAGAACTTCCATACAGTCTTCTCTCTGGAAAAGTTTGAAATAGGCTGTGTAGTCTTTCGAATACTGTACCTATGGCCCTGGAGAGGCCCCCAGCTTTTCATTGTCAGCACCCAGCTCCTTGCCCCCAGGCCTGTCGATAAACTGAAGTGTTGCCATTACTTTAACATTACTTGTTTCACCTCATCCAAGCAAAACTTCGATTTCCTCACTGCAGTTTTATTACCAAGTAATAGGACAAAAATGGAGATTAATTTCACCCATCCTAAAATGCCAGTGACCTTTAAATCTGGCCAGAAGTATTTGCAGTTATTTGGAAAGATTATTTTTAATCCAAATAACTTTATTGAAATGAAAAACATCTGGCTGTGTGGAAGAGGTTTGGGGGAAAGTAGACTCCAGGATCAACTCTCCTCAGCTCTTCTTGCTACTTGGAGCATTTTACCTTCCACTTTTTTAAAGATTTTATTTATTTGAGAGAGAGTGAGGAGTGAGTGAGCATGAGCAGGGGGAGGGAGGGGCGGCAGACTCCCCGCTGAGCAGGGAGCCCGATGTGGGGCTCGATCCCAGCACCCCGGGATCATGACCTGAGCCGAAGGCAGCTGCTTAACCAACTGACCCACCCAGGCGCACCTACCTTCCACTTTTGTATCCACCATTTCTTAAAAAGCATCATATCCCCCCCATAGTGATGGGAGGAGCACTGCTTTTGGAGGCCACGGGACCTATTTGCAAATTCCCAGTTCTGCCACTTACCACCTGGGTGACTATTAGTTTCCTCTTGATGCTGTAACAAATTACAGCAAACTTTGTGTCTTAATACAAATTTATTATCTGGAGTTCTGGAGGTCAGAGTCTGAAATGGGTCTCAAGGCTAAAATCCAAGTGTCAGCAAGTCTGTATTACTTCTGTAGGCTCTAGGAGGAATCCAGTTCCTTGCCTTTTCCAGCTTCTAGAGGCTGCCTACATTTGTTGGCTCACAGCCCCTTCCTCGTATCACTCCAGCCTCTTGCTTCCGGATCATCCCATTTTCTACTATTACCTCTGACCCTTCTGCCTCCCTCTTATAAAGACCTGTGTCATTGCATTGGGTCCATTCTGATAATCCAGAATAATGTCTTCATTGCAATACCCTTAAATTGTATCTACCAAGTCTCTTCTTGCCATGTGAAGTAACATTATTTTGCCTACCACAGTGACCATGGACAAGTTGCTTAATCTAACTGAACCTCAGTTTCTACAAGTGCAAAATGAGGATAAGACTACCTACCTTGTAGAATTGTGAGACTTGCTAGTAACGGAGATGATATTTCCAAAACAGCAAAAGCACCGTGGAAAATGCTGCCATTTCCTTGGCCTGAGCATAGGGATAGAAAGACAAACTTGCCACAGCCACTTGGGTTTGTAGATCAGTCATTGGTCTGGAGCTGCCTGAGATGCTAATGTCCTATTTTGAAGAGAGCTTCTTTTGCCTGTAGGAATGCCTCATATGATGTGATTTAAGGAGCACCAAAAGAGCCACCTGCTTGACCCAAATACTGCCTATACCAATCACATTCTTTTGAGTCCTTAAACTTAGCAATGTTAGCCTTTCCTTTTCTTCCATAATTGTCACTCTTCATCTTTGTGCCCATTCAACTAAAATAACACTCCCACACTGAGGAATAGCTAAGCGCATTCTTAAATTTAGGACCATAGCTGTCGGACAAAGTCCTCTCCCATAGTCACAATGAACCAGCTGCCTCTGTTCAAAATAAATTACTCTGTATGTGTTGTAATGAGCACCAGGTATTATATAAGACTGATGAGTCACAGGCCTGTAACCCTGAAACAAATAATACATTATATGTTAATTAACTGAATTTAAATTAAAAAAAAATTATTCTGTTCCTTATTAGGTTGAACCACTGGTTCAGCTTGTGGGAAATGCAAACTATCAGCTTCCCCCCCCCCCCCCGCCCCAGACCAGATGAACCAGAACCTGCCTGTTAACAGGATCCCTGTTTGGATGTGTGTTAAAATATAAAAAGCACTGCCTTGAAAACGAACTGCTTTGGAGTAAGTTGGAAATGCCTACAAATCTGTCAAAGACCCACACAGGAATCTTCCAAACTATAATCATTTGAGGACAACCTTCATAATTTATTTTCTTTTGCTATTAGAGAATGTGTTAACTGGAAAAATTAAAATTAGGAGGAGGATAAGATGGCTGAGGAGTAGCAGGACCCTAGGCTTGCCTTGTCCCTTGAACACAGCTAGATAAATAGCAAATCTTTCTGAACACCCAAGAAATCCAACCAAGGTCTGAGAACAAACTGCACAACAAGAGATTAAAAACAAAACAAAAAACCCAAAAGAACCCCTGCCACATAGTGGAAGGTAGAAGCTGCAGAGAGTTAATTTGGGGGACCAAAGAGCTGTGGGCACTGCAGAGGGGAGGGAGCCCTGATCACGGAGAAAGGGGCGAGCGAGGGAGAGAGAGAGAGAGAGAGAGAGAGAGAGAGAGAAAAAACATGCTCAGGGGATTGCACAAGAAAAACTCTTCCCCCAAACCGTGGACTAGGAATAGGAGAGGGGCTGAACACCGCAAGATTTTTAGAAGCCATGAAGCGAAAGTCTGAAGTTTTAGAGGTCAGTGCCATCGTGAGGGCCTCGACTGGTAGGCGTAGGGGATCTCTGGTGGGGAAGGGGGGCGCCCCCCGGGAGTGCGCAGCCTGGTCTGAGGACCCCCTGGGTCGCACGGGAAGAAACCGGTCCCCTTCTCGGAGCGCATTTGGGAGAGACGGCAGGGCCTGGCTGGGGACAAAAGACCCGGCAGGCTCCCCCGAGCTGCTCGGTTCACTAACAGGACCGGGGACGCCGGCTGACTGGCGAACCTTGGCGCGGGCTCTTGGCTGTGCTTTTTACCACGAACTGCGAGCCGCTGTGCCGTCCGCGGCCATTTTCTGGGACTTGCCGGCACCTGGCAACAGTGAAGCGAGATCGTCCCCCGGGGGATCGGCGGGGGTCTGTGCCAGGCCGATCTCTAAAATGTGGGGTTTTGAAACCCAGCCACACGCCTGAGATAAAACACAGGAGTACTGGGCTGCTGGCAGACGGACAGCTTGGACGCAGGCAGGGTGAAGGCAGAGATCTGGTGGAAGCCGGGGCCGCAACACGGGTGACTGTTTGCTCTTCCGTGAGGGCTTCCTGAAGACTGGCAGCCGCGAACATCCCGCTCCAGGAACAAGAGGGCAGAGCAATTGCAGAGCAACGCCATTCCAGCCGCCCCGCCGCCCATCAGCACCGACCAACTTAAGTGAGCCACACAGCACCACCAAGTGGAGGCCAGAGGTGCTTACACCAAACCCCGACCCCCTGTGCCCTGCAGGTGCGTTTCCACCAGGGCAGGTCAGGCAGAGAATCAGGGCACCAAGTCCCACCACCCAGCGACCAGTATGAACCCCTCCCACACACCAAGCCTGCTGATCGTAGAGTGCTGCAAAGCTTCAACTCTAGGGGAAATAGGATCCAGTTTCCTTTCTTTTTGTTTTAGAGAGGTGGGGGGGGGGAGTGGGGAGGGGCAGAGGGAGAGGGAAAGAGAGATTCTTAAGCAGGCTCCATGCCCAGAGCAAATAGCAAATAGCCCCTACTAGGGGCTCGATCTCATAACCCTGAGATCATGACTGAGCTAAAATCAAGAGTTCCACGCTTAACGAACTGAGCCACTCAGGCCCCCATGGACCAGATGGGCCTAAAAGATATATTCAGAACATTTCATCCTAAAGCAGAATACACATTCTTCTCAAGTGCACATGGAACAGTCTCCAGAATAGATCACACACTGGGTCACAAATCAGCCCTCAAGTACAAAAAGATTGAGATCATACTATACATATATTCAGACCATAATGATATGAAACTTGAAGTCAACCACAAGAAAAAATTAGGAAAGACCACAAATGCATGGAGATTAAAGAACATCCTAATAAAGAATTAATGGGGGGCGCCTGGGTGGCTCAGTCGGTTAAGCGGCTGCCTTTGGCTCAGGTCATGATCCCAGGGTCCTGGGATTGAGCCCCGCATCGGGCTCCCTGCTCAGTGGAGAGTCTGCTTCTCCATCTCCCTCTGCCTGCCTCTCTGCCTACTTATGCTCTCTCTCTATCTCTCTGTCAAATAAATAAATAAAATCTTTAAAAAAAAAGAATTAATGGGTTAACAAGGAAATTAAAGAAGAAATAAAAAATACATGGAAGCAAATGATAATGAAAACACAACATTCCAAAACCTTTGAGATGCGTCAAAGGCTATCCTAAGAGGGAAATATGTTGCAACACAGGAAAGTATCAAGAAACAAGAAAAGTCTCAAATGTACAACTTAACTTTACACCTAAAGGAACTAGAAATGGAAGAGCAAATAAAGCTTAAAGCCAGCAGGAGAAGGGAAACAGTAAAGAATAGAGCAGAAATAAATGATATAGAAACATACACAAAAACCAGTAGAACAGATCAATAAAACTAAGAGCTGATTCTTTGAAAGACTCATTAAAACTGCAAAACCCCTACACAGACTTCTGAAAAAGAAAAGAGAAAGGAACCAAATAAATAAAATCACGAATGAAAGAGGAGAGATCACAACCAACGCCATAGAAATACAAACAATTATAAGAGAATATTGTGAAAAATTATATGCCAACAAACTGGACAATCTGGAAGAAATGGATAAATTCCTAGAAGCATACAAACTACAGAAACTGGAACAGGAAGAAATAGAAAATTCGAACAGACCCATAAGCAGCAAAGAAATGGAATCAGTCATCAAAAATCTCCCAGAAAAAAAAAAAAAAAAAAGCCCAGGGCCAGATGGCCTCATAGGGGAATTCCACCAGACATTTACAGAAGAGTTAATACAGATTTTTTTTTTTAAAGATTTTATTTATTTGACAGAGAGATAGTGAGAGCAGGAACACAAGCAAGGGGAGTGGGAGAGGGAGAAGCAGGCTTCCTGTGGAGCAGGGAGCCTGATGTGGGGCTCAGTCCCAGGACCCTGAGATCATGACCTGAGCCGAAGGCAGACGCTTAACGACTGAGCCACCCAGGCGCCCCAGTTAATACCGATTCTTCTCAAACTGTTCCAAAAATAGAAATGGAAGGAAAACTTCCAAACTCCTTCTCTGAGGCCAGCATTACCTTGATTCCAAAACCAGACAAAGACCCTATCAAAAAGGAGAATTAGAGACGAATATCCCTGATGAACATGGATGCAAAAGTTCTCAACAAATTACTGGCAAACTGAATCCACAGATGTTGAAAGAATTATTCACCACGACCAAATGGGTTCTATTCATGGGCTTCAGGGGTGGTTCAATATCTGCAAATCAATCAGTGTGATACACCACATTAATAAAAGGTAAGTTAAGATCCTCTCATAGATGCAGAAAAAGCATGTGACAAAATACAGCATCCATTCTTGATAAAAACCCGCAACAAAGGAGGGAAAGAGAGAGAGAGAGAGAGAGAAGCAGACTCCCTGCTGAGCAGGAAGCCCAGTGTGGGGCTCGATCCAAGGACCCTGAGATCATGACCTGAGCCAAAGGCAGACATTTAAACAATTGAGCCATCCAGGCGCCCCTTAATTTTTATTTCTTTGATGCCAGTGAGGTAGGACAACTTCATAATTTTAAAAGCCACTGTGTGTGTGTGTGTGTGTGTGTGTGTGTGATGTCTGTTCATTTTCTTTACCAATTTACCTATTCTGGCTTAGTGTATTTTGCTTATCAATTTGTATTTCCCTATTAAGACTACTAACCTTTTGTTATATTTGTTACAAATATTTTCTCTGGTTTTCTCTTTGCTGGTATAGTTTAGTTGTTGCACATTTACCACAGTGCAGTTGGCAATATACCTCAAAAGGAGAGTTTACCAATGTTCAAACACTTAGATCCAGGGATTCCATTTCTAGAAATCTATTCAAAGAAAATAAAGTGAGACAAACATTTATTCTCAAAGATGTTCTTTGTGAGATTCCCAGGGCTTATCGTTCTTGAGTTATTAGTCATAATGCAGAAAACCAAATGCTGTGGCTTTTTTCTTTTTAAAAAACTTGTGGTAGAGGGTAAATAACATAAAATTTGCTATTTTAAACATTTTTAAGTGTATGACTCAATGGCATTAAGTACATTCATATTGTGCAACCATTACCACCTACATCTCCGGAACTTATCGTCTTGCAGAACTGAAATTTTGTACTCATTAAACAATAATTCCCTGTTCCTTCCCTCCCCCAGCCCCTAGAAACCACCATTCTACTTTGTGTCTCTATGAATTTGACTACATTATATACTTGATGTAGGTGGAATCATAGAGCATTTGTCTTTTTGTAATTGGCCTATTTCACAATGTCCTCAAGGTTCACCCATGTTACAGTATGTGTCAGAATTTCCTTCCTTTTGAAGGCTGAGTAATATTCTATTGTATGCATATACCACATTTTGTGTATCCATTCACCCTTCAGTGGACACTTGGCTTGCTTCCGCCTTTTATTTTTATTTTTTATTTATTTTTTAATTTTTTTATTTGAGTGAGCACAAGCAGGGGGAGCAGCAGAGGGAGAGGGAGAAGCAGGCTCCCAGCTGAGCAGGTAGCCCGATGTGGGGCTCGATCCCAGGACCCTGAGATCATGACCTGAGCCAAAGACAGACACTTAACCGACTGAGCCAACCAGGCTCCCCACTTCCACCTTTTAGCTATTGTGAACAATGCTGCTCTGGACCTAGGTGGACAAATATATGTTTAAGTCCCTGTTTTCAATTCTTTGGGGTATATCACAAGAAGTGGAGTTGTTGGATCATATGCTAATTCGATGTTTAATTTTTTGAGGAACTGCCATACTGTTTTCCATAGTGGCTACACCATTTTACATTCCAGCAGTGCACAAGGTTTCTAATTTCTCCACATCCTCTCCAACAGTTGTTGTCTTCTGTATTTTTTATAATAGCTATCCTAATGGGTGTTAGGTGGTATCTCATTGTAATTTTGACTTGTATTTCCCTAATAATTGGTGATGTTGAGGTCAAATCCTGGTTTTTAACACCATCTATGTAACTAGCTATTACTTCACAGATCTTCTCTCTTTCAGAATCTGGAAGGGTATGAAAGCATAGTCTGTGTCCCTGTTATATTTAATTTCTTTCTAAGGTTTTCAGGATCTTTTGCTATCTATTTCATGTTTCCTTGCTTTTTTTTTTTTTTAAGTACTCTTTCACCTTATCCTCTAGGGAGGAGAGGATGTCTCAAAGATATCAGCAGGTACTAGAACATTCATTGCTACAACAAGAGGTACAGTCCACCTTTTAATTTTTTAATTTTTTATTTTTTTTAAATTTCCTTTTATTATGTTATGTTAATCACCATACATTACATCATTAGTTTTTGATGTACTGTTCCATGATTCATTGTTTCTGTATAACACCCAGTGCTCCATGCAGAATGTGCCCTCTTTAATACCCATCACCAGGCTAACCCATCCCCCCCAACCCCTCCCCTCTAGAACCCTCAGTTTGTTTTTCAGAGTCCATCGTCTCTCATGGTTCGTCTCCCCTTCCGATTCCCCCCCTTCATTCTTCACCTCCTGCTATCTTCTTCTTCTTCTTTTTTTAACGTATAATGTATTATTTGTTTCAGAGGTACAGATCTGTGATTCAACAGTCTTACACAATTCACAGCACTCACCATAGCGCATACCCTCCCCAATGTCTAAAACCCAGCCACCCTCAGTTTGTTTCCTGAGACTAAGAATTCCTCATATCAGTGAGATCATATGATACATGTCTTTCTCTGATTGACTTATTTCGCTCAGCACAATACCCTCCAGTTCCATCCATGTCGTTGCAAATGGCAAGATTTCATTCTTTTTGATGGCTGCATAATATTCCATTCTATATATACCACCTCTTCTTTATCCATTCATCTGTCGATGGACATCTTGGCTCTTTCCACAGTTTGGCTATTGTGGACATTGCTGCTATAAACATCAGGGTGCACGTACCCCTTTGGATCCCTATATTCATATCTTTGGGGTAAATACCCAGTGGTGCAATTGCTGGATCATATGGTAGCTCTATTTTCAACTTTTTGAGGAACCTCCATACTGTTTTTCAGAGTGGCTGCACCAGCTTGCATTCCCACCAACAGTGTAGGAGGGTTCCCCTTTCTCCGCATCCCCGCCAACATCTGTCATTTCCTGACTTGTTAATTTTAGCCATTCTGACTGGTGTGAGGTGGTATCTCATTGAGGTTGTGATTGGGATTTCCCTGATGCCGAGTGATGTTGAGCACTTTTTCATGTGTCTGTTGGCCATTTGGATGTCTTCTTTGGAAAAATGTCTGTTCATGTCTTCTGCTCATTTCTTGATTGGATTATTTGTTCTTTTGGTGTTGAGTTTGATAAGTTCTTTATAGATTTTGGATACTAGCCCTTTATCTGATATATCATTTGCAAATATCTTCTCCCATTCTGTTGGTTGTCTTTTGGTTTTGTTGACTGTTTCCTTTGCTGTGCAAAAGCTTTTTATCTTGATGAAGTCCCAATAGTTCATTTTTGCCTTTGCTTCCCTTGCCTTTGGCGATGTTTCTAGGAAGAAGTTGCTGCGGCTGAGGTCGAAGAGGTTGCTGCCTGAGCTCTCCTTTAGGATTTTGATGGACTCCTGTCTCACATTGAGGTCTTTCAACCATTTGGAGTCTATTTTTGTGTGTGGTGTAAGGAAACGGTCCAGTATCATTCTTCTGCATGTGGCTGTCCAATTTTCCCAACACCATTTGTTGAAGAGACTGTCTTTTCTTCATTGGACATTCTTTCCTGCTTTGTCGAAGGTTAGTTGGCCATAGAGGTGAGGGTCCATTTCTGGGCTCTCTATTCTGTTCCATTGATCTATGTGTCTGTTTTTGTGCCAATACCATACTGTCTTGGTGATGACAGCTTTGTAATAGAGCTTGAAGTCCGGCATTGTGATGCCACCTGCTTTGCTTTTCTTTTTCAACATTCCTCTGGCTATTCGGGATCTTTTCTGGTTCCATACAAATTTTAGGATTATTTGTTCCATTTCTTTGAAAAAAGTGGATGGTATTTTGATGGGGATTGCATTGAATGTGTAGATTCCTCTAGGTAGCATTGACATCTTTGTTTGTTCATATTTGTTCTTCCAATCCATGAGCATGGAACGTTTTTCCATTTCTTTGTGTCTTCCTCAATTTCTTTCATGAGTATTCTATAGTTTTCTGAGTACAGATTCTTTGCCTCTTTGGTTAGATTTATTCCTAGGTATCTTATGGTTTTGGGTGCAATTGTAAATGGGATCAAATCCTTAATTTCTCTTTCTTCTGTCTTGTTTTTGGTGTGTAGGAATGCCACTGATTTCTGTGCATTGATTTTATATCCTGCCACTTTACTGAATTCCTGTATGAGTTCTAGCAGTTTTTGGGTGGAGTCTTTTGGGTTTTCCACATAAAGTATCATATCATCTGCAAAGAGTGAGAGTTTGACTTCTTCTTTGCTGATTCGGATGCCTTTTATTTCTTTTTGTTGTCTGATTGCTGTGGCTTGGACTTCTAATACCATGTTGAATAGCAGTGGTGATAGTGGACATCCCTGCCATGTTCCTGACCTTAGGGGGAAAGCTCTGTTTTTCCCCATTGAGAATGATATTCGCTGTGGGTTTTTCATAGATGGCTTTTATGATCTTGAGGTATGTACACTCTATGACTATACTCTGAAGAGTTTTGATCAAGAAAGGATGCTGTACTTTGTCAAATGCTTTTTCTGCATCTATTGAGAGGATCATATGGTTCTTGTTCTTTCTTTTATTAATGTATTGTATCACATTGATTGATTTGCGGATGTTGAAACAACCTTGCAGCCCAGAGATAAATCCCACTTGGTCGTGGTGAATAATCCTTTCAATGTACTGTTGTATCCTATTGGCTAGTATTTTTTTAAATTCTATTATGTTATGTTAGTCATCGTAAAATACATCATTAGTTTTTGATGTGGTGATCCACGATCCATTGTTTTCTTATAACACCCAGTGCTCCATGCAATACATGCCCTCCTTAATACCCATCACTGGGCTAACCCATCCCCCCTCCCCCTCCCCTCTAAAACCCTCTTTGTCTCTCAGAGTCCATAGTCTCTCATGGTTCATTTTTCCCTCCAATCCCCCCCCCCATTTTTCCCTTCCTTCTCCTAATGTCCTCCCTGCTATTCCCTACATTCCACAAATAAGTGAAACCATATGATAATTGACTTTCTCTGCTTGACTTATTTCACTTAGCATAATCTCTTCCAGTCCCATCCATGTGGATGTAAAAGTTGGGTATTCATCCTTTCTGATGGCTGAGTCATATTCCATTGTATATATGGACCACATCTTCTTTATCCATTCATCTGTTGAAGGGCATCTTGGCTCTTTCCACAGTTTGGCTATTGCGGACATTGCTGCTATGAACATTGGGGTGCATATGGCCCTTCTTTTCACTACATCTGTGTCTTTGGGGTAAATACCCAGGAGTGCAATTGCTGGGTCATAGGGTAGCTTTATTTTAAATTTTTTGAGGCACCTCCACACTGTTTTCCAAAGTGGCTGTACCAACTTGCATTCCCACCAACAGTATAAGAGGGTTCCCCTTTCTCCACAACCTCTCCAACATTTGTTGTTTCTTTCCCTGTCCATTTTTGCCATTCTGACTGGTATAAGGTGGTATCTCAATGTGGTTTTGATTTGGATTTCCCTGATGGCTAAGGATGATGAACATTTTTTCATGTGTCTGTTAGCCATTTGTATGTCTTCCTCAGAGAAGTGTCTTTTCATATCTTCTGCCCACTTTTTGACTTGATTATTTGTTTTTTGGGTGTTGAGTTTGACAAGTTCTTTATAGATCTTGGATACCAGCCCTTTATCTGTAGTGTCATTTGCAAATATCTTCTCCAATTCTGTGGGTTGCCTCTTTGTTTTGTTGACTGTTTCCTTTGCTGTGCAAAGCTTTTTATCTTGATGAAGTCCCAAAAGTTCATTTTTGCTTTTGTTTCACTAGCTTTTGGAGATATATCTTGAAAGAAGTTGCTGTGGCCGATGTCAAAGAGGTTACTGCCTATGTTCTCTTCTAGGATTTTGATGGCTTCCTGTCTCACATTGAGGTCTTTCATCCACTTTGAGTTTATCTTTGTGAATGGTGTTAGAGAATGGTCAAGTTTCATTCTTCTGCATGTGGCTGTCCAATTTTCCCAGCACCATTTATTGAAGAGACTGTCTTTTCTCCATTGCATGTTTTTTCCTGCTTTGTCAAAGATTATTTGACCATAGAGTTGAGGGTCCATATCTGGGCTCTCTATTCTGTTCCATCGGCCTGTATGTCTGTTTTTGTGCCAGTACCATGCTGTCTTGGTGATCACAGCTTTGTAATATAGCTTGAAATCGGGCAACGTGATGCCCCCAGCTTTGTTTTTCTTTTTCAACACCTCCTTGGCGATTCGGGGTCTTTTCTGATTCCATACAAATTTTAGGATTGTTTGTTCCAGCACTTTAAAAAATGTCGTTGGAATTTTGATCGGGATGGCATTGAAGGTATAGATTGCTCTGGGTAGCATAGACATTTTAACAATGTTTATTCTTCCGATCCATGAGCATGGAATATTTTTCCATCTTTTTGTGTCTTCTTCAATTTCTTTCATGAGTGCTCTGTAGTTTCTAGAGTATAGATCCTTTACCTCTTTGGTTAGGTTTATTCCGAGGTATCTTATGGTTTTTGGTGCTATTGTAAATGGAATCGTTTCTCTAATTTCTCTTTCTACAGTTGTGTTGTTAGTATATAAGACAGCAACTGATTTCTGTGCATTGATTTTGTATCCTGCCACATTACTGAATTGCTGTATGAGTTCTAGTAATTTTGGGGTGGAGTCTTTTGGGTTTTCCACAGAAAGTATCACATCGTCTGCGAAAAGAGAGAGTTTGACTTCTTCTTTGCCAATTTGAATACCTTTTATTTCTTTTTGTTGTCTGATTGCTGTTGCTAGGACTTCTAGTACTATGTTGAACAATAGTGGTGAAAGTGGGCATCCTTAACGTGTTCCTGATCTTAAGGGAAAGGCTCTCAGCTTTTCTCCATTGAGGATGATATTCGCCGTGGGTTTTTCATAGATGGATTTTATGAGCTTGAGGAATGTTCCCTCTATCCCTATACTCTGGAGAGTTTCAATCAGGAAAGGATGTTGTATTTTGTCAAATGCTTTTTCTGCATCAATTGAGAGGACCATATGGTTCTTCTCCCTCCTCTTATTAATGTGTTCTATCACATTGATTGATTTGAGAATGTTGAACCACCCTTGCATCCTGGGGATAAATCCCACTTGGTCGTGGTGGATGATCCTTTTAATGTATTGTTGGATGCTATTAGCTAGGATTTTGTTGAGGATTTTGGAATCCATATTCATTAGGGATATCGGTCTGAAATTCTCCCTTTTGATGGGGTCTTTGCCTGGTTTGGGGATTAAGGTAATGCTGGCCTCATAGAATGAGTTTGGAGTTTTCCTTCTGTTTCTATTTTTTGAAACAGCTTCAGGAGAATAGGTATTATTTCTGCTTTGAATGTTTGGTAGAATTCCCCAGGGAATCCATCAGGCCCTGGACTCTTGTTTTTTGGGAGGTTTTGGATCACTGCTTCAATCTCGTTACTGGTTATTGGCCTATTCAGGTTGTCAATTTCTTCCTGTTTCAGTCTTGGCAGCTTATAGGTTTCCAGGAAGGCCTCCATTTCATCCAGATTGCTCAGTTTATTGGTATATAGTTGTTGATAATAATTTCTAATAATTGTTTCTATTTCCTTGGTGTTAGTTGTTATCTCTCCCCTTTCATTCATAATTTTATTAATTTGGGTCCTTTCTCTTTTCTTTTGGGTAAGTCTGGCCAGAGGTTTATCGATCTTATTAATTGTTTCAAAGAACCAATTTCTAGTTTCGTTGATCTGATCTACTGTGTTTCTGGTTTCTAATTCATTGATTTCTGCTCTAATTTTAGTTATTTCTCTTCTAATGCGTGGCTTAGGCATCGCTTGTTGCCTTTTCTCTAGTTCTTTAAGGTGTAGACTTAGTTGGTGAATTTGGGATTTTTCTATTTTTTGGAGTGAGGCTTGGATGGCTATGTATTTCCCCCTTAGGACCACCTTTGCAGTATCCCATAGGTTTTGGACTGATGTGTTTTCATTCTTATTGGTTTCCATGAATTGTTTAAGTTCTTCTTTAATTTCCTGGTTGACCCAAACATTCTTGAGCACAGTGGTTTTTAGCTTCCAAGTGTTTGAATTTCTGCCAAATTTTTTTTTGTGATTGAGTTCCAGGTTTAAAGCATTGTGGTCTGAGAATATGCAGGGAATAATCTCAATCTTTTGGTATCGGTTGAGACCTGATTTGTGACCCAGTATGTGGTCTATTCTGGAGAAAGTTCCATGTGTGCTCGAGAAGAATGAGTATTCTGTTGTTTTAGGGTGGAATGTTCTGTAAATATCTATGAGGTCCATCTGGTCCAGTGTATCATTCAAAGCTCTTGTTTCCTTGCTGATTTTCTGCTTAGATGATCTGTCCATTGCTGAGAGTGGAGTATTGAGGTCTCCTACACTTAACGTATTGTTATCAATATGACTCTATTTTGGTTAATAGTTGGCTTATGTATATGGCTGCTCCCATGTTGGGGGCATAGATATTTACAAGTGTTAGATCTTCTTGTTGGATAGGCCCTTTAAGAATGATATACTGTCCTTCTGTGTCTCTAATTACAGACTTTAGTTTAAAATCTAATTTGTCTGATATAAGAATTGCTACCCCAGCTTTCTTTTGAGGTCCGCTGGCATGGAAGATGGATCTCCATCCCTTCACTTTCAGTCTGGATATACCTTTAGGTTCCAAATGAGTCTCTTATAGACAGCATATGGTAGGGTCCTGTCTTTTTATCCAATCTGCAACCCTGTGCCATTTTATGAGAGCATTTACGCCATTCACGTTGAGAGTGATTATTGAAAGATATGAATAAATTGTCATCATGTTGCCTGTGAAGATGTTGTTTTTATAGATTGTCCCTGTAAATTTCTGTTGTAGATCACTCTTGGGGTCTTTCTCCTTTTATAGAACCCCCCTTAATACTTCTTGCAGGGTCGGCTTAGTGGTCACATATTCTTTCAACTTCTGCCGGTCGTGGAAGCTCTGCATCTCTCCATCCATTCTAAATGAAAGCCTTGCCGGATAAAGTATTCTTGGCTGCATGTTCTTCTCATTTAGTACCCTGAATATGTCTTGCCAGGCCTTTCTGGCTTGCCAGGTCTCTGTGGATAGGTCTGATGTTATTCTGATGTTCCTCCCTTTGTACGTAAGGAATCTCTTCCCCCTAACTGCCCTTAAGATGGTTTCCTTGGTTCTAAGATTTGCGAGTTTTACCATTACATGTCGGGGTGTTGGCCTGTTTTCCTTGATCTTGGGAGGGGTCCTCTCTGCCTCTAGGACACGAATGTTTGTTTCATTCCCCAGATTAGGGAAGTTCTCAGCTACGATTTGTTCAAATACATCTTCTAGTCCTCTCTCTCTCTCCACTCTCTCCGGGATTCCAATTATTCTGACATTGGAACGCTTCATGGTGTCACTTATTTCTCTGATTCTATTTTTATGGATTCTGAGTTGTTTTTCCCTGGCCTCCTCTTTTCCCTTTTTATCTATTATATTGTCTTCCAGGTCGCTTATTCGTTCTTCTGCCTCAGTTACCCTAGCTGTTAGATTATCTAGATTGGATTGGATCTCATTGATAGCATTTTTAAGTTCTGCCAATTCAGCTTTCATATCTGCCCTTAGAGACTCTATGTTGTCATTAATTGATTTCTCCATTCTAGCCACTCTCTTCAGAATTGCTAGCCTGAATTCCATCTCCAACATCTTGGTTATAATCTGCATCCATTTGTAAATCTGCAGCATAAGTCATGATCTCTGAGTCTTTTCTATTTTGGGGGTTCCTCCTCCTAGTCATTCTGTTGATGGGTGTTTGAGGGAATGTATAGAGTCCAAATTATTGAGCAGAACCCAAGCAAGATGCACCTGTTTTCTTGGGACCTTAGGGCTGCTGGCCTCTTGTTTTCCCAGCCTGTCTTCTGCAGGAGGGGCCTGCCGCTGTTACTCAGGCAACCCTGTTTGGGCGGAGTTGCCCTGCCCCCCTGTGGCGGGTGATGGGCTCAGCGGGAATCAGTTTTTGGGGCTTCTGTTCTCTGGCGGCTTTCCCTGGCAGCTTTCCGCATCTCTTCCGCGAGTCAGAACAGAAGAGACCATTTCCAACCCTCTGCCTCAGAGCAGAGAGATCGCAGTCTGTTCTTCAGTGAGCTCTCCAGGCCACACCATCTCCGTTTCTGTCCCTGCTGCTATAAACTGCAGCGGCCTGGGTTGTGCGCCCCTCCGCAGAGCCCCCAGTCCTGCCTCCATGTAGGGGCACTTCTCTGCCCTTTGTGCTTCTAAAACAGCCAGCCGCTCCCAGTTCGAACAGGACCCCGCTGCTCCGGGTTTCCGTCCGGGGGCTGCAGTTCACAGGCGTGACCCCGCCACTCCAGGTTTCCGCCTGGGGGGCTGCCCTAAGGTCCTTTCCCCACCGCTACCGGTCTGCGAGTCTGTGCCCGTCCCCAGCATGCGAGGCTGTCGCTCACCGGCGGTGTAGGATCCCCACGGCCAGGCACCCTCCCGCTGCCGTTTATCCTGCTATATCTGCCCGTGGAATCACGGCTCCCTGCTTCGTACCTCAAAACCAACCACCTGCGATATTCTGCTTGCAGAGATCCAGATCTTCTTTCATCTCAGGCTGGTTTCCTTATTGGCTAGTATTCTGGTGAGAATTCTTGCATCCATGTTCATCAAGGATATTGGTCTGTAATTCTCCTTTTTGATGGGGTCTTTGTCTGGTTTTGGGATCAAGGTAATGGTGGCCTCATAAAACGAGTTTGGAAGTTTTCCTTCCATTTCTATTTTTTGGAATAGTTTCAGAAGAATAGGTATTCATTCTTCTTTAAATGTTTGGTAGAATTCCCCTGGGAAGCCGTCTGGCCCTGGGCTTTTGTTTGTTGGGAGATTTTTGATGACTGCTTCCATTATCTTAGGGGTTATAAGTCTGTTCAGGTTTTCTATTTCTTCCTGGTTCAGTTTTGGTAGTTGATACATCTCTAGGAATGCATCCATTTCTTCCAGATTATCTAATTTGCTGGCATATAGTTGCTCATAATATGTTCTTATAATTGTTTGAATGTCTTTGGTGTTGGTTGTGATCTCTCCTCTTTCATTTATGATTTTGTTTGAGTCATTTCTCTTTTGTTTTTGAATAGTCTGGCCAGGGGTTTATCAATCTTATTGATTCTTTCAAAGAACCAGCTCCTAGTTTCATTGATCTGTTCTACTGTTCTTTTGGTTTCTATTTCATTGATTTCTGCTCTAATCTTTATTATTTCTCTTCTCCTGCTGGGTTTAGGCTTTATTTGCTGTTCTTTCTCCAGCTCCTTTAGGTATAGGGTTAGGTTGTGTATTTGAGACCTTTCTTGTTTCTTGAGAAAGGCTTGTATTGCTATATACTTTCCTCTTAGGAACGCCTTTGCTGCATCCCAAAGATTTTGAACAGTTGTGTTTTCATTTTCATTTGTTTCCATGAATTTTTTTAAATTCTTCTTTAATTTCCTGGTTGACCCATTCATTCTTTAGTGGGATGCTCTTTAGCCTCCATGTTTTTGAGTTCCTTCTGACTTTCCTCTTGTGATTGAGTTCTAGTTTCAAAGCATTGTGGTCTTAAAATAGGCAGGGAATGATCCCAATCTTTTGGTACTGGTTGAGAGCTGATTTGTGACCTAGGATGTGATCTATTCTGGAGAATGTTCCATGGGCACTAGAGAAGAATGTGTATTCTGTTGCTTTGGGATGGAATGTTCTGAATATATCTGTGAAGTCCATTTGGTCCAGTGTGTCATTTAAAGTCTTTATTTCCTTGTTGATCTTTTGCTTAGATGATCTGTCCATTTCAGTGAAGGGGGTGTTAACGTTCCCCACTATTATTGTATTGTTGTCAATGTGTTTCTTTGCTTTTTTTATTAATTGCCTTATATAATTGGCTGCTCCCATGTTAGGGGCATAGATATTTACAGTTGTTAGATCTTCTTGTGGGATAGACCCTTTAAGTAGGATAGAGTGTCCTTCCTCATCTCTTATTACAGTCTGTGGTTTAAAATCTAATTTGTGTAATATAAGGATTGCCACCCCAGCTTTCTTTTGGTGTCCATTAGCATGG